>NC_048549.1:0-600000 GCF_902806685.2 Maniola hyperantus
ACATTGTATCCGTGAAGCTTGTGCAAGAAGTAGGTACTACAAGTGACGTGTGGAGGCTGCGGTGCACGGTGGTGCAGTCAAGCGGGTACAACGCGTCAGTGTGGAGACACCCTTACAGCCACATTGTATCCGTGAAGCTTGTGCAAGAAGTAGGTACTACAAGTGACGTGTGGAGGCTGCGGTGCACGGTGGTGCAGTCAAGCGGGTACAACGCGTCAGTGTGGAGACACCCTTACAGCCACATTGTATCCGTGAAGCTTGTGCAAGAAGTAGGTACTACAAGTGACGTGTGGAGGCTGCGGTGCACGGTGGTGCAGTCAAGCGGGTACAACGCGTCAGTGTGGAGACACCCTTACAGCCACATTGTATCCGTGAAGCTTGTGCAAGAAGTAGGTACTACAAGTGACGTGTGGAGGCTGCGGTGCACGGTGGTGCAGTCAAGCGGGTACAACGCGTCAGTGTGGAGACACCCTTACAGCCACATTGTATCCGTGAAGCTTGTGCAAGAAGTAGGTACTACAAGTGACGTGTGGAGGCTGCGGTGCACGGTGGTGCAGTCAAGCGGGTACAACGCGTCAGTGTGGAGACACCCTTACAGCCACATTGTATCCGTGAAGCTTGTGCAAGAAGTAGGTACTACAAGTGACGTGTGGAGGCTGCGGTGCACGGTGGTGCAGTCAAGCGGGTACAACGCGTCAGTGTGGAGACACCCTTACAGCCACATTGTATCCGTGAAGCTTGTGCAAGAAGTAGGTACTACAAGTGACGTGTGGAGGCTGCGGTGCACGGTGGTGCAGTCAAGCGGGTACAACGCGTCAGTGTGGAGACACCCTTACAGCCACATTGTATCCGTGAAGCTTGTGCAAGAAGTAGGTACTACAAGTGACGTGTGGAGGCTGCGGTGCACGGTGGTGCAGTCAAGCGGGTACAACGCGTCAGTGTGGAGACACCCTTACAGCCACATTGTATCCGTGAAGCTTGTGCAAGAAGTAGGTACTACAAGTGACGTGTGGAGGCTGCGGTGCACGGTGGTGCAGTCAAGCGGGTACAACGCGTCAGTGTGGAGACACCCTTACAGCCACATTGTATCCGTGAAGCTTGTGCAAGAAGTAGGTACTACAAGTGACGTGTGGAGGCTGCGGTGCACGGTGGTGCAGTCAAGCGGGTACAACGCGTCAGTGTGGAGACACCCTTACAGCCACATTGTATCCGTGAAGCTTGTGCAAGAAGTAGGTACTACAAGTGACGTGTGGACTGTGGAGGCTGCGGTGCACGGTGGTGCAGTCAAGCGGGTACAACGCGTCAGTGTGGAGACACCCTTACAGCCACATTGTATCCGTGAAGCTTGTGCAAGAAGTAGGTACTACAAGTGACGTGTGGAGGCTGCGGTGCACGGTGGTGCAGTCAAGCGGGTACAACGCGTCAGTGTGGAGACACCCTTACAGCCACATTGTATCCGTGAAGCTTGTGCAAGAAGTAGGTACTACAAGTGACGTGTGGAGGCTGCGGTGCACGGTGGTGCAGTCAAGCGGGTACAACGCGTCAGTGTGGAGACACCCTTACAGCCACATTGTATCCGTGAAGCTTGTGCAAGAAGTAGGTACTACAAGTGACGTGTGGAGGCTGCGGTGCACGGTGGTGCAGTCAAGCGGGTACAACGCGTCAGTGTGGAGACACCCTTACAGCCACATTGTATCCGTGAAGCTTGTGCAAGAAGTAGGTACTACAAGTGACGTGTGGAGGCTGCGGTGCACGGTGGTGCAGTCAAGCGGGTACAACGCGTCAGTGTGGAGACACCCTTACAGCCACATTGTATCCGTGAAGCTTGTGCAAGAAGTAGGTACTACAAGTGACGTGTGGAGGCTGCGGTGCACGGTGGTGCAGTCAAGCGGGTACAACGCGTCAGTGTGGAGACACCCTTACAGCCACATTGTATCCGTGAAGCTTGTGCAAGAAGTAGGTACTACAAGTGACGTGTGGAGGCTGCGGTGCACGGTGGTGCAGTCAAGCGGGTACAACGCGTCAGTGTGGAGACACCCTTACAGCCACATTGTATCCGTGAAGCTTGTGCAAGAAGTAGGTACTACAAGTGACGTGTGGAGGCTGCGGTGCACGGTGGTGCAGTCAAGCGGGTACAACGCGTCAGTGTGGAGACACCCTTACAGCCACATTGTATCCGTGAAGCTTGTGCAAGAAGTAGGTACTACAAGTGACGTGTGGAGGCTGCGGTGCACGGTGGTGCAGTCAAGCGGGTACAACGCGTCAGTGTGGAGACACCCTTACAGCCACATTGTATCCGTGAAGCTTGTGCAAGAAGTAGGTACTACAAGTGACGTGTGGAGGCTGCGGTGCACGGTGGTGCAGTCAAGCGGGTACAACGCGTCAGTGTGGAGACACCCTTACAGCCACATTGTATCCGTGAAGCTTGTGCAAGAAGTAGGTACTACAAGTGACGTGTGGACTGTGGAGGCTGCGGTGCACGGTGGTGCAGTCAAGCGGGTACAACGCGTCAGTGTGGAGACACCCTTACAGCCACATTGTATCCGTGAAGCTTGTGCAAGAAGTAGGTACTACAAGTGACGTGTGGAGGCTGCGGTGCACGGTGGTGCAGTCAAGCGGGTACAACGCGTCAGTGTGGAGACACCCTTACAGCCACATTGTATCCGTGAAGCTTGTGCAAGAAGTAGGTACTACAAGTGACGTGTGGAGGCTGCGGTGCACGGTGGTGCAGTCAAGCGGGTACAACGCGTCAGTGTGGAGACACCCTTACAGCCACATTGTATCCGTGAAGCTTGTGCAAGAAGTAGGTACTACAAGTGACGTGTGGACTGTGGAGGCTGCGGTGCACGGTGGTGCAGTCAAGCGGGTACAACGCGTCAGTGTGGAGACACCCTTACAGCCACATTGTATCCGTGAAGCTTGTGCAAGAAGTAGGTACTACAAGTGACGTGTGGAGGCTGCGGTGCACGGTGGTGCAGTCAAGCGGGTACAACGCGTCAGTGTGGAGACACCCTTACAGCCACATTGTATCCGTGAAGCTTGTGCAAGAAGTAGGTACTACAAGTGACGTGTGGAGGCTGCGGTGCACGGTGGTGCAGTCAAGCGGGTACAACGCGTCAGTGTGGAGACACCCTTACAGCCACATTGTATCCGTGAAGCTTGTGCAAGAAGTAGGTACTACAAGTGACGTGTGGAGGCTGCGGTGCACGGTGGTGCAGTCAAGCGGGTACAACGCGTCAGTGTGGAGACACCCTTACAGCCACATTGTATCCGTGAAGCTTGTGCAAGAAGTAGGTACTACAAGTGACGTGTGGAGGCTGCGGTGCACGGTGGTGCAGTCAAGCGGGTACAACGCGTCAGTGTGGAGACACCCTTACAGCCACATTGTATCCGTGAAGCTTGTGCAAGAAGTAGGTACTACAAGTGACGTGTGGAGGCTGCGGTGCACGGTGGTGCAGTCAAGCGGGTACAACGCGTCAGTGTGGAGACACCCTTACAGCCACATTGTATCCGTGAAGCTTGTGCAAGAAGTAGGTACTACAAGTGACGTGTGGAGGCTGCGGTGCACGGTGGTGCAGTCAAGCGGGTACAACGCGTCAGTGTGGAGACACCCTTACAGCCACATTGTATCCGTGAAGCTTGTGCAAGAAGTAGGTACTACAAGTGACGTGTGGACTGTGGAGGCTGCGGTGCACGGTGGTGCAGTCAAGCGGGTACAACGCGTCAGTGTGGAGACACCCTTACAGCCACATTGTATCCGTGAAGCTTGTGCAAGAAGTAGGTACTACAAGTGACGTGTGGAGGCTGCGGTGCACGGTGGTGCAGTCAAGCGGGTACAACGCGTCAGTGTGGAGACACCCTTACAGCCACATTGTATCCGTGAAGCTTGTGCAAGAAGTAGGTACTACAAGTGACGTGTGGAGGCTGCGGTGCACGGTGGTGCAGTCAAGCGGGTACAACGCGTCAGTGTGGAGACACCCTTACAGCCACATTGTATCCGTGAAGCTTGTGCAAGAAGTAGGTACTACAAGTGACGTGTGGACTGTGGAGGCTGCGGTGCACGGTGGTGCAGTCAAGCGGGTACAACGCGTCAGTGTGGAGACACCCTTACAGCCACATTGTATCCGTGAAGCTTGTGCAAGAAGTAGGTACTACAAGTGACGTGTGGAGGCTGCGGTGCACGGTGGTGCAGTCAAGCGGGTACAACGCGTCAGTGTGGAGACACCCTTACAGCCACATTGTATCCGTGAAGCTTGTGCAAGAAGTAGGTACTACAAGTGACGTGTGGAGGCTGCGGTGCACGGTGGTGCAGTCAAGCGGGTACAACGCGTCAGTGTGGAGACACCCTTACAGCCACATTGTATCCGTGAAGCTTGTGCAAGAAGTAGGTACTACAAGTGACGTGTGGAGGCTGCGGTGCACGGTGGTGCAGTCAAGCGGGTACAACGCGTCAGTGTGGAGACACCCTTACAGCCACATTGTATCCGGAGAGCGATTGGGATGCTGGCTCTTGAACGTCGGAGGAGTCGTGATTGTATATTTGGGCAAAGAGTGGAGATGAAAGCTAACAATGCCCTCATCAACGCACTCGGCGGCGCTTTGTTACAGCTCTCATCCATAATTCATAAGACGTGACGATGGGCGGGCGGGCGGCGGCGCGGGGCGGGCGGCGGCGCGGGGCGGGCGGCGGCGCGGGGCGGGCGGCGAGCCCTACACGCCGAGTGCGACAATCGGGACTGTCGGACACAATGTCACCAAAATACATAACTTTGTTACATCATTTTATTTGCTTCTTGTTAAGCTTCTTGCCGATAAATAATAACAACTACAAAATGGCCGCCATCACAATTAACAAAACCTCATTGGATGTTCACTTAGAGATGTAAAAATGTTAAGTTAAATTATCATCATTGATGATAATTTAGCTTCATCATTGTTAATGTTCGTTAAATGCATTTATCGACTTAATGCATCATGCGAACTGGCCTACTTACGCAGTTAGGGCCCTGTGTTGAAGAGTCGTCCCCCGCTCTACACAGAGCACTCCACAGGCTCTGCGGCTGCTAATGCTACCGGCAGTGCCTTGTAAATTACTTGTAAGGAAATTCGCAGCCGAATTTCCGAAATGGCGCATTTATAAATAGATCGCGGATGTCTACACGAGTACCAATGTCAGGACGAGACAATTCGTAGCATTTAGATTGTTCCACCGAGAATTACCTTCATTTGCCTGCTAGCAGCTAGTTGAGCGGCTAGTGGCTAGTGGCTAGTGGCTAGCGGCTATCCAAGCGAAGAGAAAGGGTAACAAAGGGTTTGTGTCAGTGAACCAGCAAAGCAACTTTCGGGCCACGAGTCATAAATAAATGGAATGCTTTCTTCTAACTCAAAGTAGGTAGGGGGCGGACTGAAATCTGAAAAGCCGGTGGTTCGAACCCCTTCCCCCCCCCCCCCCCATTGCACTATGTTGTTCTAACACAAGCTTTACTATTAGTTCGAGGGGAAAAACCGGCCAAGTGTGAGTGAGACTCGCGCACCGATAGTTCCGTGCTAGTCGTATTTTCTCGACATTTTGCACGCTAAATATGTAAAAATAAGTAAAAATCTGTTTTACAGTACAGTATATGTACAAGTCAAGCCCTTTCGTATGATACTCCACTTGACATAGTCATTTAGTTGAAAATACTGTTATTTGTTTATGAAACATTTAACACATACGAGTTCTTAAGTAGGTACCTACTGCCTATGCAAACAATTCACTTCCCGGCCCGTCCGCTCTGCTGCAAGCCCTCCCCTCCCCTCCCCTCCCCTCCCCTCCCCTCCCCTCCCCTCCCCTCCCCTCCCCTCCCCTCCCCTCCCCTCCCCTCCCCGGGGAGCTGACTTGGCTCATTGGTGCAGTGTTAGCATTAGCACAGGGTCGCGTCATAAGTTGTCACCTGAAGGCATATCGCAGTAAAGCCCTCGCCTCCTCTCCCCTCCCCTCCCCTCCCCGGGGAGCTGACTTGGCTCATTGGTGCAGTGTTAGCATTAGCACAGGGTCGCGTCATAAGTTGTCACCTGAAGGCATATCGCAGTAAAGCCCTCGCCTCCCCTCCCCTCCCCTCCCCTCCCCGGGGAGCTGACTTGGCTCATTGGTGCAGTGTTGCATTAGCACAGGGTCGCGTCATAAGTTGTCACCTGAAGGCATATCGCAGTAAAGCCCTCGCCTCCTCTCCCCTCCCCTCCCCTCCCCTCCCCGGGGAGCTGACTTGGCTCATTGGTGCAGTGTTAGCATTAGCACAGGGTCGCGTCATAAGTTGTCACCTGAAGGCATATCGCAGTAAAGCCCTCGCCTCCTCTCCCCTCCCCTCCCCTCCCCTCCCCGGGGAGCTGACTTGGCTCATTGGTGCAGTGTTAGCATTAGCACAGGGTCGCGTCATAAGTTGTCACCTGAAGGCATATCGCAGTAAAGCCCTCGCCTCCTCTCCCCTCCCCTCCCCTCCCCTCCCCGGGGAGCTGACTTGGCTCATTGGTGCAGTGTTAGCATTAGCACAGGGTCGCGTCATAAGTTGTCACCTGAAGGCATATCGCAGTAAAGCCCTCGCCTCCCCTCCCCTCCCCCCCCCCCGCACGGGAGGGATAAATCCTACACGGACCCTTTTTGTGTCCCTCACACAATCACTCTTGATTGTTTTATGAATTTTAATGTTGTCCGAAACTAGGGGCTCGCGTGACCTGGTTTTGACAACATCAAAAACTCCGTGCTAATTTTGTTGAACTTTGGCGTACCAAATAGTTTCTAGTATTATTAATATGAAAGTGAGTGTTTCTGTCTGTCTATTTAGCTGTCGGTCTGTTGTTACCTTTCGACATAGATCTATCGTACCGGGTCTCTCACAACCCAACGGTAAAATTTCACATAAATACAGTTTGCAACATACCGACACACTATACCTTGTCCCATGAGTCCTGACGTTATGTTGGCACCACTGCTAATCACACAATAATAAACCCTCATTTTTAAGGAATAAAGCAAACAAACCAATGGTGCTAATATGATGGCAGGGGACAATAGATAGCTAATATGATGGCAGGGGACAATAGATAGCTAATATGATGGCAGGGGACAATAGATAGCTAATATGATGGCAGGGGACAATAGATAGCCAATTCAGAGTTACTAGTGAATGAGTCAAAAATGGTTTATTGTTTGTATCCAATGGTCTAATTCTGGATCGGCAGACTTTTCACATCTTGGAGAACGTTGTAGAGAACTCTCAGGCATGCAGGTTTCCTCGCGATGTTTCTGTCACCATCCAAGTGATAATTATAGCTCCGTAAAGTTAGAGGTGCGTGCCCGGGATCGAACCCCCGACCGGCTCCTAGATCAATATCGTAGTTAGAGGTGCGTGCCCGGGATCGAACCCCCGACCGGCTCCTAGATCAATATCGTAGTTAGAGGTGCGTGCCCGGGATCGAACCCCCGACCGGCTCCTAGATCAATATCGTAGTTAGAGGTGCGTGCCCGGGATCGAACCCCCGACCGGCTCCTAGATCAATATCGTAGTTAGAGGTGCGTGCCCGGGATCGAACCCCCGACCGGCTCCTAGATCAATATCGTAGTTAGAGGTGCGTGCCCGGGATCGAACCCCCGACCGGCTCCTAGATCAATATCGTAGTTAGAGGTGCGTGCCCGGGATCGAACCCCCGACCGGCTCCTAGATCAATATCGTAGTTAGAGGTGCGTGCCCGGGATCGAACCCCCGACCGGCTCCTAGATCAATATCGTAGTTAGAGGTGCGTGCCCGGGATCGAACCCCCGACCGGCTCCTAGATCAATATCGTAGTTAGAGGTGCGTGCCCGGGATCGAACCCCCGACCGGCTCCTAGATCAATATCGTAAAGTTAGAGGTGCGTGCCCGGGATCGAACCCCCGACCGGCTCCTAGATCAATATCGTAAAGTTAGAGGTGCGTGCCCGGGATCGAACCCCCGACCGGCTCCTAGATCAATATCGTAAAGTTAGAGGTGCGTGCCCGGGATCGAACCCCCGACCGGCTCCTAGATCAATATCGTAGTTAGAGGTGCGTGCCCGGGATCGAACCCTCGACCGGCTCCTAGATCAATATCGTAGTTAGAGGTGCGTGCCCGGGATCGAACCCCCGACCGGCTCCTAGATCAATATCGTAGTTAGAGGTGCGTGCCCGGGATCGAACCCCCGACCGGCTCCTAGATCAATATCGTAGTTAGAGGTGCGTGCCCGGGATCGAACCCCCGACCGGCTCCTAGATCAATATCGTAGTTAGAGGTGCGTGCCCGGGATCGAACCCCCGACCGGCTACTAGATCAATATCGTAGTTAGAGGTGCGTGCCCGGGATCGAACCCTCGACCGGCTCCTAGATCAATATCGTAGTTAGAGGTGCGTGCCCGGGATCGAACCCCCGACCGGCTCCTAGATCAATATCGTAGTTAGAGGTGCGTGCCCGGGATCGAACCCCCGACCGGCTCCTAGATCAATATCGTAGTTAGAGGTGCGTGCCCGGGATCGAACCCCCGACCGGCTCCTAGATCAATATCGTAGTTAGAGGTGCGTGCCCGGGATCGAACCCCCGACCGGCTCCTAGATCAATATCGTAGTTAGAGGTGCGTGCCCGGGATCGAACCCCCGACCGGCTCCTAGATCAATATCGTAGTTAGAGGTGCGTGCCCGGGATCGAACCCCCGACCGGCTCCTAGATCAATATCGTAGTTAGAGGTGCGTGCCCGGGATCGAACCCCCGACCGGCTCCTAGATCAATATCGTAGTTAGAGGTGCGTGCCCGGGATCGAACCCTCGACCGGCTCCTAGATCAATATCGTAGTTAGAGGTGCGTGCCCGGGATCGAACCCCCGACCGGCTCCTAGATCAATATCGTAGTTAGAGGTGCGTGCCCGGGATCGAACCCCCGACCGGCTCCTAGATCAATATCGTAGTTAGAGGTGCGTGCCCGGGATCGAACCCCCGACCGGCTCCTAGATCAATATCGTAGTTAGAGGTGCGTGCCCGGGATCGAACCCCCGACCGGCTCCTAGATCAATATCGTAGTTAGAGGTGCGTGCCCGGGATCGAACCCCCGACCGGCTCCTAGATCAATATCGTAGTTAGAGGTGCGTGCCCGGGATCGAACCCCCGACCGGCTCCTAGATCAATATCGTAGTTAGAGGTGCGTGCCCGGGATCGAACCCCCGACCGGCTCCTAGATCAATATCGTAGTTAGAGGTGCGTGCCCGGGATCGAACCCCCGACCGGCTCCTAGATCAATATCGTAGTTAGAGGTGCGTGCCCGGGATCGAACCCCCGACCGGCTCCTAGATCAATATCGTAGTTAGAGGTGCGTGCCCGGGATCGAACCCTCGACCGGCTCCTAGATCAATATCGTAGTTAGAGGTGCGTGCCCGGGATCGAACCCCCGACCGGCTCCTAGATCAATATCGTAGTTAGAGGTGCGTGCCCGGGATCGAACCCCCGACCGGCTCCTAGATCAATATCGTAGTTAGAGGTGCGTGCCCGGGATCGAACCCCCGACCGGCTCCTAGATCAATATCGTCAGGTTTTACTTAGCAAGCGTATGTAGTTGAAGTGCTTGCCAAACCACTTCATGGTGTATCTATGAGTGCTTCTGTATCCCGAGTGTGCCAGGGGGAGACGGGGGGTGACGGGGGGTGACGGGGGTTGACGGGGGGTGGTGGGGGTGGCAAGGGGGAGGCACGAAGGTAAAAGAAGCGGGCGGGTTACTCCGGGTCAGCGGGCTGTAATGCGCTCATTAATTAGTCTGCATCAGTGAAGCTGCTCCTACGACGAGGTACATCGCCAGCTTTATGCGACACTGTCCTGTAATGCGCTCATTAATTAGTCTGCATCAGTGAAGCTGCTCCTACGACGAGGTACATCGCCAGCTTTATGCGACACTGTCCTGTAATTCGCTCATTAATTAGTCTGCATCAGTGAAGCTGCTCCTACGACGAGGTACATCGCCAGCTTTATGCGACACTGTCCTGTAATGCGCTCATTAATTAGTCTGCATCAGTGAAGCTGCTCCTACGACGAGGTACATCGCCAGCTTTATGCGACACTGTCCTGTAATGCGCTCATTAATTAGTCTGCATCAGTGAAGCTGCTCCTACGACGAGGTACATCGCCAGCTTTATGCGACACTGTCCTGTAATGCGCTCATTAATTAGTCTGCATCAGTGAAGCTGCTCCTACGACGAGGTACATCGCCAGCTTTATGCGACACTGTCCTGTAATGCGCTCATTAATTAGTCTGCATCAGTGAAGCTGCTCCTACGACGAGGTACATCGCCAGCTTTATGCGACACTGTCCTGTAATGCGCTCATTAATTAGTCTGCATCAGTGAAGCTGCTCCTACGACGAGGTACATCGCCAGCTTTATGCGACACTGTCCTGTAATGCGCTCATTAATTAGTCTGCATCAGTGAAGCTGCTCCTACGACGAGGTACATCGCCAGCTTTATGCGACACTGTCCTGTAATGCGCTCATTAATTAGTCTGCATCAGTGAAGCTGCTCCTACGACGAGGTACATCGCCAGCTTTATGCGACACTGTCCTGTAATGCGCTCATTAATTAGTCTGCATCAGTGAAGCTGCTCCTACGACGAGGTACATCGCCAGCTTTATGCGACACTGTCCTGTAATGCGCTCATTAATTAGTCTGCATCAGTGAAGCTGCTCCTACGACGAGGTACATCGCCAGCTTTATGCGACACTGTCCTGTAATGCGCTCATTAATTAGTCTGCATCAGTGAAGCTGCTCCTACGACGAGGTACATCGCCAGCTTTATGCGACACTGTCCTGTAATGCGCTCATTAATTAGTCTGCATCAGTGAAGCTGCTCCTACGACGAGGTACATCGCCAGCTTTATGCGACACTGTCCTGTAATGCGCTCATTAATTAGTCTGCATCAGTGAAGCTGCTCCTACGACGAGGTACATCGCCAGCTTTATGCGACACTGTCCTGTAATGCGCTTCCCAATGCGCTGGTAATGGGGGCATGGATGTCGTTTTCTGCGTTCAAGGATTAATTCAATGAAGAGAAATACTTTGATGTAGTTAAATTCTACAATAGTCCTCCTATCAAACGTTGAATAATCCATCAGCTCAGTCCTAATCGCGAGGTTTGGGTCCGCACTTGGTTAGCGTGGTGCACCACCTAAACCTCTCTCATTCTGAGAGCAGGCCTGTGTTCAGTAGAGGGAGGGCTGACGATAGGTTGTTCATGATAAATTGAATAAGAAAGCTGAATTGAATAAGAAATACCTAGCTGCTAGTTAATTTTATACTTCTCATGTATTTTAAAATTTTCCTTTTTCGTAAAGAATAATCATATGATACATTTAATCTAGCCAGCTTGCCTAGATTCTAGGTTAGTATGAGTTTAATTCACTCAGTAGATACGATCAGCGATACCTTAAGTTTTATAAAGCGAATGTTTTAAACGGTTTACCGACTGTGTCCGCAGTTCCCGCTTTCATGCTAAGTTGTGCAATAAATCAACTATTTTGTTCTCCTAAGCTTTTTATTCGGAAAGTTTCCCCCCGGCCGGCCCCCAGGCTCTGAGGGTCGCAATCGAACTAATTGCCCAGCAGCTGTTGTGCCGTGTTGTACACTGTGGAACTCGCCTCATCGAGGTGAAGTCAGGGCGGTGCGGCGCGGCGGCGGTGCGGCGCGGAGCGGTGCGGTGGTGCGGTGGTGCGGTGGTGCGGTGGTGCGGTGGTGCGGTGGTGCGGTGGTGCGGTGGTGCGGTGGTGCGGTGGTGCGGCAAAGTAGAACTTTTAACGATCTATTAAATGAAACTTGTTGATATCGCGAGATCTGCGCAGCGGAGGGTTTCGGGAAACACTATGAGCTATGCGCAGCTTCGCCCGCGTGGCTCTCGACGTGTAACTAACTGCAGCTGTACTGTGATACTGTGATACTGTGAGTGTGAACCTGAGCTACGAAACTATGTGACCGTTTCCACTAATGCTAAATCCTAAATAAAGGTTCCTTTTTCCTTTCGAAGTACGAAACACTAAAAATGGCCAAACTTTATATTGCTGTATCCTACGACGTTTCCTTTCTCTCGTATGAAGATTCGTTTGCGCAGTAGGAACAGGCAGCGGCGTACAGTGAGGTGTATAGGAACAGGCAGCGGCGTACAGTGAGGTGTATAGGAACAGGCAGCGGCGTACAGTGAGGTGTATAGGAACAGGCAGCGGCGTACAGTGAGGTGTATAGGAACAGGCAGCGGCGTACAGTGAGGTGTATAGGAACAGGCAGCGGCGTACAGTGAGGTGTATAGGAACAGGCAGCGGCGTACAGTGAGGTGTATAGGAACAGGCAGCGGCGTACAGTGAGGTGTATAGGAACAGGCAGCGGCGTACAGTGAGGTGTATAGGAACAGGCAGCGGCGTACAGTGAGGTGTATAGGAACAGGCAGCGGCGTACAGTGAGGTGTATAGGAACAGGCAGCGGCGTACAGTGAGGTGTATAGGAACAGGCAGCGGCGTACAGTGAGGTGTATAGGAACAGGCAGCGGCGTACAGTGAGGTGTATAGGAACAGGCAGCGGCGTACAGTGAGGTGTATAGGAACAGGCAGCGGCGTACAGTGAGGTGTATAGGAACAGGCAGCGGCGTACAGTGAGGTGTATAGGAACAGGCAGCGGCGTACAGTGAGGTGTATAGGAACAGGCAGCGGCGTACAGTGAGGTGTATAGGAACAGGCAGCGGCGTACAGTGAGGTGTATAGGAACAGGCAGCGGCGTACAGTGAGGTGTATAGGAACAGGCAGCGGCGTACAGTGAGGTGTATAGGAACAGGCAGCGGCGTACAGTGAGGTGTATAGGAACAGGCAGCGGCGTACAGTGAGGTGTATAGGAACAGGCAGCGGCGTACAGTGAGGTGTATAGGAACAGGCAGCGGCGTACAGTGAGGTGTATAGGAACAGGCAGCGGCGTACAGTGAGGTGTATAGGAACAGGCAGCGGCGTACAGTGAGGTGTATAGGAACAGGCAGCGGCGTACAGTGAGGTGTATAGGAACAGGCAGCGGCGTACAGTGAGGTGTATAGGAACAGGCAGCGGCGTACAGTGAGGTGTATAGGAACAGGCAGCGGCGTACAGTGAGGTGTATAGGAACAGGCAGCGGCGTACAGTGAGGTGTATAGGAACAGGCAGCGGCGTACAGTGAGGTGTATAGGAACAGGCAGCGGCGTACAGTGAGGTGTATAGGAACAGGCAGCGGCGTACAGTGAGGTGTATAGGAACAGGCAGCGGCGTACAGTGAGGTGTATAGGAACAGGCAGCGGCGTACAGTGAGGTGTATAGGAACAGGCAGCGGCGTACAGTGAGGTGTATAGGAACAGGCAGCGGCGTACAGTGAGGTGTATAGGAACAGGCAGCGGCGTACAGTGAGGTGTATAGGAACAGGCAGCGGCGTACAGTGAGGTGTATAGGAACAGGCAGCGGCGTACAGTGAGGTGTATAGGAACAGGCAGCGGCGTACAGTGAGGTGTATAGGAACAGGCAGCGGCGTACAGTGAGGTGTATAGGAACAGGCAGCGGCGTACAGTGAGGTGTATAGGAACAGGCAGCGGCGTACAGTGAGGTGTATAGGAACAGGCAGCGGCGTACAGTGAGGTGTATAGGAACAGGCAGCGGCGTACAGTGAGGTGTATAGGAACAGGCAGCGGCGTACAGTGAGGTGTATAGGAACAGGCAGCGGCGTACAGTGAGGTGTATAGGAACAGGCAGCGGCGTACAGTGAGGTGTATAGGAACAGGCAGCGGCGTACAGTGAGGTGTATAGGAACAGGCAGCGGCGTACAGTGAGGTGTATAGGAACAGGCAGCGGCGTACAGTGAGGTGTATAGGAACAGGCAGCGGCGTACAGTGAGGTGTATAGGAACAGGCAGCGGCGTACAGTGAGGTGTATAGGAACAGGCAGCGGCGTACAGTGAGGTGTATAGGAACAGGCAGCGGCGTACAGTGAGGTGTATAGGAACAGGCAGCGGCGTACAGTGAGGTGTATAGGAACAGGCAGCGGCGTACAGTGAGGTGTATAGGAACAGGCAGCGGCGTACAGTGAGGTGTATAGGAACAGGCAGCGGCGTACAGTGAGGTGTATAGGAACAGGCAGCGGCGTACAGTGAGGTGTATAGGAACAGGCAGCGGCGTACAGTGAGGTGTATAGGAACAGGCAGCGGCGTACAGTGAGGTGTATAGGAACAGGCAGCGGCGTACAGTGAGGTGTATAGGAACAGGCAGCGGCGTACAGTGAGGTGTATAGGAACAGGCAGCGGCGTACAGTGAGGTGTATAGGAACAGGCAGCGGCGTACAGTGAGGTGTATAGGAACAGGCAGCGGCGTACAGTGAGGTGTATAGGAACAGGCAGCGGCGTACAGTGAGGTGTATAGGAACAGGCAGCGGCGTACAGTGAGGTGTATAGGAACAGGCAGCGGCGTACAGTGAGGTGTATAGGAACAGGCAGCGGCGTACAGTGAGGTGTATAGGAACAGGCAGCGGCGTACAGTGAGGTGTATAGGAACAGGCAGCGGCGTACAGTGAGGTGTATAGGAACAGGCAGCGGCGTACAGTGAGGTGTATAGGAACAGGCAGCGGCGTACAGTGAGGTGTATAGGAACAGGCAGCGGCGTACAGTGAGGTGTATAGGAACAGGCAGCGGCGTACAGTGAGGTGTATAGGAACAGGCAGCGGCGTACAGTGAGGTGTATAGGAACAGGCAGCGGCGTACAGTGAGGTGTATAGGAGAGAATTGCTGTTACTAATTAATTAAGTAAATAGCTCTGCAGCGGACAGCATCACGTTCAGAAACTCAGATAAGTCCTGTACAAATGTTTTCAATGAACAAGTTTTTCCGATTTGAAAGAGCTTTTAAAACTCTACATTTGAATGGCGCCGCATTTATATTTTCTGTATTTTATATTTCCGCGGATCCGACGAATTCAGCGCGATCGTTGAGTCGCCGCGAAGTGGAGCGGAGTGGAGCGGAGTGGAGGGGGACCTTGGCTCCGTGTTGTTTCTAGGTTAGCATTTCTTTCATTTATTTCTGCCAATTATAATATTTATTCTGAAGGTTATTTTCTCTATTATAATAAAAGGAAAGGCTGATTGACTGACCTGAATCTTTAACCTTCCGAATTTTGGCCGATGTGTTTACCAAAGAGCTATCAGTGTCAGGCAAGTTCGGATAGGGATGTAACAAACGAACTCGTAGGTCGATTCCGGTTAACCTGGATTTAACCCTCCCGTTGGGGAGGCTTTAACGCGATATGCCTTCAGTAGGGCGATTGTCTAAAACCTGCATCAATCATTATTAGTTATTACAATCGCAATTGTTGTTATTGGCTTAATTTATGGTATTCTTAATTAATATACCTTAATATAATTACCTGGATAAACGTCATCAATATAACTTGTACGGGAGCGGTGTGCACTGTGCAGGCTCGACCGTACCAAAGGGAGATCTCCCACCGAGCGGTTGGTTGTGCTCGGTGGCGCCAGCTGGGCCGAGCGACGGTTGTATCTTGAAACTTCTATTGTTAGTGCGAGTACTGTCGGCGGTACAAACCAATAAAATAAAATAAAATAAAAAATTTAACATTGCATAACGATAATATGCTCCGTAGAGGTTTGACGAAGGCGCGAGGCGCGAGGCGCGAGGCGCGAGGCAGCGCGGCGCCCCTGAAGACGCTCGCCAATAGACCTGATCGATGATCGGCTTTCCTTGCCACATGTACCCCTCTCCCCCCCCCCCCCCCCCCCCCCCCCCCCCCTCCCCCCGGCGGATCCGCTGGAGAGCGGAGAGCCGACGTGACCGTAATAACTTGGGTAACTTTGTGGCCTCTCACCGAGCAGGTAGGTGGGCAGTACCCACTACCCACTACCCACTACCCACTAGCCACTACCTCCCCGATACCTGCCGAGGGCAGCAACAGACAAATCGTTGAATACAGATATAGATTGCAACACAGATCAGCCCCCCAATTGTGGAAAAACGAAATCATCGTTATCGTAATTGTCAAAAAATTCTGCCCTTTGATTCGTTGATTTGCTGTTTACATTTTTTCACAGCCAATCAAAGGGCAGAATTTGTTGACGACTACGATTACGATGAATACGTTTTTCGTACATAATTGGGGGGGGCAGGCTCGCTGTAGAAACGACACTCATGTTTTTGCGAAAAATAGATAATAAATAGTGTAAAAAAAACTTGTAACGTTTGCGACGCCGGCTAGCGGCTATCGGCTATCGGCTAGCGGCTAGCGGCTAGCGGCTAGCGGCTAGCGGCTAGCGGCTAGCGGCTAGCGATATCTCAGACGTTCGAGCGCTCGAGGTGACGTCGGCGCCTCACGTCTAGCGTCTGCTAGTTCGCAGTTCGGTGCACTCTGTAAATGCGCTTGCTCGCGACTGATTGGACCGACATGCACGCACACTTACGCATATAAACGACCAAACCACAAGCAAAGTTCACTCGTCTTCGTGAATTACAAGAACTGTACACATAAGTCCGTCAGCCGCGACAGATAATTTGTTTCCGCCTTTAGGCGTGCGGTTCCTTATTGGTGACATTATGTCAGTGAGTTAGTATATAGCAGTTCTAAACGCCCGAGATAGATATATCGTACTGATTGTGCTCAGCCAGATAGCCAGAAGAATATTTACTTCCGACGAAATGTGCAGAGTAGTAACTGACTAAGGGAAAACCCTCTCACGCGTTCCCTAGGGCTACTAAAGTGTTATGCTTTACATTTCTGCCTACATATTGGCAAAGCTGAACGATCTGCAGCCATTGTCAGCAATGTATATCGAAAGAGATAAGATTACAGAGCGTATACCTTGGGTACGTAGTTGAGAGTTATGATTGATGAGGAAGCGAAGGGAGACTCGGCGTGATGGTTCCATCGCTAAAGTGCCGTATCATTTTATTACCTTATCACATAATCCACCAGTCACGGGAACTAGAAATATTAAATACTAGCTTCTGCCCGCGGCTTCGCCCGCGTGGCCTGCAGGAATCAAATGGCATTTTTTTTCAGAAACAAACATTATAACATCAGGACGCGCACCCTGAACAGCACCGAATAACACATATAACCTTCAACCCCCATTTCACTACTTTAGGGGGCGGATTTTCTCATAGTCTTTTCTTAGCTGACACCTAACCTCAAGAAAAAACCTACTTTTAAAAACAATAATTGGCATAATGTTAATAACATTATTTAATTAGGACTACCTAGTAAGTAGTTATCAACATAAATTATTCTCGACGTAAGTCGTACATCCAGATACTAAGTAAGATAAAAGTCTATAAACCACACATAGCGTCTAGCACGCTTCAATCTTAAACTATAAATAAGTATTTATTATTACTAACATACCACAAAGTGACATAAGTATTATGAAATATTTTTTACCGATTTAAAAGTGAGAGCCATGAAGTAGACCGGAGATAATCGAGTATACAGTGAGAAAAGTGATAATGAATTTCAATGAGCGCAAATCTGTGGTAGCCCCGCTGTGTCCGGGTTATCAGCGGCTAAATGTTAATCGTGCGAACTGAGAGAAGGGACCGTGCGAATACTGGAACATTTCGTCACAGTGTTCCGTACCAACGAGAATAACCATTGTGATTCACTCATACTTACCCTCAAACGCAAGATTACATATCTAGCTCTAACTCTAGCGCAAGATTTTAGACAATTACTCATTGACTTACCCATATTAATCCATACTAATATTATAAGTTCGAAAGTGTATCTGTTTGTCGTCTGCTAGCATTTCACCCACAGCGCATTTGTTTAACCGATTTTGACGATGTTTGGTACAGGGATACTTGCAACCCAGAAAAGGGCGTTTGTGTACTCATCCGTGATTTCATGGATCCGTCAAAAAAATACGAATCGAATGTACGTATTTGTATGACAGCCACATCGAAGAATCACGGATACGAATCGAGTACGTACGAGAGTGAGAGAAATGAAAAGATAACAGATAGACAGGCACATTTTCACATAAATTTTTGACGACCTGGCGCCGTGGTAAGCGCTGTGGTCTTGTTAGTGGGAGGTCCCCGGGTTCGATTCCCGGGAATTTTATTAATTCTAAATTTCTGGTCTGGTCTGGTGGGAGGCTTCAGCCGTGGCTAGTTACCACACTAACGGCAAAGCCGTGCCGGCAAGTGATTTAGCATTCCAATACGATGCCGTGTAGAAACCAAAGGGGTATGGATTTAATAAAAACTGCCATACCCCTTCCAGATTAGCCCGCATCCATCTTAGATTGCATCATCACTTACCACCAGGTGAGATTGCAGTCAAGGGCTAACTTGTATCTGAATTGGATATATGATATTATGTATTAAGAAGTAGGCGGAATGACACACTGTTTAAACCTTCGTGGTTTTTTGCTGTGTCTAAAATGGATTTGCTAAACATTCTTTATGTTGGTAATTTAAAAAAAAAAATGGAAAAAAGTATGGATATTGCCAATGCTAGCGAATAAATTCGTGAAAAAGTTAAATACTAGCTCAATATTCACGGTAAAGCCGTAGAGATATCACGAAACTAGATAAATCACATAATGCCAAGCATACTCGTAAATTAATTTTAGAACGTTGTTATTTCTGGTACTTCCCGTAGTTATTTTTTACCTGTCTTGCAATAGTTTTCCTTCGTTATCCTCAAATTGACTTCAATTTACAAAGCCCATTGCCGTCTATTATCTGGTTTTAGTCGAAGGAAAACTTACGTGCAAGAACGAAAATTGGATTTCTCAAACAAAAAATTACGGAAAATAGTTTTAATTTATTACATTCTAAAGTTATATTTCTCTGTCTGAAAATTTTCTGTAAGTAATAATACCTGTAACTTTGTTAAGAAAAACGTTTGTTGTTTTCAAAGCTTTTGCCGAAAATAATTTTCATTTCTCATTCCAAATTTCAAGTCAATTATAATATTATCAATAATTAAAACTTTCCCATACAAACTTACATCCCCTATTTTACCACCCTTATGGGCGAATTTTCCAAAAATCCTGAAACACGTATTTCTTCATTTGTGACCAAAAACCCAAATACCAATTTTCATGCAAATAACTTGAAAAATGACCGACTTTCATACAAATTTCCATCCCCCATTTAACCCACTTAGGGGTGGAATTTCGAAAAATCCTTTCTTAGTGGATACCTACTCTTCACAAAGAATAGACCCTCCAAATTTCATGTCTTTAGGACCAGCAGTTTAGGCTGTGCGTTTATATCTATGTCAGTCAGTCAGTCAGTCAGTCAGTCAGGACTTTGAATTTTATATATATAGAAGATTAAAAAATTACGGATGAAGAAACTTGTGGTCTGGTTGCTGCATAGAGCAGAAACAAAGAGGAGTTGGCCAAAGCAACTGTGCACTGTGATTTTCAACTAGGTCCTGACGTCATCACTGTGGGCGGGGCCTTAGTTAGTATGCTGTCTGCGTTCGTCAGGTTCACATATATTGAGACTCGTATTATCGGTGTGTTTTCGCGTTTTTAAGAACAAAAGGATGAAGTGTTGTGTTTTATCGTGTCAAAGTTATTCAGACAGACGTTCTGATTCTATGAATGGTATCACATTTCATTTGTAAGTAATTTTATACGTAATTTCTACACTTATTGACATCTAGTGTGAGATAGCTGAACTATGTAGTGACATCAATATATCGATGTTAGGTCGCTAAGCGAGTAGTTTTGCTACTAACCCGCAGATGGATAATTGAGAAGTGGGCGGCGTTCTACAACCCCTCACCCCGCAAAATGTCACTCGATATTTCATAGGGAAATCTTAATACAACATCTCCTCTTTGTTTCTGCTCTATGGGTTGCTGTCGTTTGGTTTGAATTGAATAAGCTGACCCACATCAGTAACTGGATGGGCCGATTTTGTAGATGGTTTCTCGTCGCTCTTACTCATTGCCTGCAACACAACACATGTGTTTATAGGACGTGGCCACCATGGGCTGGGCACGTTGGGGTCCCAAGGTGCTGCAATCCCCCACTGTCGCAGGGAGCCGCTGCATGTAGGAGTCTCTACAAGAGACCTATGTCCAGCAGTGGACGTCTGTGGGTTGACGGTGATGATGAGGTTTCCATTCATACATATTTGTTAATTTTGCAAGATTGCTACACTAATCAAAAAGATTCCACCAGATTTAAAACTAAACTAAACAGCAGAATTTCAAAAGAAATGAGAAATGTAGACGCAGAATGAGGATAGGAATAATCGCGACGTGTCTGTGTGCGACGCGGCCGATGCGACTGACGGCTGCGGTACGCAGACCTTCCCACTACAAGACCAACTGGTGAACTATTACCAACCGTAACATCATGATATACAGTCGCTTTTCTTTTAACTTTTTCAGGTGCTGGCGAGGGATTTTCAACTGTAGACCAATGGTTCAAAGTTACTTTTTATTTGGCTTCCAGTAACAACGAATGCCAAAGCCTGCATTATACGCTGGAGCGCCGAATTCGCCGCGTTCGATAGCAATCTGTGTAACTCGTAGGTAGTTTGCGTGACGTCACATTATATATTGCTAGTTTAAACGGTTCAATATTTAAATTTTGTTCCGAAAACTGAGCATTTTAATGTATCTAGCTGCTGATGCTGGGTATTTTTATTAGAGTTTCATTATAAAAGATTTGTCTTTATGTCCGTCTGTCACAGCCATTTTAAAATAAACTATATGAGCTGTACTGTAAGACTGAAATAGAAACTTATTATCTTTACACACTATGATAACTTTCGAAAAATTGTTCTTTGATTCAAGGCTGGGCTCCCACTATTAAGACCACAGCGCTCACCACTGCGCCAGGGAGGTCGTCGAAATCTTTAGTCGAATGTTTAAACGTTCTTTTTTAAAATAAATATAGCGGGTCACCTGTACCCGTAGTATAAGATTTTACGTCTCACCAAACGTTGCTAGAATTCGAGAGTCGAAACACAATAACATCAAAGTAAAATGGACCTAAAGATCTTTGAATTGAAGTCAAATATTCAATGCCACTGATTTTAATTTCCCAATGTTTCCGCTTGCAGCGCTGGCTGTAGATGTGTAGACAAACTTGAGCTTTAAAACAAGGCTCTTAAGATCCAGTTTACTGTAACGCGGAAGTATTTCGACTCTCTAATTTGGTTTGGTTTGGTGAGACGTAAAATCTTATAGGTACTACGGGTACTGATGTTAAGTGATTACCGCCGCCCACGAACATTTGCAGCACCAGAGGAACCACGGATGCGTTGCCGGTCAAGAAGTTGTTGGATGTTGTAATGTAGAGGGAGTTGTTTCCACACCCACAGTCTGCATGCGCGTGGACAGAAGGATCTGACGACAATCGATCTGGTGGTCGTCCTTTCTGCACGAGGTTGTATGGTATGTGAGTGTTCGTCGCCTTCGCTGTACAGCGGCTACCTAGTAAGCCTACTAAGTTTATATTCCTCGTCCTGAGACTCTAGACTCTAGACTCTAGACTCTAGAGTCTAGAGTTACTTAACTGAAAAGTTACATTACACTCTAGAGTCTAGAGTGTAGTGTAACTTTTCAGTTAATGTTAATTACTTTGCATAAATCTGCCAAAACTGTACCCTCTCCCTGTCAATACTCTAAATGACAGATTGACGCCCAGTTAACGTTAACTTAAGACGTTACACTTGTATTGTAACATCAACTTCGCCATTTAAAACTACTTATTTGTTTTAATGTTTAGTTGTTAACTGTAATCTGTTTATGTAGGTATTTATAAGTAAGTTATTCACATTAATTGTACCTACCTATTTATATTCGGGCGAAAGACTGGCTTCCCATAGCACAGGGAATCCTAGTTTGGGGGACAGGAACTTTGCATTGCTACTACCAGGGTCATGTACTTATATATACCTTGTAAATTTTTATCAAATAAAGATTATTTATTTATATTACCCTTATCCTCAAGTTTTTCATCTCCAATTAAGTCGACGGTTTAACATAGTATTAAATTAATACTGAATTCCTTGAAATGATGAAGGTGGGGAATATTTGAGTTATTCCAAGTCAAAGTGTTCAGACGTATGCAAATCTTTGCTCAATTACTTACAGCGCCAGTTTTACACTTGCGAGCATGTTAGGGATGATCTATGCCAATACGTGGCGGGCACTTACGAGGCGCGGACGGGGCACGGATTCAAAACATCACAAACATTAATTTATAAGAAGCAGTTCAGCAGCAGTACTTCATCTGCGCCTCGTACGTAGCACGGCTCGTGCCCGCCACGTGTTGGCATAAATCATCCCTTATTTGAAGAATCGTTATGCTAATGGTTGAAGAGTTACGTAACATGTTTCGTTACGTTGGAGATGACCTCGTGACGTCCTCCTCCTCGACAGGTCGAGGTCAGGGCTCCAGCCCCGGGCACGGCACTAAGCCACCATGTCCATCTGCATCACGTACGCAACTGTATGTATGATAGCTAAACGCCTCGCATGTATATCAAAGTCAAGCGGCCGCGTTTCCGTTTCTACCATTTTCCCCGTTTGTAGCGCCAAAGGGAAGCTTCAAATTGGATTACACGGAGCAGTAAAAGTTGCTTTATGCTCGTTTTTGTTCCGATGTGTTGTAACTTATATGTTATATGTTATATGTTATATGTGTTTGTTACGGCTCCCGGGCCGCTAAGAGGGACATAATTCCCACAATATATTATGTCAAACCAGTAAAAGAAGCTCTCGTCTTCCTCCTCCTCCTCCTCCTCCTCGCCTCGGTTTTATTTAAGTGATGCCCGCGACTTTGTCCGCGTCAGTTTCGGTTAAAAATCTTATGTAGATACCTGGAATAAAAAGTAGCCTATGTTCATGTCCGGGACAAGCTATCTCTGTAGGTCTGTATATACCTGTCTGTCTGTATATGGTGTGGCGACGCCTGGAACTGCTTCGGTGTGGACAATAATAAAAAAGTAGCCTTTGTCCTTCCCGGGGATGAAAGCTATATCTGCATATTTTTTGTCAAAATCATTTAAAGGACAAGCCATCAAAAACTAGCAGACAGACACACTTTGGCATTTATAATATAGTACGGATGATAGATGATGTATTTTCGGGATGAAAAGTATCCGTAAAACAAAACTTCAAACATCGTCGAAGGGGATAAAACTGTAAGGGTTCTTACTATGGAGTATGGAACCCTAAAAACGTTACCCAAAATAATATGAGTACAATGTTTTTATGTTTCCGAGTTGTCACAGTGTCGTTGGAAAATGAAATATACAGCATTTCCCGCGCAGCCGTCGCCGCCAGCCGCAACCGCAGCCGTCGCCGCCAGCCGCAACCGCAGCCGTCGCCGCCAGCCGCAACCGCAGCCGCAGCGCCGCCGCAGCGCCGTCGCCGCCAGCCGCAACCGCAGCCGCAGCGCCGCCGCAGCGCCGTCGCCGCCAGCCGCAACCGCAGCCGCAGCGCCGCCGCAGCGCCGTCGCCGCCAGCCGCAACCGCAGCCGCAGCGCCGCCGCAGCGCCGTCGCCGCCAGCCGCAACCGCAGCCGCAGCGCCGCCGCAGCGCCGTCGCCGCCAGCCGCAACCGCAGCCGCAGCGCCGCCGCAGCGCCGTCGCCGCCAGCCGCAACCGCAGCCGCAGCGCCGCCGCAGCGCCGTCGCCGCCAGCCGCAACCGCAGCCGCAGCGCCGCCGCAGCGCCGTCGCCGCCAGCCGCAACCGCAGCCGCAGCGCCGCCGCAGCGCCGTCGCCGCCAGCCGCAACCGCAGCCGTCGCCGCCAGCCGCAACCGCAGCCGTCGCCGCCAGCCGCAACCGCAGCCGTCGCCGCCAGCCGCAACCGCAGCCGCAGCGCCGCCGCAGCGCCGTCGCCGCCAGCCGCAACCGCAGCCGCAGCGCCGCCGCAGCGCCGTCGCCGCCAGCCGCGACCGCAGCGTCGCCGCCAGCCGCAACCGCAGCCGCAGCGCCGCCGCAGCGCCGTCGCCGCCAGCCGCGACCGCAGCGTCGCCGCCAGCCGCAACCGCAGCCGCAGCGCCGCCGCAGCGCCGTCGCCGCCAGCCGCGACCGCAGCGTCGCCGCCAGCCGCAACCGCAGCCGCAGCGCCGCCGCAGCGCCGTCGCCGCCAGCCGCGACCGCAGCGTCGCCGCCAGCCGCAACCGCAGCCGCAGCGCCGCCGCAGCGCCGTCGCCGCCAGCCGCGACCGCAGCGTCGCCGCCAGCCGCAACCGCAGCCGCAGCGCCGCCGCAGCGCCGTCGCCGCCAGCCGCAACCGCAGCGTCGCCGCCAGCCGCAACCGCAGCCGCAGCGCCGCCGCAGCGCCGTCGCCGCCAGCCGCGACCGCAGCGTCGCCGCCAGCCGCAACCGCAGCGTCGCCGCCAGCCGCGACCGCAGCGCCGCCGCAGCGCCGTCGTGTCGGCGACGCAACGCAGCGGCGGGGAATTGGTTTACTGTTTAATTGCTACACGGCTTAATTCATCCAACTTATTTTCCGTTTTTAATTATAAAACTTAATTGGTTGGTTTATTTTGTTGATGAAATAGGGTAAGTGGATATTGTTGGAGCTTTGAGAGATCTACTCGTGTAAGAAAATTGAGATAAAGGCTATACCTAGTTATTTTCATAGGTATCTTCATCACTTTTTGGTGAAATAAAATAAAATGAATAGGTATTCATTTAATGAAATGAAATGAGTGTTTGACAGGGTATATTTCAGAGAGGGTGCTCAGGAGCACATTTCGATCGTGTCCTCTTCACCTACTTACCGCCGGCCACTGTACCGCAAGACGCCACGAGTTTCCACCCCTATGACGTCATTCTGTACACGCATGGCTAAGATTTGGAATACTGTTTGGAGATCAGTGTTTCCTAACAATTACAATCCGGGTATTTTTATATTACGCTGCGCTTTCCGGTGCGAGGTCGCCGTTCTACCACCTTGGGACCCCAACGTCTATCAACGTGAAATTGATTAGAGCGACAAAACCCTTCTCATCCTGAGAGGAGACCCGTGCTCAGTAGTGGACCCGTGATGGTGTGTGATATGATGAGAGACGAATTTCCAATGCTACAGTGCAAAGGTAAGAAAAGGCCGCTTCGTAAACAAAGTCTATGATGCCCGTTAGCGTTCTCCAGAATGACATTTTCATCTTAGAAAATGTATTTCTTTTCAACTTATATAAAAGAAACCACGTTTCATTCAAACCTTTCCTTGAAATTCAAATCAATAGCGGTTCAACTTTCCGTCGTCTATAAAACGGTTATTCCGATTTGCAAATCAACTTAACTCTTCGATCTCTACAGACCCTTACCTCGCATTCAAACGGCAAGATCTCTTCTATCTGTATGCTTACCATTGCGTAGCCAATATGGCAAAAGGCTAAGTAGTTCAATGCTAATCAGGCAATGTAATAGCAACAAAGTGAACTTTTCTGTTTACAGAGTGTGTTGGCACGGGCGAGGTAGGTCTAAGCGCTTGTTTTATGTTCTTGGGCGGCGTAGCTCGTAGCGAAGGCTCTACGGGATAAAGGAGGCTAAACACAATATACACAGTACACAGTAAACACCGAGTGCAGTTAATCTTGGTTTTCTTGCGTTGAGAGTACACTGCGGTTTACGATGTTTTTATTTAAAACCGTCAAGTGCGAGTCGGACTCGCATACTAAGGGTTCCGTTATCCGATACATCGTACATACAAGATACACTTTTAATTTACTTTGCAATTTGCTTGGCCGCCATCTCGATTTTTTTAATATTTTATAATTTTGATTATAGGAGCAACAGAAATACAGTGTGTGAAAACTCTCCACAAACACGGTTCATGAGATATATGTAACAGCCAACAAGGCAGATACAATAAAGTCAAAGGGTAATTCTGCTGGCACCGAGTCAATTTATTATTTAAATCTTCCTCCATTGTTAACAGTAAGTACATTTCTCAACGACAGACGGCTACAACATTACACTCCGAGGAAAGCCAGACAAACTTAAAAGGCTTTGTATTACTACAGATATTATAAATGCGAAAGTGTGTTTGTTGGTTGTTTAATTGTTTTGTTGATTTGTCCTTCAATCATGCTGCAACGGGGCAATGAATCGGCGTGATTTTTGTGCATGCTTAAGACTTGTAGACTAGAGTAATACAGTCTACTTTTTCCCCGGAAAATCAAAGAGTTCCCACGGGATTAAAAAAAACTCAAGTCGTCAAAAAACCCAACCAAAAATGGGTTATTCCCGTTGAGTCACACCCCCGTGTGTAACACTGTGACACAAGGTGCCAAAAATTTCAAAACATTTCAAAACCCTGAAAACGACACCCACGTCAATTTTTTGTAAAACAATCCATGTCCGCCATCTTGGATTTATAAATAAATAACATCCCGGAAAAGTGCACAATCAGTTAATACTTGATACACGCGCAATAATATGTATTTATGTATGTGTGACACAAGGTGCCAACAAGTTCAAAAAATTCCCGTTGTGTAACAGTGTTACTCAACGGGAATGTTTTGAAATTTTTAGCACCTTGTGTCACAGTGTTACACACGGGGGTGTGACTCAACGGGAATAACGCCCAAAAATGAAGTCGTGGGCATTAGTTATTTATATGTATAATATGTAAGTTATTCCGTGAGTAGGTAGAGATACTTGGCCACCATTTAAGTTGATTATATTATAACGATAGTCAGGAACATGATATGGCTATGAACTTTCGTGGTTAAAAATGTAATTTGGCTAAAACCAGCCGTATTAACCAAAAGATAGGCTAATCTCACCGTGAGTTCTGCATTTCGGCATCAAAACTGTGAATGAATGTTGTATGCGTTATAAAAGCCTCTTTTGAAGCTTTGCTGAAAGCTCACAGCGCATCTGTGTGTGTGTATGCAGGCTCGTCAAGCTGTGTGGACACCGTCCTGCGGTCCCGAGGTGAAGGACTTGGGTCCGTCCAGAATATTATCACTTGGGTCATGTTATTTGCGCCTGCGACTTTCTGCTGTGTTCAGGACCAGACGTAGATTCTGAGTACGCTGTACATACCTGTCCCTGAAATAAAAGAGTTTTAAGGTTCCGTACCCCAAAGGACCATATTACTAATCCGCCGTTGTCCATCCGTGCGTCTGACGTCTGTCTGTCAGAGGGTTGTATCTCGTAAACCGAAATATGTACCTAGAGAGTTTAAATTTTTAATTCGTATTTCTATTTGCACAGAATATGTTATTTCTATTGCCGCTATCATTAAAATTTCAAAATGACATCACTACAATTTAAAAAAAACTGACCAAGTGCGAGTCAGATTCGCGAACTGAGGGCTGCGTGTTACAATTTTATTTGTTCAGCATTTTGCACCATAAATCGAAAACCAATATGCATAAAAATAAATAAAAATCTGCTTTGGAATGTACCTGCAGGTAAAGTCCGATGCCCTTGATATCTTACGTTGAACAATTACTTATTTAAATATTTTTTGAATGATGTAACCACAAATTCACGGTTTTCAGATTTTTCCCCGAATGTCTGCTACGAGACCTACCTACCTGCCAAATTTCATTCTAGGGCAACGGGAAGTACCCTGTAAGTTTCTTGACAGACCAACAGAAAGACAGACAGACAACAAAGTGATCCTATAAGGGTTCCGTTTTTCCTTTTGTGGTACGGAACCCTAAAAATTAAAAAGTGTTATCTCTTGTACGATTGTACGGAACTCTTCGTGTTGAGTTTGACTCGCACTTGACCTGTTTCTGTTTCCAGCTCGGCCCGGGATCGATCTAAATGCTGCAGCGAGCGTTCTGGCGGAACATTAGTGTTGTAGGCCTTATTGCGAGTGCGATAGAGTTCATTATACCGTCGAGTGTGTCGAGTGTGTCGAGTGCCGCAGAGAGAGGTGAATTAAATATTATAATTGTCTGTGAACGAGCTCGCGTGTGGCGTGTGGAATACTGACTGAATATCGTGTGGACGTGGCTCGATCGTAGTTGCCGCTCGGTAGGTAGTGTAGAGCGGTGATAGCCCAGTGGTTAGGACTGCTCTTATTTTCGGGAGGTCGGGGGTTCGAACCCCTTTTACTTTTTGAAGTTATGTGCGCTTTAAGCAATTTCACTTGCTTTTACAGTAAAGGAAAACATCGTGAACAAACCTGCAAGCCTGAGAGTTCTCCGTAATGTTGTCAAAGGTGTGTGAAGTCTACCAATCCGCACATGGCCAGC
The DNA here is from genome assembly GCF_902806685.2 of Maniola hyperantus. Taxonomy (NCBI): domain Eukaryota; kingdom Metazoa; phylum Arthropoda; class Insecta; order Lepidoptera; family Nymphalidae; genus Maniola; species Maniola hyperantus. The sequence goes on from NC_048549.1 coordinate 28,224, forward strand.
GTGGCAGGCTATAGCCTGAAGCCTTCTCATTGTAATCTGAGGCGACTCGTGCTCAGTAGTGGGCCGGCGATGGGTATCAACGATGATGAGGTATGTGTTTTTAGTGTCGAAACCTGAAAAAAGTTGACCCGAGAGATAATAGCTGGTGATAGTGTAGTGGGCCCCGGTGACACTCGACACGCCGCACACGCCGCACACCCTGCACACGCAGCACACGCCGCACACGCTGCACACGCCGCACACGCCGCACACGCCGCACACGCCGACGGCGCAACGGTGTACTGCTTCACGGGGAAACCATTTTATTGTGTTTTATATGTTTATGTCTTTCGTAACAAATCGGTCAAGTGCGAGTCGGATTCGCACACGAAGGGTTCCGTACCATCGTACAAAAAATAACACTTTTTATTTATTTTTCATTTTCATGTCGGTCATTTTGAAATTTTCATTATTTGTTGTTATAATGGCAATCAAAATACACATTGTATGAAACTTCAACTCTCTATCTATATATAAGATATAACCCGATGACAGACGGACGGATCAACGGACAGCGGAGGCTTAGTAATAGGGTCCAGTTGAGCACCCTTCGAACCCTGAAGCTCAGAGTGACGGAGTTTCTCTACGTGATCAAATCAGAAATGAGGAGATCCGTGTGAGAAGTAGAGTAACCGACGGGGTGCGAAGCTGAAGTGGCAATAAACAGGGCAAATAACTCTAAAACACGATAGATATTGGGGTCCCAACTCCCAAGGTGTTGGAATGGCGACCCCGCACCAAATCTATCAAAACATTTAGAAAAAACCGGCCAAGTGCGAGTCAGACTCGCGCACCGAGGGCTACAGGCCGTTTCCGTACTACAGTCGTATCTTTTCGACATTTTGCACGATAAATGAAAAAAAATTGTTGTATATATAAAAATAAATAAAAACCTGTTTTAGAATGTACAGGTAAAGCCCTTTCTTGTAATACCCCGCATAGTTATCTTATTTTGAAAATTGAAAATACGGGAAATAGGTACTAATTATTTGTTCAAGAACACTTTTTTTGTGATATACCACAAATTCACGGTTTTCGGATTTTAGCGTTTAAACTACCGTGAGTGATTTCCATTATAAATACTATCCGTCCCGGCTTACTCACGTGTGAGTAAGCCGGGACGGATAGTACTTTCTTTGATAGTACTTTGTTACCGAGTGTTTTTGAGTCAAAACCGCGGCGCGTGCGCGGACGGACTCCCTTGAAAAAGGACCCCGGATGGGTTCGAAACTAGTCTGGCTAACGTCGACTACACACGTGAGTAAGCCGGGACGGATAGTTTTCGGATTTATTACATTACTTGTGCTATAAAACTTACCTACCTAGGTCAACCGGAAGTACCTGTATAGGTTTTCTTGACAGACACGATGAACAGACAGACAGACAATAAAGTGATCCTATAAGAGTTCCTTTTCCTTTTGAGGTACGGAACCCTGATTAGGGCGGAATAAAGAAACTTACACACGTACATAAATCCTGAAAACATTTTCTTTTTTGGACAACTTGTAAAAAATTACAAAATGAAAAGCATGTTCAAGTTGAAGACAGGAATCTGTCGGGGGGGAGGGGGAGGGGGGGAGGCAACGAGCGCGTAATGAGCTCCGTGTAATTAGGGAGCGGATGCTGCTCCCGACTCGATACAAGCGATGTGAGGGAACACGAACACACACCTACATACCGATGCTACGTACCTAGCAAACTATCTATTATAGAGTGATTAGTCTGAACTGGGCAATCCAGGGCAAATGTTCATGAACACATTTTTAGGGTTCCGTGCCACAAAAGGAAAAACGTCCGTCTATCTGTCGTCTCTGTCAAGAAACCTATAGGGTACTTCCCGTTGACCTAGAATAATGGAATTTGGCAGGTACCTAGATCTTATAGCAGAATAATTAAAGAAATAAATCGGAAAACCGTGAATTTGTCACAAAAAAAATTAAAATGTGTTATGAACAAATTTCAATTATCAAAGTAAGATAACTATATCAAGTGGGGGGTATCAAGGGGGGTATCAAGGGGGTATCAAGGGGGTATCATACTATGCAAGGGCTGTACCTACTTGTAAATACATTTTAAAACAGATTTTTATTTATTCTTATGCACCGGCTTTTTTCAGTTTATCATTCCATCAAAACATAACTCTTGATCATTTTGTACACAAACACGAGTTTCCTCTCATAATGGGGGGTGGGTTTTGCTCATAGTCTACCACACTAGCCAAGTGCGAGTTGGCAGACTTCACACACCTTTCAGAACAGGCATGATGCAGGTTTCCTAAGTGACCTAACGATTCCTTCAATGTGAGTGATACATAAATTGCTTTGAAATGCACAGAACTCCGAATAGGTAGAGTTGCGTGCTCGGGATCGAACTCCCGACCCCTTGAATAGCAGACCCACCTCTTAACTACGTATATCTCACGGAATAGGAGCCCCACGTCTTAACTACGTATATCTCAAGAAATAGGAGACCCACGTCTTAACTACGTATATCTCAAGAAATAGGAGACCCACGTCTTAACTACGTATATCTCACGAAATAGGAGACCCACGTCTTAACTACGTATATCTCAAGAAATAGGAGACCCACGTCTTAACTACGTATATCTCACGAAATAGGAGACCCACGTCTTAACTACGTATATCTCAAGAAATAGGAGACCCACGTCTTAACTACGTATATCTCACGAAATAGGAGACCCACGTCTTAACTACGTATATCTCACGAAATAGGAGACCCACGTCTTAACTATGTATATCTCACGAAATAGGAGACCCACGTCTTAACTACGTATATCTCACGAAATAATCCAATTAATAAATACCTAATAATGAGTACTATTACGATTATTATATTCTGCTAATGTCAAGGAGTGACGACATGGCAAGGACATAATATTATATAATGTCCTCGCTATGAGGTCACCGTATTGACGTAATACGTTATTTTAATCGTGACCTTCCCCCCTCTCCTGACCCGCGCCCCCCCCCCCTGGCCCTGCCGGCGATATTTACTCGGTATTAGTTTCTCGCCACACACGGTAACTGACCTGTTTGTATATTTACTGATTCGCGAACAAACACAACGTTGTGTACTTGTGCTACACAAAACTACCAGTAAATAATGGCGTGATAGCTTACTGGTAATGTCGTCGGTGAGGGCCGGAGTTCGACACCGGCCACGCACCTGAAACTTTTCGGAGCTATGTGCATTTCATTTAACGGTGAAGAAACATCGTGAGGAAATCTGCATGTCTAAGAGTTTGCATACCCAATGTTCCCAAAAGTGTGTGAAGTTTACCAATTCGCACTTAGCCAGCGTGGCAGACGGCAGCCTATGGCCAAACCCTTCTCATTCTTAAGTATGGTCTGTATAAAGCCAGTCTTACTGGCTTGAAAGCCAGCGCTGGCTTTTCTAAAAAAACTGTTTACACAAGGCCAATAGCAAGCCAGCGATGGCTTCGTATAAACAATGCTTAGAAGATATCCGCGCTCAGTAGTGAGCCGGCGATGAGTTGATGATGATGATGATGATGATGAATGCGGTGATAAAGACTATCGCAGCGGTTTATGAATTTCAAAAACAAACGCCCGCCCGCTGCGTCACAGTATAGGTATAAGGAGAGACCAGTAGTCCAAGCGACGCCTATGATCTCGTAGTAAATGACTCGACGTCCTCCGCTCACACGAGCAAGACGGCGCCACATCCCGCGCCCGCCCTCCGCACGATGTTCGCAGCGGTCGTCAATCACCACGAGTTGATATTATTATGCTAAGTCTTGGTGGTGGTAAAGTGACCTCATGTGTTTTATCGATATTTTTGTGAAGGTACCTTGTAGGGAACTGCTGACGCTAGAATTTCACCACACGGGGCATATATTGTAGAAAAAATAGCGTGAGCAGTCAGTTGTTCCCTGCTCGTCGAAGTAATTAGTCCTTTCTTATTAGTTTGTCACAGTATTTGTTCTATTTTATGTAACTGTAATAAATCCGTAATTAATTGGTGAACTTCGTGTTATTTGAACCCGATAGACTGGAGGAACACGGCGCTATCTATTGGTAAGATATTCTCTAGAAGAAATGCCTATAGGCCAACGACACATCGCGGTAAACTGGTGGCCCCGACGTCATTATATTGCCGATCCAACACACTCGATTTACCAAAATAAAAACAATGACTGCTGCCATTTTGCCATTGAAACGCTCGTGTTAATCGTATTAGAAGTAATAATGTAATGATGACAACAACAAATGTACTTAGTTATTACTTACCTACTACAAAGTACAAACAATTATACATGAAGTATGCGAAAGTATGGTCTCAACCGATTCAGATCAAAGACGATATACATAGGTACAAGTAGCTTGCTTGTGTAGATGAACAGTAAAATTGTATGTTTAATGGTTTGTTTAGCCAAACAGAACAGAACAGAACAGAGGTGGGCTCCAGCGAAGTGATGGAAACATTCTAAGGATAGCACCTACATACCAATCAGTTCGGGTATTTTGAGTTTATGGACATTACAAAGTAACTACATACAAACATACATACATAAACCCTAAAAATATTGTACTCTTTTTTTGGACAGTCGTTTACGCCTAAAATTTAGACAAATTCTGAATTTAATAATGTTGTACAGGAAATTGTTTTTCAAATCTCTGAAGTCCTATCATATTAAATTTACTGCGCAGATTTAGCATAAAGTCAGAAATACAAAAATAAGCCAGATTTTTACGTAAAACAGTAAAACACAAAGCCTTATCGCGTATTCCGAACCCCAGTGTTATTCAAATTTGCCTTTTGTGGAGTTTGAATTGGAATCTGACTACTATATATTATGTAGTTAGCCGCCGGAAACGGAAATTGATTCGATTTCAATCAAAAACAAATAATGGAGCAGAGCAAATATATGTTATGTGTTTAGAACAAAATAAATGTATGTATAATCATTTCAGTGAATTTATATTTGAAGTAATAGAATCAAATATAAAATCAATAAAAAATTTTTACAAAAAAAATAAAAACCGACTTCGTTACACAAACACTAAAAATTGAAAAATAATTTAATTTATTACCGAATATATTATGTATACAAGAGTTAATATAGTTCCATAATAATACTTTTTGGTGCCGGTGCCAATTAGCTTTAGCTGCGCGAATCGTCTAGACTTCATATTTTTATGGGACTCCACCATGGCACCTCATTGGCACCGACCCCAAAAAATATTATTATGGAACTATATTAACTCTTGTATACATAATATATTCGGTAATAAATTAAATTATTTTTCAATTTTTAGTGTTTGTGTAACGAAGTCGGTTTTTATTTTTTTTGTAAAAAAAATTTATTTCACAATTTTTAGTGGCCCCATGGAATTATGCTATGACTGGTTAAAAATCTATTGTTTACTAAGCTATTACACTGATCGCGAGCAATTTACTCTTATCCGTTGAGGAGTTCCAGTATCTATCTTCGAAGATGTTCATCAGATCTTCACCAAATTGAAATGGGACCAACTTTGAAGTATACCCTTTCAAACAAAAAAAGAATTTTCAAAATCGGTCCAGGCGTTTTCGAGTAATCGGGGAACATACATAAAAAAAAAAAAAAAAAAAAAACAGATTCCGACGAATTGAGAACCTCCTCCTTTTTTTGAAGTCGGTTAAAAAGCTACATTTTATCATCACTACTCTCTACCCATACTTAATATTACAAATGCAAAAGTGTATTGTTTGTTGGTTTATCAGTAATTTGTCCTTCAATATGTCGCAACTGTGTGATTTTGCAATGATATAGTTAAATACTTGGAGAGTAACAATTGCTATTTTTTATCCCGAAAAATCAAAAGAAATTTAAAAACATAAATCCGCACCGACAAAGTACAAATAGCAGTTATTTCGAGCAGTTCCTATTTATTTGTTTGTGCTACGTTTACAGGCTCTACGAGGCTACGCCGTAGACTTTGCGCTCACCAAGCTCTACACATTAGTTAAATGTCTCTATGATGTATTTGTAGTGTTGAGTTGAGAGGCCTCCATACAAAAGGACTATACAGGATGTAACAAGAACGCTAGCAAAAATGAAGACAAGTGATAGTACTGATGATTACTGATATTATTATGATGTACCACAAAAAAATGCGAAAAAATAAAAAAGTATCCCATATTTAGTAAAAGTTCACGATAAGTATATAACCAGAACGCTAACAAAAACGATGACAGGGGATAGTATAACTAACTGATGATTACTGATAATAATATGATACCACAATCAAAACGCAAATAAATATTTTAAAAAAAAACCTGTATTTTGTAAAAGTTCACGATATAGGTATTGCAAATAAAATATCTGACTGACGCTAGAGGTCAACGAACGTTGCATAAGTAGGCCACTCGGTGTCAAAGCCGCGTCGTAGGGGCATTGATCAGAGTTTTACACGCTATCATTTGCGGTTTAAAAAAATAATAATTCACTAAAACTACAAAATGAGGCAAATGGTTATCGGTATCGGAATGTGTTGGTAACTTGGTAGTAGGTTTGTTAGCAACTCGTCCTATTCGCATGTTTAGACTTTGCATCTAAGTTCTCTCTTAACATATACCCCCATTAAGGGTCTTTTGAGTAATTACAACAGGATTATACAAACCCTAAATCTACTCAGACGAAGTAGCTGCATATAGCATCTTTCATATAGTCTGACTGACTTAATCATAAATTACAACGGCCGCGGTCTAGAACCTAATCAAGTTAGTGGCGGCGCAGCGGGCGGGCGGGCGGGCGGGCTATTGGGCGGGCGGGCGGGACACAAAAGAAGAAGATGAGCAGTACATGTCGTAATTCAGTGGCAGACACGGGCAGTGCGCCGCCAGGCTCTAATGAAATATCGTGCTGCGGCGCTGCTAAATGAATTAGATACTGTGAGCGCTCAAACATCCACACACGTGCCAACATGTCGGCCGCCGACATGCAGGCAAGCTGCAACAATCAGGTCGTGTAGCGGGCGCGGCGGTTTGATAAACCGATACACGTTGGTGCTAGAATAGCGACCTCGCTTCGGAAACTGCAGTGTTGGAAGACCCCCCTACAAGGTGGACAATCGATATCAAACGAGTCGCAGGGAGCCGCTGGACGGCGGCGGCGCAACACCATGGCGTATGGAAGTCTCTATAAGAGACCTAAGTCTATCGGTTGACGATGATGATGATGATGCGAACGAAAGCGCAGGTATCTAAATGTCAGGAACTTTCCGACTCAAAATACGCAATAGTTTGATTTATTTTAAAGTTGGCGTGTCTATGACACTATATTGGTATATGACACTATATGAATGTAATGTAGGTGCAGGATTCAGAAGTCAACAACACTTACTGTACAGTGTAGTCGCTAGTACGTTCATTCAATTGAAGCGCCTGATTGAGATTTCGAGATATGTACTACTACTACTACTACTAGCAACTAGTAGGTCATATTGAAAATTGTGTAAAAAGATGTAAAAAGTGACCTTGGCTACTTTTGATCCCAAGAGAGGGAAAACAAAGAGTTTCTGCGAGATTTTTTAAAACAAATGAACGCGGACGAAGTTGGAAGCAAAAGGTAGTTCCTCGCATTAATTGGTAAGTTGTGCTCATTATAAGTTACCAAGTACGAACGACGAGAGGTTTCGCTTCTCTCCCCTGCTTCACTTCGCTTCGCTGACCTACATACATGTGTGTAGTAGTTCTATCGATTTCTTAGTTATTAATGACGCAATTTTACTCAGTAAAGTAAGCTTTAGACGTCGGGAAGTCCGGAGTTCGATCCCGGGGACGCAACTTTAGTTTCTTGGGTTATGTGTATTTCAAGCAAATATTTGCTTCAACGGTGAAGTTAAACTCACGAGGAAACCTGCATGTTTAAGTTTTCCATAATGTTCTCAAAGCTGCGTGAAAGGTTGCCAATCTGCACTTGACCAGCATTGTGGACTACGGCCTACAACTCTCTCATCAACTCAGTAGTGGGCCGGCGACGGGTTGGTAATGACTTAATAATGAAAACTGAAACAGTTTATGTAAAGCATGAAGAGCAATTTCGGAGCCAGGCGCAAGCGTGTCCCCGCAAATCATCGTCAGCGAGCGTCACGGCCGCGCGGGGTGGAGGGCACGTGGGGGGGATGAATTATAAATGGAGGTAATCCAGCAGCCGGCGGGAGAGGCGGAGAGGCGGAGAGGCGGAGAGGCGGAGAGGCGGAGAGGTCATGTTAGCACAGTTAATTGTCTGGTTCGCCTCCGAGCGCCGGCCGCCCTACAGTACACGCTGTGTACACACTGCGTGTACTGTGGTGTGTACTGTAGTGTGTACACAGACACGCTACACGGAAATGATGTTTTTGTTCCGTTTCAATCAACTTTTTTCTGTAAACACTATACGAGTCACTTTTCTGTAAACACTATACGAGTCACTTTTCTGTAAACACTATACGAGTCACTTTTGGAAGGTGTTTTGTTCGGTTAGTTCTGTGGTTGGCTGAAAGAGAACTTTATGCAAAGTTCTTTGATTGCGGTCACAGAACTCAGAATGAAGATAGAAATGAAATTGTTGCCGCGCATATTATGTACAGTGACTCATCAGTCAACGTCATTGTAAATACAGACGTTCACATACACATTACATACGTATAATAAACAAAACCTACGAATATAACGTTACAGTTCAATTTACATTTCTTTGGATGATGAGAGAGGTAGTTATAATATCATTTACGAATTATTTTTGTGTAAATGAGTTGCTCGAAATTGACGACACGACGTTCCTATACTAAAGATTGCAGACACCATATCTATTATCTTATTTATTGTTCCGTGGCCGTCATATAATCGTTAAATAACTTTTATTTAGTATGAATTTATTTGATTTACTTTTCAATATTAAGTATGATTTCAATCAAAGTACTTTGTTCAACTTGAAATGAAAGCTCAATACGATGCTACCAAAGTCCAGGTTTTCAAAGTTGGCACACCTTAAAATAATAACGGAGGTACACAATTTCCATTTTTCGCATTAGTATTAAAGCAGACATTTAGTTAGCTTGAATAATAAACAGACTGTAAGTAAATACGAGACACTGCGAACTAACAGCTAACAGCTAACAGTGTGAGGCTAACAACTTAACTCAATAGACACGCCACAGACAGACGGCGTAGAACATAAAGGTTAAAAAACTTTCAAAACTTCAAATTTTTTGAAAAGTTAAAAGTGTAAAAGCGTTTCCACTTCCTATCTACTGATGAAAAACTAAAAAACAGGCAAGTTCGAGTCGGACTCACGCACCGAGGGTTCCGTACTACAGAAGTAAAATAGTAGGAATCAATTTCGTTAACGAATCGCAAAACTTTGTTTGTAGAGGCTTATTGTTAATATCAATAAAACTGATAGAGCAGTCATTTTATTTTTTCTGTAAAATATACATAAACCTCAATTGACCATAATTATTTCAGATTTTCCGACTAAACTACACTTCGGAGTTATCTCCGAAAAATAATGAAAACGGCAACGAAGGAACGGCATTTGTTTTCTCCATTTGCACGATATACCTAAATCCAAATTTATAACATAAACATAAATAAAAATCTCTTTTTAAATGTACAGGTAAAGCTCTATCATGTTATGTTTAAATGTACAGGTAAAGCTCTATCATGTTATGTTTAAATGTACAGGTAAAGCTCTATCATGTTATGTTACCCCACTAACTGATATTATAGTTATGTTACTTTACAAGTATACATTGTTACCTATAGACCCTATACTTGTACCCAGTTATTGTACCCTGTAGGTTTTCTTGACAGACAGAGGGTCAGACGGACAGACAGATAGACAACAAAGTGATCCTATAAGGGTCCCTTTTTTCTTTTGAGGTACGGAACTCTAAACTGCGCGGACGCTAACTAGTTGCAGAAGTTATAAATTTGAAATGAACCGGAACGCGAAAATTTGCGTAAAATAAGTTTCATAATGTAAAATAACAAGTACCCGCAGTCTGCGTGTACCGGCGCCGCTCGCGTTACAAGTTTTAATTATAATGTGATGGAAAAGTTGCCGCGTAGCGCCAAAACAGCATTGTTTATTTAATTTAATTTAATTAAAAAGTTTTAACATTAATTTGCAACAAACAACAATAGGTATACCTACCTACTATAAAAACATTTAATGTTGTGTTCATACAAAGATATTCTATTTGACTATTTTTGATATTCTCGGGGTTCACAGTTCACAGTTCACAGTTCACACTAAGATCCAGTTTTTCGAAACTTTTTCCGAAGCACAATATTTATTTCACTAAGTAATTGTTTAATAAGTAGGTATTATAAGATAACTGTTGAGTGGTTGATGGGTAACCGTTTTGAGAATTTACACTTAGTAATAATAAATGCAACTAACTACAACTAACTAGTCCGTACATAATGAGTTCTCACACGCCATTTTAACTCTGGTTGTCAACTGTCATGTCACAAGTACTGTTTATCTTTAAAATAACGACTAAAATCGTACTTTTGACGTGACAGTTCACATTCACACATAAAGGTAGAATGGCGCGTGAGAACTCATATTGTACGCATTATATCTATAAGTACACTGACACACTGACACGGTCAAGTAACACGAAACAGGGAGAGCTAGCTTTTTGGCGACACACAGGCTCTAGGCTACTACACTGGGAGACGTCATGTCAAACAGAACAACCTACCAATTACAACCAGATCTTTAATACTAGAGTAAATAGGCATCTTCTAGGTAAACGCGTCCCATCTTAGGTCACATCATCACTTTCCATCAGGTGTAATTGTGGGCAAGCGTTTGCCTACAGTGATGTTTAAAAAAACATCCGCGTGGATGAAATCTCGTAAACAATTGGTATAGGGGCATCTCTCCCCTTGATTCACTTTCTATGCAAATAGTGTCGTGTCGCCGCGCGTGTCGTGTCCGGTGTCCGGCTCAGCAGCTCAGCAGCTCAGCAGCTCAGCAGCTCAGCAGCTCAGCAGCTCAGCAGCTCAGCAGCTCAGCACCAAATCTAAACTGAGATCGGATCTGGCTCATACTCATCGCCGGTCGCCGGTCGCCGGTCGCCGGTCGCCGGTCGCCGGTCGCCGGTCGCCGGTCGCCGGTCGCCGGTCGCCGGTCGCCGTGATGCTGTTATCTGAGCGGTGATAAAAAGGTGATTAAGACGTCGGCCTTCGGTAACGGGAGTCCGGAGTTCGATTCCGGCCACGAAACTCTAACTCTAACGTTAGAAAGTAGTTAAGTATATCACTTGCTTTAACGGTGAAGGAAAACATCGCGAGGAAACCCGCGTGCCTGAGAGTTCTCCATAATGTTCTCAGAGGTGTGTGAAGTCTGTCGATCCGCACTTGGCCAGCGTGGTGGACTACGGCCTCACCCCTTTTCAGTCGGAGTGAAGACTAGTGCTCTGTAGTGAACCGGCGATGGATTGATCGTGGTGATGGTGAAGACTACGTTCCTCTGAGACGCACCGTGGGTCGTGACGTCACTCGCCAGTATAGGTAGGTAGCTGTAGGTACTCTAAAGCTAGGCCACTGAACAACTATGTGCCTAAAGAGCTAAGCTATCTTATTCATTATCAAATACCGAGCATCGGAGCACAGATCTCTCTATCTTATAACAACTTTTAGATTCTCGGCCGAAATTAATAATCAATCTATCTTTAATCCGCCGATAAATTATTTAACAAGCTTGTTATTTATTCAAAAAGATCATACGATTTTCGTCAAATGACAACGTTGCGTTGTAAACTCGATAAGTAACTTATCGACAGATTCCAGATAGTATTGGTGGGCCTACTTTAAATATCAAATCAATTTGAATAATATTATAGGGTGTTATTATACAGGGTGTAACCAGAACGCTAGCAAAAACTTAGCGTTATTGTTATACTTACAATTTTGTAGTTTTAGTAGTTAATTTAGTATTTTTCAACCCGCAACGTACTTATAGCGTGCAAAACTCGGCGCCCACGACGTGGCATTGACTCCGAATGGCCTACTTACGCAACGTTCGTTGACATCTAGCGTCAGTCAGATGTTTTGTTTGCGTGTATTACTTGTAATGTATTCACAGTATCGTGAACTTTTACAAAATATAGGATTTTTTAGATGCGTTCTGGTTACAGCCTGTATAGACAGACCTCAGCGAATATTTCAGAAGCATGCTAGGGCAAAGAAGAGTAGCTACTATTTGGCAAGATCCTTCCAGAATATGTATTATCGTAGATAGAAATAAGATGGTGCGATAACACGGAGCGAAATAAAGTGAATTCCGCGCAGTGCTGGATGCTGGATGCTGGGTGGTCATTTATCTCCCGCACAAAAGAAGACGGATGCCGGCGTCTCGTGTCGGCGCGACGCCCATTGTGGACCCACTGCTACAATAAGCTATAGTATGCTGTTACAGCTGTAGGTAGTGTTTGAGATATAGCATCATTATCTATACAATACAATACTGCAGTAACTTGTTTTTCGCAAATAAATAGTTTTTGTATAAATGAAGGTTTAACTGATGACGATGACGATGCTTGGCGTTCGGAGGTCATCATGGGGTTCGACTGATTGCGTCATTGTTTCTAAATGGTATGGTGTAAGAAATAAGTTAGTTATAGCATTTAGACTTAGATCCGGACACATGCCATCAGGCTAGTTTCTCCCAATTGCGAAGAATGTGGTAAGGCAGAAGATGTCTCGCACTTACTATTGCGAAGTATGTGGTAAGGCAGAAGATGTCTCGCACTAACTATTGCGAAGTATGTGGTAAGGCAGAAGATGTCTCGCACTTACTATTGGCATGTGTTCGTAATCAGAATTTGAGAGAAGCACTAACGTGTCAACTAAATTTAAATTTTATGAATATTGGTATTTTTAAACTGTATTTTGAACAAACCTTCGAGCATTTCGGCAATGAAAGTGTATATAAATTTGTTAGTGATTCTCTCAAATTGATATAGTTTTAGGTTATGTAGTTTGATTTTAATTTCGTTTGTAACGATGGGGCTGGCATATAGATTATCTGTAAAAGCCCCTTACAAAATAACAGATTAAAAAAAGAAAAAAAACGTGTTTCGTGGAAATCCATAAAAAATACGTATCACGTATCGGTGACCAAGTGTGTTCTTTTTAATTTATTGACTAGTGCTTGGCTGCAACCCGCCCTGCCACCTGGCGGCAAGGGATGGCGCAGGTCCACATGGAACACGCTTGTCTACAAGATGCCTACTTATTTACTTTACACTTGGAAGTGCCTCTCCCACCAAAAACATTTCATACTGTAAAGGTTGCCAAGACTCACAAGTTCATAATGCGTTCACTGGTCAACAGTTGTAAGACTCACAAGTTCATAATGCGTTCACTGGTCAACAGTTGTAAGACTCACAAGTTCATAATGCGTTCACTGGTCAACAGTTGTAAGATCTCCACCACATATTTCCCTAAGTATGTTTGTATGCAATTCCTAGCCTATATACAAAATGTCAGTCTTCTAGAACTCCAGGAAGCACCTAGAGGTTTTGATGATCTTCTGGGAGTCACGAAATCGACGTAGGTATTTCAGATATTAATAAATCTGAAACCATAAAAGCTAGATTGATACTTGGTTGGATGGATAGCTAGATGGATTTTTAATGAGTTGGCTGAATACACTATATCCTGAAACTTTCAGATTTCTAGCGCCATCTAGACCGAAGCTATGGCGGTCCGAAAATATTAAGTTACGACGAAACGCTTCGAGAAAAGGTACGCAGTGCCCCGTCCTTTAGTTTGGCTCGTCTTCGCGTCGGTACGCACGTGCCCCCTGATAGGAAACTGATGCCGGAAGGGCGTTGCATACTCTAGCGGTTCGAGTTAGAAACAAGGAGGCAAATCGCTTCGTACGTATCCGTGGAGTTTCGGCTACGTATGGGTGGTCGAAAGTGGGACCTTGACAATGCCTTGTCTTGTTCAGTCAAGAGTTCAGTCTGAGTCTTGTTCAGTAAACACGGTGACGCTGCCACGGCCATGCTGAGCGTTTGTTGTATGTCGGCGTGTGGATACGATAACTTCTGCACAGGTATTGCACTGACATTGTATAGCTCAAAACATTTTCTGTTTTTAAAAATATATGTTAGCTATGATAGTCATTAAACACAACGCGCAAATATTTAGGTTACCGAAAGCGCGCTCCAGATCTCCCCGGCGCGGAGGCCATTAGCAAATAATTATACTGCATTTCACATCAAAATATACTTCAATACTAAGTACTGCAGGCGGAGCTCGAGCAGCAGGCGAGTACTTGCACTCAAGCCGAGCATTGTGGTGCAATGTTTATATACCTACGTACCTACTCTAACATTCATTAAAAGATAATAATTAAATAATATCTGTCCCGGCTTTACTCACGTGTGTAGTCGACGTTAGCCCGACTAGTTTCGAACCCATACGGGGTCCTTTTTCAAGGGAGTCCGTCTGCGCACGCGCCGCGGTTGTGAGTACAGTCGGGACAGATATTATTTAGAATGGAAATCACTCGCGGTAGTTTAAACGCTATAATAATTAAAGTTTATTTTATTATTTTTGCTTTATTCTATATCTATGTTACTCTATTAGTTAAATAAGTTTGCATTTTTTTGTACTTAAAGTGAACTTTTTTCTTTTGGGAAAATTAACTCTTTAAACCTAATGGAAAAGGGGTAATGACCCACAGAAATGAGGAAAAAAGAGAGAGAGAGAGAGATAGTGTACCTCCACGTAATTGATTTATTCGTAGCTTTTTACGTACAGATACTAAGTCTGCTTGAAAAAGAAGCGACTAACCGACGCGGTGTCGCTTGCTTCCATTTCCTACTAACATTGCTTATTTGCATTGGGCTTTGAAATCATCAGCTAGTCAGTACCCTTATCATAAATGCGAAAGTGTGTTTGTTTGTTGGTTTGTCCTTCAATCACGTCGTGCAACGGATTGACGTGATTTTTTGCATGGGTATAAGTAGATAAAGACCTGGAGAGTGGCATTAGACTACTTTTTATCCGGCAAAATCAAAGAATTCCCACGGGATTTTTAAAAAACCTAATTCCACACGAACGAAATCGCGGGCATCAGCTAGTCTATTCTATAAATTCTTTAGAATCCATTGTTTTAATATCAGCTGGGTTGGTAGAGTTCCGCATGTCACTAGTGTCGGGCCGCGGCGTCGCGCGTCGCTCGCCCGCCAGGCGCGACGCGCGACGCGCGGGCCGCGGCCCACTTGCGCGCCGGAGTGTGCCTAATGTCCGGGGTAGTGGCCGCTTTATGGCGCCGGCGCCGCGCCGGGGAGAAGTTTAGTGGCTCGCGCCATTCGGGAAGTAGGTTTATGGCGCGTTTATGGCGCGCGTGTCGCACCACTCGAGGCGAATCTTTGGCTCCGACTTGCAATACTAGATAATAAAGCTTCAATATTTCAATTGTTGGAACAAATATAAACCGCTATAGCTTATTGCCGTGACGTCGTCCGCATGGAGTTACGTTTTTACGGTTCCGTAATAAAATAAGAAACCTTTAAGAAACTTCACTTGCGTGGTTTTTAAGAATTTCATGGGAAATCGTTGATTTTCCGGGACCAAAAGTCCTGTTTCCCTCCCGAGGGTGCAAGCTACCTCTGTACCAAATTAGCCCTAAAGAACTATCAGACAGACAGATGTACACCTTCGCATTTACAAAAATATTAGTAGGTATGGCTCAGAGTGGGAACATTATTAGTGTGTACCTACAAGTCACGTAAGTTTCCACAAACTACGCGACTACGAGCTGGAAAACTGTTCCAAGTTAAAGTTATGTTGAACAATACTTGACACTGAGTGCTGTTACTTTCTTGTTCAAGCACATACATACATACATACATACATACATACATACATACATACATACATACATACATAATACGGGGAAATGAGGCAAAGATGAAATTTGGGGCATTGTGTGCTGACAATGGCCCTCCCCGGACCACTCGTAATATCCACCTGCTACCTAACTACTCTACACGAGGTTAGCACGGCTTCGCTATCGTACAGTTTGTACAATACGTACCTACACTAATGTTCACCGCGATCAACCCACCGCCGGGTCACTACAGAGCACGGGTCTCCTCTCAGAATGAGAAGTGCGGATGGCAGACTCCACATACATTTGAGGACAATAATGGAGACTCTCAGGCATGCAGATTTCTTACGATGTTTTCTTTCACCGTTAGCACAAGTGATGCTTAAATACTTAAAACGCACAACTCCGAAAAGTTTGAGGTATTCGAGATCGAACTCCCGATCTCCCGATTAAGAGGCGGACCTCTTAACCACTAGGCTATCATGGCTCTAAAACGCCTTGCGTTGTTATAGAACCAACCGATGTAGATAGTTTGGTATTTTGATTAAAATAACAATGACTCAAGCAATCAATGTAAAATATTAGCAAACAATGAAGAGGGGCTTATAAACAAATGATCTAGGTGTACCGTTCCCCCCACTGTACGGTAGCTACACTGCGACACTCCCACAGCACATTACCTCATTGTGCGGCCACATTGTACACAATCCCTCACTTAGCATTGCTTCTGGAAATTAACCATTAAAAGAGCACGCTCTCAAATTACACACGCTGGAGCTCCGTGTAGGCGCCGGCGGCCATTGTGTTCAGGTTATACTGTTGGGCCAGTAAGTGGCGGGTATCCTCGATTAGACTCATTAAGAGTGCTCTCCATGCTCGCTCCGAGTCGAGCGCTATTGTAATCAACATTTACGGGCGGGACATGATCGATTTATCTCCCCACTAGCTGATACCCGCGACTTCATCCGCGTAGATTTAGGTTTAAAAAATCCAGTGGGTCCTCCTTGATTTTCTGGTATAAAAGTAGTCTATGTCACTCTAGAGGTCTTTAACTATATCCACGCAAAAAATCACGTCGAACTGTTGCGCCCTTCGCGCCTCTCTACCCGCCTTCTAAGATATCTCCTAAGATATTATTCTAAATGAAATCATGCACAGGGCAATTTTGGTCTAAATTAAACACTTGAGATGATGAACCATTTTATTTTGATATGGATTAACAATATAAAAAACACCTTCGAAACTAAAGCTTTTCAAAATCATAAAAATGGTTATTGTGAGTAAAAGATAGATATAATATGCTGGCGGACTTTTTTATAGAGCTATTTAAGAGGAACAATTCCACCGAACATTATTTTCCTATTTACGAAGCGCACAATTTTCAATCTTCGTAGGGATCTTTTATCGTAATTTTCGTGGGGAATTTTCTTTCATTCTTTCTTTCCACCGAAATGACGTAGTTTTTTAACGAGTGGTGGAATAGTGCATAATTTGGGTGGAGCTAAGAGCAAATTCATTGTGTGGTGTTTGCCGACAAGCCACTTGGCCTGTGCTCAGTGCTGCAAGTGTTCTAGCCGCTACAATACATTCAGCCTGCAGCTAGTAGCTACGTGTGCCCTAACCACATAACCTAACTGCGGCCGGCCGTAACGGCCGACGCGTGCTCACTTAGTTAGTATTCTGTGTTGCTAGTCAAGTAGAGATGAAGTATGTAGTTGTAATAAAAACCGGACAAGTTCGAGTCAGACTCGCGCACCGACGGTTCCCTACCTTGGAAGGTTACGTGAAATTTAAACTTAATAATTAATTTATCTCCAAATGCAAAAAAAAGTTTTTAATTGCTAATGTGATTTATCTACAAAATTTGTTTTAGGATTTTGCCATTTACCAAACATTTGCCAAGTTTCATGATTCAAGGTCAACGGGAAGTAGGCTGCCCTATAGGTTTTGATTCCCTTGTGTTAGAAACCAGGTAATAAATCATTATAATTTCTATAAATAATTATATACTATACAGATGACTAATATAACTCATTAAATATAATAATAAGAAAACATTTGATTGAATGAATAATATTGCACTCTTACGTATACCACCCATTCAATCAAATGATTTCGACAATACATTTCCTTAAAGTGTATGGCTAATTAATGTAGCTTACTTCCTAAGGTAGCTTGGTCGTCAAAATTAATAAAATTATTTATCAAAGTAGCATTACACAATTTTGGTTTGTTAAAACATTAAATATAATAATAAGAGTTCATTTGATTGAATGAATAATATAGCAATCATACTTGTCATTCATTCAATCAAACACTATTATCAATACATGTCCTTACATTGTGAATTTATTTAATTTAACATATTCATTAAGATAGTTAATTCTTAAAGTTACTAAAATTATTTATCAAAGTAGCATTACACATTTTTTGGTTTGTTAAAACATTAAATATAATAATAAGAGTTCATTTGATTGAATGAATAATATAGCAATTATACTTGTCATTCATTCAATCAAACACTATTGTCAATACATGTCCTTGCATTGTGAATTTATTTAATTTAACATATTCATTAAGATAGTTAATTCTTAAAGTTACTAAAATTATTTATCAAAGTAGCATTATACATCTTTGGTTTGTTAAAACATTAAATATAATAATAAGAGTTCATTTGATTGAATGAATAATATAGCAATCATACTTGTGTCAATCATTCAATCAAATACTATTGTCAATACATGTCCCTACATTGTGAATTTATCTAATTTAACATATCCATTTAGATAGTTAATTCTTAAAGCTACTAAAATTATTTATCAACGTAGTACCGTACGTTTTTTCTTGTTAAAAATGTAATTAAGATATACTAATGATGTATCCAGATGAATGAACAAAACTAACTTCACGGCATACCATAAGTAGCTGAATTCATTCAATATAAACGTTATAAAAATCTGTGTAACTCAATAAATAGCAGAGTGTGTACTTAAATACGAACAAATAAACTAGTCCAAGAAGTCTCCAAGTTGTTTTCCTCGTGGTCACCCATCATCAGAAGCCGGGATACTCTGAACGCAGGTAATAAGTGCTATTCTTTCATTTTTATTATTATACAAAAACTGTTCTGAACTTTATTATTCCGTTTCTTAAACCCTATTTACGAAAATCATTTTGTGGTGCTAACTATGGATGTACCTACCCAGTACCCACCGTCTTAAAGATTACTTACAAAAATAATAAGGAAGCCTGTCTTAACTTATGTAGATTTCCAAATTATAAAAGTTTTTAAGCTACCGCCATTTTTATTATTTTTTATTATTGTAAATTGATGTCCAAATAGTGAATGATTTTAATCTACCTGCATTTATATCGATTTCCATGTTTTAAACCAGCCGTTTTTATGAATTTGTCTAATCTAACTACATGATATCGATAATTTTTTTTTTTTCTCTTTCTCTCTCTCTCTATATTTTCATGTGTTAATTGGTTCATTTTAATCTATATAGATTTTAAATTTCTAAAAGTTTTATTAATCTACCCGCATTCATGGTAATCAATGTAATTGATTTTCATATTGATCCATCCGCTTTTATATCGATTTCCATGTTTTAAGCCAGCCGTTTTTAAT
The DNA here is from genome assembly GCF_902806685.2 of Maniola hyperantus. Lineage (NCBI taxonomy): Eukaryota > Metazoa > Arthropoda > Insecta > Lepidoptera > Nymphalidae > Maniola > Maniola hyperantus. Next base: position 47,765 of record NC_048549.1, read on the forward strand.
GAATTTGTCTAAATCTTACTATATAACAGCGATTTTTTTTCTTCTCTCTCTTTCCTTTCCCAAATATTTTTGGAAGATCAAAATATGTCCGCAAATTTTTATTATTCTTTTCAGCTATGGATAAGGAACTAATTAGGGAGTCGATGCCTCGCTCTCGAAGCCCGATTCTAGGGGCACATCGTGAAAGGCCAACGGTACACTGTTCACCTCCGTCTGGCGAGGGGGTGCAGGCATCAGAGCGCGAGTGTGGCCATGATGCATTGACTGGTCACCATCGTAGCCGCAGCCGTCGATCTAGCTGGCGCCGCAGCCGGCAGCCCAGTCAGCGCCGCAGCCTGCAGCCCAGCCGGTGCCACAGTCGGCAACCCAGCCGGCAGTCCATCCAGCGCCGCAGCCTGCAGCCCAGCTGGCGCCACAGTCAGCAACCCAGCCGGCAGCCCAGCCGGCGCCGCAGCCGGCAGCCCAGCCGGCAGCGCAGCCGGAACCGCAGCCGGGAGCGCAGCCGGAGCCACAGCCAGGAGCCCAACCACCGCCGCAGCCGGCGCCGCAGCCGGGAGCCCAGCTGGCGCCGCAGCCGGCGCCGCAGCCTGGAGCCCAGCCGACACCGCAGCCAGGAGCCCAGCAGGTGGCGCAGCCGCCACCGCAGTCGGGAGCCCAGCCCGTGCCACAGCCGGCACCGCAGCCGGGAGCCTAGCCGGGGTCATAGCCGGGAGCGTAACCGGGAACCCAGCAGGGAGCAACCAAGGGAACCAGACCAGTTTGGTACGTCGGGTAGTGATAATAATGTTAACATGAAAGAGTTTATAAATTTTATGAAAGGTTTTGTTGAATCCGGTCGATCACAAAAATTACATTACGATAAAAACATAATTCCTGAGTTTGATCCAACAATAAAAAGTCATAAAATTGAAATGTGGATATCTAAAGTTAATGAGTGTGCTAAAATATACAACTGGAACGACCAACAGACAGCCCATTTTGCACTTCCCCGATTAGTGGGTCATGCCAAAAAATGGTACGAAGGATTACAATCGATCAATCATACTTGGTTAGAATGGCAAAACTATCTTAAACGCGCTTTTCCCTCAGAAAGTAATTATGGGGCACTGCTATCCGAAATGTTAGATAGGCGTTATAAACCAGGTGATTGCCTAGATGAGTACTATTATGACAAAATGGTATTATTAAATGCTTGTAACATTTCGGATAAACGAGCAGTTGATTGTATAATTTATGGTTTAGATGATAGGACCTTAAAGGCCAGCGCTTCTTCTGCTAGATTTAGTCACCCTGAAGATTTGCTAGGATTCTTGAAAGATATGTGTAGGGAACACAATATTAAAAATAATGCAAAGTCTCAGAATTCTTCGCAAACTTTGACTAAAGTTATCTGTAGTAATTGCAAAAAGGTTGGACATATGTTCAAACAATGTAAACTACCCTTAATTTGCCACAATTGCAAAGAAATAGGCCATATTAGTCGCGAATGTTCTCGACCAGTAGTAACATGTCAAAATTGCTTGAAAAAGGGCCATAAAACGGAAGATTGCTATCAAAAAAAAGATGTCAAACGAAATCTAGTAAAACCTACTAATGAAAAACGTACAATGGCTATAGAATCAAAATGTAGTCCTCATAATAAGTTTTACAAAGAAGTTTCGATTAACAATAATAATGATAAACTTACAAGTTTCATAGATTTTGGAAGCGACTGTAGTCTGATTAGGGAAAACATGTTAGCAAAATATAACTTGATTTTGGAAAAAGATGAAGTTCCGGTGATTAAAGGTGTAGGAGAATTGTTTATCAAACCTTTAGGTAAAACAAGGTTTAATTTAAAATTAGGAGAGGTACAAGCTTCTATTGTTGCATATGTTGTATCCTCTGAACAACTGCATGTCCCTATTCTTATTGGGCAAAATTTTACCGAGCTTCCACATATTTTGGTAATAAAAACTAACCATTCGTTGGAACTGATAAATCGTGATATTCAATCTGAATTAACAACTATAGACCACGAAGTAAGTTCTACTGTAAAGTTACTAGTTGATGTTGATATCAAAATTGACAAAACCAAAATTGAGGCGTGTAGTTGCAAAACCCGCTAAAATACTTTTTTTAACTCCCCTTTTACACTTGAAAAAAACTTGTAACGCTTTCTGACTAAACAAACGCAATCCTGTTAGGTATTAAAATTATCGTTGGAGGATCGGAAAACAGGATATAATAAATCTATAGGCAATATTATCTTTTTTTTTAAGTTATCGGCGAAAGTAAATTCATTGTAGAGGAATTTGAAACTCACTCATAGTTATAGAGGCTTATGACATTTACAGATGACATTTAAGGGGGTTTTGCAAGGAACATTATTGAGAGCTACTATAACGTTTGGATAGTGTTATGCAATAAATTTTAGTATGAAAACTTGAAAATTATAATTAGCCAACAGGAAAATAATAAAACACATCAATATTATTGTTGAGGAGTTTATTACATAGAAAAAAAAAAACAAAAATTCTATAAATTCAAAACACGTGTTATAATGCATACATTTTCAAAATGTATGAAATTAAACAGAGTACACCGTTAAGCATATTATACAAACGAAAATTTATGTAAATCCTATTTTTATATTATAAATGTGAAAGTTTGTGAGGCTGTATGGATGGATGGATGTTTGTTACTCTTTAACGCAACAACGCATGAACCGTTTTGGCTGAAATTTGGCACAGAGATAGATTATAGTTTGGGAATACAGACAGGCTTTTTATCCTGAGAATTACAGAGTTCCCGCGGGAATTAAAAAACCTTAATCCATGCGTACGAAATCGCGGGCATCCTCTAGTGATAAATAAAAAAGCATGGATTTGACTCGCTCCAGCAATGCACGGGGCTGCAATTATTTAAACAGTATGGCATAATATTAGTGTAAACTAAACATTTGAAAAGAGCAACTGCCAAGTTTCTTGCTGGTTCTCCTCGGTAGAAACGGCATTTTGAACCAGTGGTAAATTATTATGACGATTCAAAAGCACTTGTAAAAGTTTCTACACATACGAACTTATCTCTTCAAATCCGCCCTCACACAAGTCACACGCGTCTACGGAATCATCATTGTCCTCGATCCGATTGTCTAGAAACAGCTGAGTCTGCGCTCTTTCTTGGATTTTTTTATAAAATTCTAAGCTTTCTACTTCTTGCCAGTTGTTGCCAAAGTGGGTCGACAAGAGTTTGACGACATCTTGTAGCTTCGATTGCTTGGGCACGATTTTGTGGGGTTGAATCAGTACAGGTTGTATATTTATAATTTTTTTATTTTTCTTTGTAATTATTTTTTTTTCGTTTAGTTCACTGTTATAATTTACTTCTCCCTGTACTAAAATATTGTTTGTTTTTGTCCGGGTCAAAAAAAAGCGCTTGCTTTTCATGAAAGGAAAATGCCAGCTGCTTGTGGGTTTTATAACTGACTCATATCCCTTTTTCCAGTCGTACACTGCAATATCTGCAAGACCTGTGCATGTTGCGTTTTCCTCCAATACTGAAACGTATTCTAAAGGCGAAACTATCACCTCCTTACCCTTAAGGGTTTTTTCTATTTTTGCAAATACCCGGTCAGGAGGAATAAACGAGTGGCCAACGACAGGGAATACTAATTCCACTTTTTTAACATGTCTTGGAGCCTCCGTGTAAAGCCACTTTCCGAGCATAGCAACCATACCTGTGTTTTTATTCTGACCAGAACACCCATCAGATATAATTCTCAAAATTGTTATTCGTTCATCAAAACTCAGTTTCTGTAAGAAATGGTAGACTGCGCTTATAATTTCGTTACTTCCCTTGGCATGCGTTGTTTCATCCCAATAGTACGAGTGTACATTTTGTTTAGTTAGTTTTGCTTTCGAATTCCCCAAAACTATGGCAAAATGATAAAAGCTGAATTGCCGGCTATAATATGCTGACTGGTCAGGTAATTTCGGCAAGGCCTGATTTTTTTGACAGTCGAATGTAATAGTTTGAATGTGCTCACTGTCATTTTGGAGAATTTTGTAAAATGCTTTAAATTTTAGACGGTGAATCCTTTTCTCAATCATTAACTCGTTTCTTTTAGATGTTTCGGGTTCCGATTTTAAACGTTCATCTATTGCGATACAAGTCGAGCACACATCTGTTCTAGGGGACCCAAAACCAATATTGTACTGCGTGTTAAATATCTTTCTGAAAAAACTTTGCTTAACATGGAGCGCTGGTTCACGAGCCTGGTTGTAAAGGCGCCACATTTTTCGAATGTTTAACTCCGGAGAAAGATACAGTCTGTGAATATTTTTCGATCGGCAATAGTGGCTTTCCTGTCCTTTAAATGATTCTATAAACCACTGTACCGAATATTTTTTTGCTTCAAACTTTACACTATTTCGGTCACCACCTCTATTTTCTGTTGGCATCGAACCACCACTCTCATAGAATCGATTCAGGACACCTTGAATACGGTCTTTTTTAATTAAAAGTGCTGCTGTAAATGTTTTTTGACACACAGGAATATTTTTTCCATCCTTTCCGAGAATAGTGTATTTTATTGCTTTTTTCCTTTTACTGTTAGCTTTGCCAGCTTTAGCTTTAGTTACAGAGCAATATTTTAACAAAAAGTTATCTTGCGATAATTTGTTTGAGCATCGATAAAAATTTTTGTGAAACTTTCGGATATCTTGACAAGTTAGTTGACTGCAACGAAATGCCTTTTGATCATGATTGCACTTTGGAAATTGAGGTAATCCAGTGGGCTTGTACCTAGAAAAAACATATAATCTCTAATTAATTCTCAAAACAAAAGAGTTGGACTCAAACACGAAGGGTTCCGTACTATCGTACAAGAAATATCACTTTTTAATTTTTTTTATTTTCATGGCGGCCATTTTTAAACTTTTATTATTTGTTATTATAGAGGCAATAGAAATATACACTCTGTAAAATTTTAAACTCTCTACCTATGATGGTTCACGAGATACAGCCCGCTGACAGACAGACAGACAGACGGACGGACGGACGATTTAGATTTTATAAGTAGGTACACATTATAGGTAGGTAACTAGGTACATAAGCAAAACGATTAACAAGCTCATTATTCATTCAGAAAAAATATAGAAACAACTAGCTTCTGCTCGCGGCTTCACCCGCGTGAATTTTGGTTTTGTAAAAATCCCGCAGGGACCTTGGATTTTTATGGGATAAAAGATAACCTGTGTGTTAATCTAGTTTATAGCCTATCTTCATTCCAAATTTCAGCTAAATGAGTTCAGAGTTGTGAAGAAGTAACAATCATACACACACATACATACAAGCTTTCACCTTCATATTAATTAGGTACCTATTGAAGGCGAAAGTTTAGTGATTATGATTAAATAAGCTGTTATTCAAAAATCGAGCTATCTATAATATACAGCAAATATCAAATCTGTTCAGCGTGTAACTCCCGGCCACTTTATTGTTTCTTGCAGCGCTTTGCATAACACCATTTTTTGAACAAAATAATATAGAATCAGGTCAACTTTTTACTCACCGTTTATCACGAGCCACTTCACGTTTCCACAAAGCTTTATTGATAGGACGTTTCCGTGAGTGTTTAGGGTCACATTTTGTCACTAACTGCATCATTTCATCCATTTTATGTTTTTAAATTCAATAAAACTCGATTACACTTTTTCACTACTCAACACAAATCGCCATACTGTTTGTCAGGTCACGTGGTGCGTACCAAGCTCTGTGATTGGTCGATTCTGTTTTAGAGGAGTTTGAAATTCACCCATGTCATTATAGCGGATTTTGTTACCAAGCATGAAGTTAAAGTTATAATTTAGTGCTGTTATAGTGGGATTTGCTCGGAAATGAGTTATTCACCTAATAGAGATTTGAGAAACCTATCAGGAGAAATCAAAAAGTCGATTTCTATATAAAATCGTTTTAGCGGGTTTTGCAATTACACTTCTCAATTATTCCTTGTTATACTGAAGAGGTAAAAGAAGCAACTTTGTACGTCCCAACTAGTTATCGTTGTTATTTAGGCGTAGAATATTGGATTCAAGAAGGGATATATAAAGTTAACAATAGTAAAGTTTCAATTATAGTAGTCATACCCTCAGGGCAGCTAGAATTTAAAAGAGATACAATATTATCTCGAGCAAAACTTATCGATACCGTGGAGAAAAAGAAATCGGAGTATTGTTTACGCATTCAACCTTCACAGTTTGAACCGATAAAAAAAAAAAAATCGACATTAATCCTGAGTTGTCTCTTTTTGAATCTGAACGAATTCATAATTTAATACAACAATACCGTAACGTATTTGCCCAGAATCTTTCGGAATTAGGATGCACAGACTTAACTGAAATGGACATAAAACTCTCAGATCATACCCCAGTAGTCTATAGACCGTATAGATTAAGTCATAAGGAAAGGGAAACAGTACAGGATATGGTTAGTGAACTTATTAGAAACGACATCGTTGAAGAGTCAACATCACCATATGCAAGTCCTATTTTATTAGTCTCAAAGAAAACGGGAGGTCAACGTTTGTGTGTTGATTACAGAGCTCTAAATAGAAAAACAATTAAGGACCGTTTTCCCCTTCCACTCATAGAAGACCAAATTGATCAATTAAATGGAAGTAAATATTTTACAAGTTTAGACTTAAGCAGTGGCTATTACCAAATACCATTGAAACCGGATTGTAGATATTTGACAGCCTTTATAACACCCGATGGTCTGTACCAATTTAAACGCATGCCGTTTGGGCTCGCGAACGCCCCATCTGAATTTCAGAGGACAATATCCAAAGCACTGTCATTAAAAAAATCTTTTGTCGATTCGGAAAATAAATTTGCTAGACCAGCCTTAGCATACATGGATGATTTAATAATAACCTCTAGAGATTTTGATGAAGGAATTAATAAATTAGAGAAAACCTTTCAATTATTAAATGATGCCAAATTAACTTTAAATGTAAAAAAATGTCATTTTTTTCAATCTAATATTAATTACTTAGGCTATGAGATTAGTTCCGAAGGAATAAGGCCTGGCGAGGCTAAAATAAAAGCAGTACGTCACTTTCCTTGTCCAACGAATGTACATGAAGTTAGACAATTTATAGGACTTACAAGCTACTTTCGAAAAGGAGACTGCCCACCACTGGTATCGCTATAGATATAGCTGTACACCGAAATGGTGAAATTAGTAATTCCTGTTTTTAATTTTAAAAAACATTTAAAATGTTACGAAATAAAAAAACAGCCGTATAATTAGAAACTGACCGAAATAAAAGTAGTTGTTTTGTTCATTTTCCTGACATTAGCAAAACATGTAGTGACGCGAATCAAGGAATCGATAAGCTTAGGTCGATTATGATGACGTCTTGCGATTCCGATTATTACTTTCATGCATCAATCCTTATTACAATCGCAATAATTGTTGTGATTGGCTGAATTTTTGGTATTCTTGTTGCAACAATGCAAATGCATTATAGGCAACAGTAAGCACGCCTCAACCAATCAGAAGTGATTGAGATCGTTACATTGTAGCGGACATTAATTAACAAAATCGAAACAAAATCGAGCCCCTGTCGTTATTACAATAGTAATAGAATTATTATGTTATAGTCCGCGACAGGTTGAGATGGCAATCGGGGTATGAGGTGAGGGGACGCCCCGCACACCCACCCGCATTCGCACGCACCGATTAAACACGGGGGGTGGGGGCGGGTTGCGTTCCCTTCCCGATTGTCATTTCAACCTGTCGCGTAGGTACTATAATATTCATATTGCAATGCATTGTAGCAAATAGTGAGCGTCAACAAATAGGTGATTGCGATCGCGACATTGTAGCTGTAATTTCACCGTAATCGAGAGGTTGTCGAATGTCAAATCTAAATGGTGATTCTTCAAAAAAAAGATCGATTTTTAGATCGATTCGAATCGAAATCTGAGGAACGGATTAAAAAAAATCGAGGTCTGGAATATTTATTTCGCAAAAATAAATCTTCGATTTTTTTCGATACCTATATTTTAATTAAATAGTTCAATTGAATTAAAGGTAAAACATGCTGTAAATTGTTTAATGACATCAAATAATTAGGTACTAATCATATTCTAAAACCCTTTTTTAAAATAATATTATACCAATGTTACCCATGTGTAGTATGTTTAATATATGTACTTATTTTATTTTAGTAGTTGTTTACTATTTTTATATTGCTTCTTTTTTACTCTGTTTGCGTGAACTCAATCTAAAATAAAGAAGCAAAAATCGGAACGTAGATCGATTTTCTTGTCACAAAAATAGATTCTTTGAAAATCGATATCGGATCGATATGACATCCCTAATGTCAAATAAATTGTTTGTTTTTAATTCGTTCTCTGTGGTTGTTCAGCTAAAGCACAGAACACTATTACTGCTGTTTTATTTTTGTTTAATCACTATTTAATAATTAGACAAAGTGATCTAGGAATCTACAGACGCCTAGTTAGTTGTAGACATAGATAATACACATATTATGTTATGGAAAATCCATCATGTCGGTGTGGTAATTTGTTCCTTCCGGGACTCTTTGACTTTTGGATCTTGGAATTCACCTGCACCAGTAGGTAAGTAATAAATAAATAATTATTTGGTTTATAAGAGTGTTAGGGCAGAGTGAACTAAAGTGAGGAAGCTCTCGGCTTGATTCTGAATCGACGATATGTCAAATAATAGGTTAAGGTGACGTGAAAACGGTAAATCATGGAAAATAGGGCTACATTAGAGCTATTTGCGTGATGTCGAAGCCTCGACGTTTTATTAGAAGTAACCTAACTGTCGTGACATGTGGTTAGAACACCTTTTGAGAACATTACGGAGAACTCAAGCGTACAGGTTTCCTCACGATGTTTTCCTTCACCGTTAAAGAAAGTGATATTTAATTGCTTAAAACGCACATAACTAACAGTTGAGTTGTGTCTTTGTTTGTGTTGATTGTGTGAGTCGTTGTATCTTATCATTATTCACTTAATTAACTGATTAAAAACAATTAACTGATCAAAGAAGAATTGCAAATGCTTTTGAAATTATCTAATATTGTAAATATATGATTTGACAGATTTCACATGAACATGTCATTTGCATGGAGTGTTTTGGTTCATCACAAAAAGCTCTCCGAGCCGGGCTAGCACCTGCTGCTTTATTTGGACACAGAGTGCGAGTTATGCATGTGGCATATCTCTACGTCCTCGCACAGCCTTCAGACTCTGAGGAATGAAATATTATTCTGCGTTGGATTTCTGCACACTTGGTATGTATAATAATGAAAAGTACTACTTACCCATTAGACAGCCTATACAGATGAAGTGGCATATGCAGATATGTTACCCGCTTAAATACCTGTATTTTACCAGTCATAGTACCTATACTATGTACATTCAATCTGTACTGTATGAACTATTATCTGTACATGTTGCAATTTATTATCTGTACATATAGTTATGTATTCTGTGTGTGTTATTTCGATTTGTAACTAGTAATTACTTAATCATCATCATGATCAACCCATCACCGGCTCGCTACAGAGCATGGGTCTCCTTACAGAGTGAGAAGGGCCATAGTCTCCCATGCTGGCCAAGTGGATTGATTGGCATACTTCACACATCTTTCAGGACAGTATAGTGAATGCATGCAGGTTTCCTCACGATGTTTTCCTTCACCTTTAAAGAAAGTGATATTTAATTGCTTAAAACACACATAACTTACACAAGTTAGAGGTGTGTATACCTATCTTATCATCATTCAATTCACTTAATTAACTGATTAAAAGCAATGTTTAACATATAGTTATGTATTCTGTATAGGTGACGCCTCGCTGTGGCATGACGCCGCGTGCATCGCTGCGGGCTTAGGTGTTCCACGTGAGCGCGAGGCCTTCTACACGTCACGGCTAGACGCGGTGCCTATATGTGTGCTACCAATGCCAGAGCGCAGCTAGCGGATACCCATAGTATGCGACAGGTCAAGATGGCAATCGGGGTATGAGGCTGGGGATGCTCCGCACAGCCGCACGTCACCCCGATTGTCATCTTGACCTGTCGCGTTCTATAGAATGCTGCCGCATCGTTGCCGACGTAGGACGAAAGCGTCAAGCTTGTGCCACCTGAGTAGGTACGACAGTAGTGCGACAGGTGGGGTTTGAACCGGCGACCCTTCGGATTTCAGTCCACACCTTTAACTGTTGAGCTATTGATGTTTCTATAATATAGATTTCTTTAGAAATATATTTAATAAAGCGAAATATTTCAGTAAAACGTAAGTTAGCAGCGAATTAACAGTTTCGAAAATTCTAATTTCGGAGGTCGTTCTTCACCATATTTCTGCGGAATCCGGAGGTTTAGATTTTTTTTAAATGTGTAATTAAATGTAATAAAACTATCCTAAAAATTAAGCTCTATTTTATTAGTGGACAACTTATTTGGTAGCGATACTGAGTCCCATAGTCACTTGGGCAATGGCCTTTGTTAAAGATTATGCTTTGATAGCAGAACCATTAACTAATTTAACAAAAAAAAATTATATATGGCGATGGGGTGATAGTGAAAATAGAGCCTTTGAGGTTTTAAAAGACCGATTAACTGATCGACCAATTTTAGCTTTATATAACCCTACATACACAACTGAATTACATACTGATGCTAGTAAATTGGGTCTTGCTGGAATACTTTTTCAAAAGGAAAATGACTCTGACTCCTTAAAGCCTGTAGCTTATTTTAGTCGAAAAACAACGCCAGATGAACAAAAATTTCATGCTTACGATCTTGAAACTTTAGCCGTAATAGAATCATTAAAAAGATTACGTACTTATTTGCTAGGTCTATCGTTTACAATTGTAACGGATTGTAACGCCCTAAGAGCAACTTTCACTAAAAGAGACCTCTTACCGCGAGTAGCACGTTGGTGGCTTCAGTTACAGGAATATGATTGTAATATTATTTACAGACCAAGTAATCAAATGAGACATGTGGATGCCCTCAGTAGGAACCCAGGGCAGTCCGATTCGAACTTTCGTGTTTTGTCTTTATCTACAGAAGACTGGTTGTTAAGCTTTCAGTTAACAGATCCTAAATTATGCCACATTCGGGAAGTTTTGTTGGATAGTAAATATAATAATTTAACAGATATTAAAGAAAATTTTGTCATAAAAGATAATAGGATATTTCGAAAAATAGGACCAGAGTTAAAATGGGTCGTACCCAAGGATGCGAGGTGGCAAATATGTCAAAGGAACCATGATGAAATAGGTCACTTTTCTGTAGAAAAGACCCTTTCAAAAATAAAAAAGGACTTTTGGTTCCCCAAAATGAAGAAATTTGTTACAAAATATGTTCAATCATGCATAGATTGTGCTTATGGAAAAGATGTATCTGGCAAAAAGGAAGGTTATTTACATCCTATCCCAAAGATAGATATTCCTTTTCACACCGTTCACATTGACCACCTAGGGCCTTTTATAAGAAGCAAAAAGGGAAACGTCTATTTGTTAGTATTGGTCGATGGTTTTACAAAATTCTGTTTACTAAAGCCTTTGCGTAATTTAAAGTCAAACTTAACCATTAATGCACTTTCTGATATTTTCTCTACATTTGGGTTTCCAATCAGATTAATTTCTGACCAGGGGTCATCATTTACATCCAAAGAGTTTAAAACGTTTTGCAATACCTCTCATGTTAAACATATATTAAATGCGGTTGCCTCACCTAGATCCAATGGGCAGGTGGAGCGGTATAACCGAACGATATTAGACGCTTTATGTTCTTATATAGATAAAGTAGGCGAATCCAAATGGGACCAAGTATTAGGAAAAATTCAATGGGGATTAAATAATACAATCAATAAAGGTATAGGAAAAACACCATCCGAGGTCTTATTTGGTCGAACGCTTATACATAATAGTGAAAACATGTTCAGCGACCTTTTTATGGACACTAGAATTCCAACTCAAAAAGTAGATGAAATTAGGTTAGAAGTTACGGATCACATTCTTAAAGATCAGGAACGGGCAAAGAATCATTTTGATAAAAAGAGAAAAAATCCTAAAGTTTACTCTGTAGGCGACTTAGTCAAAATTAAAAAACAAATTAACTCTGAGGGGCAAAGTAGAAAACTTTTACCAGTTTATTCAGGGCCTTATAAAATAACAAAAATACTAGAAAATGATAGATACGAAGTATCTAGTATTCCAGGTTCAAAAATAGGCAACAAAAAATATTGCAATGTTTGGGCAGTAGATCAAATACAACCGTGGATTAGTACACTCATTGACCATGACAATAACAGTACAGATAGTGAAGGGAATGAATAATTATTAATATTAGCATTATTATCATTATTAGATGTAAAATAAGAAAGTTCAAGGGATGCTTGAAAAATATGTCAAGCATAAAGTTAAGGGTGTGTCTGAGAGAACTACCAGGTATGAAATTGAGGGCATGTCTGAAAAAGTTTCAGGCATGAACTTAGGGCATGCCTGAAGTGCTAGGGAAGTAAAAGAGAGAAGAGAATTTCAGACAAGTGGTTTTTCAATAGAGGCAAAGATCAAGTTGTCTGATTTATAAACTAATAATAATGATTAGACAGTAGACATTAAGTAGTTTATAACTTTATAGTATGATTCCGAGTAAATCTTTAATACTAGAATATTGAGAGATGATTAAAATTAATTGCATTATTATCTATTTAAAGTTTGAGGACAAACTATGGCTGTCAGGACGGTCGAATGTTAGAAACCAGGTAATAAATCATTATAATTTCTATAAATAATTATATACTATACAGATGACTAATATAACTCATTAAATATAATAATAAGAAAACATTTGATTGAATGAATAATATTGCACTCTTACGTATACCACCCATTCAATCAAATGATTTCGACAATACATTTCCTTAAAGTGTATGGCTAATTAATGTAGCTTACTTCCTAAGGTAGCTTGGTCGTCAAAATTAATAAAATTATTTATCAAAGTAGCATTACACAATTTTGGTTTGTTAAAACATTAAATATAATAATAAGAGTTCATTTGATTGAATGAATAATATAGCAATCATACTTGTCATTCATTCAATCAAACACTATTATCAATACATGTCCTTACATTGTGAATTTATTTAATTTAACATATTCATTAAGATAGTTAATTCTTAAAGTTACTAAAATTATTTATCAAAGTAGCATTACACATTTTTTGGTTTGTTAAAACATTAAATATAATAATAAGAGTTCATTTGATTGAATGAATAATATAGCAATTATACTTGTCATTCATTCAATCAAACACTATTGTCAATACATGTCCTTGCATTGTGAATTTATTTAATTTAACATATTCATTAAGATAGTTAATTCTTAAAGTTACTAAAATTATTTATCAAAGTAGCATTATACATCTTTGGTTTGTTAAAACATTAAATATAATAATAAGAGTTCATTTGATTGAATGAATAATATAGCAATCATACTTGTGTCAATCATTCAATCAAATACTATTGTCAATACATGTCCCTACATTGTGAATTTATCTAATTTAACATATCCATTTAGATAGTTAATTCTTAAAGCTACTAAAATTATTTATCAACGTAGTACCGTACGTTTTTTCTTGTTAAAAATGTAATTAAGATATACTAATGATGTATCCAGATGAATGAACAAAACTAACTTCACGGCATACCATAAGTAGCTGAATTCATTCAATATAAACGTTATAAAAATCTGTGTAACTCAATAAATAGCAGAGTGTGTACTTAAATACGAACAAATAAACTAGTCCAAGAAGTCTCCAAGTTGTTTTCCTCGTGGTCACCCATCACTTGCGAGTGGCAAAATAAGTAAGTAGGTACCTATACTGTATCTTTTAATTGCGTTGCCTTAGAAGTTTGGATTTGTTCACAGCTGCAAGGGATTGCAAATTTCAGTATTTGATATTATTGATACCTCCACGCATTCCTGAGAAAAGGGGTCTTGATAAACAGACAGACAGTTTCAAACTTTGTCATTTTTCTTTTCACGTGATTTTTGGTTCATCTCTAGTAAGGTAGTAAATGGTCTATAGTTCCCTAACTTCGACCCACTTCACTTCGAACCACTTTCACGTGACAACATCAAGGTAGGTGTGGAGTGGAGCGGAAGGAAGCGGAGTGTGCAAATAAGGCGCGGTGAGTGGGGCAGGCAATCTGCGCGAGCAAACAGCGCGCCGCAATCAGCCGACGGGCTCCAGCACAGAATATGTAACAGTACCTACCTTTCCTCGTATTTCAATTTATAGGAGCCGCGTTGAACAGTCTACCATCGCGCGACGCAGTCTGTACGCGTTCTATTTGTCCAAGCCCTTACAACCGCAATGCCATACAACATCACTGACATAACTTGATTAGTGACTTGAATTAATTTCAACCTTTGAACGTGACATCTAAAGTTTCATCTTTTTCGGGAAGTTTTCGGGCTATCAATTGGCAGACTCCCAGAATTTTAATCCCGAAATTAGTCGAACTTATTTTTTATTCATTCGCAGGGTGTCTTCCAGTTGGGTAGATAAAATAAATGGATATGTTTACGGCAATAGAAAATAATTTACCTATTTTGTTTTTCCTAGCATTAGAGTATCTTCTACCATATGATATGAGTTAACTTGCACTACGGGGACTGACATAGACTACATTTTATCTCAGAGATCAAAGAATTCCCACGGGTTTTTAAAAACCTAAAGCTAAGCATCAAAACGGAAAATTTGTGCTACTTTGACTATCCCTGTCCATTGTTTGATATTCCAGAGCCAAGTGTTTCTGCTTCTGCCGACGTCTCTCTTGGCCATCACGATAGTCTGAACGAGAACTTGTTCCAGATAACTAACTAACCAACCATTCTGCGTTTGATGGTCAAAATTAGATCTCTATTTTTACTAGGTGTCGTAGGTGTTCCATATTATATAATCTACGTCCAAGGTTTGAGATAATATATTATTTTGTAATGTATTTGTTTGCTCCGAGAAGATTATTCGGGAAGCTTCGAGATATTTTCTCGTTCAAAATTCCTGGGCTGATGACCAAAGTCTTCGAATAGTGCGTGTTGCCAGTGATGACGTCATATGGATCCGAGACATGGTCGCTAACTATGGGTCCCATAAAAAAGCGGGCGATGGAGAGAGCTATGCTTGGAGTTTCTCTACGTGATCAAATCAGAAATGAGGAGATCCGTAGGAGAACTAGAGTAACCGTAATAGCTCAACGAGTTGCAAGCTGAAGTGGCAATGGGTAGGGCACATAATTCGAAAAAAGCGATAGACGTTGGGGTCCCAACTAAGGTGCTGGAATGGCGACCATCAGCCTCCGTTTCGCGCTCTCGCAACTTGAAAAGCGCAGCGTTTGACCGTTCATTTATTATGTATAGACGACATCAATTTTTGTAACATCTCCACTGTTTACCCAGATTCGCAATAAAGAAATTTGTATTTGTATTCAAACAAGTCGCAGGGAGCCGCTGGATTCAGGCGTGATCTGTGCACCCTATAAGAGACCTATCTATGTCCAACAGTAGACGCCTATCGGTTAATAATGATGATGATGATGAAAGTAATTGTAGGGAAGATAATAAACAATCCTTTCGAGCTGCAGCGAGCTGAGAGTGAAGTGAGAGTGAACTGAGTGAGTGAACTGAGTGAGTGAACGAGTGAGTGAGCTCATTCAGCGAGCGCACCGCGCGCTGTGTCAGGCTAACTGGAGGGGACAAAGGAGCTATTGTGGTTGCATACAGTTGCATGTTAAACACAATGTGCACAGGTAAATCTGTACAGTTAGTTTCATAAGATGGGAAATTGACTGACTGACATCATTTCGTAAAAATACGATTCAGACCAACGAAATTACACACACTTCAATTTTATTTACTACTTAGTACCTATAGAATAGAATATGGACTAAGCGATAAACTATAGGTATGTAGTATATAGTAGGTGCCAGGTGGGTAAGTTCTAGGAATGCTAAAAGCGTATCTAAATTTAGTTTCAGAGCGACCATTACTCGAAAAGTATAATGCATTTTACAAAAACGTTACAGTAATTTCACACGGCTTCAAGTGCAAAACTTTTAAGCTCTTCAAAGAAAATAATAATTCACTAACTTTCAATGTTTATTGTAATGTTACATTAAACTACAAATTTTATTTTAACGAGAATTCAAACTAAGTTATTATATTATGATAATATATTATAAAACTTTTTTCTACATTTCGTAATAAGAAACATAGATATTGTGTACATAGATGTGTATCTGTGTAATGCCTTGTCTATACCCGATTATAACAAGTCAATGTTCAATGTCCAAGCCTTTCCGTCAACTGAAGATGATTCACTCGCAAGAAGATAATATTTCCTAGCATATGACGTATACAACACAATCCAACGAACAACTTTGTGGCGTGAAATAAAAACGAATAAGCAGTATGAATTTGTTTTCTGGATTTCGATTCCTGTAGTATCCGGATTCCACTTAAAATTACTTCTTGGAGGGCTTCGTCGGCCCTCTGTAGTATGATATCCTTACTGTGTGGCTAAGTGGGAGTCATAAGTCGTAGTGTAGCACGTATGGAGGAACACGTCGTCGGAGGTAGAATGTATTGACATAGTTACCACAGGGCGCAGGGCGCAGGGCGCAGGGCGCAGGGCGCAGGGCGCAGGGCGGCAACTTCCCGCGTGTGACGTGTCGCGCCTACAGCTGCGTGTTAACTGAGTTATACTTATTCTGTGTGTGTGATAGTGTGTGTCCCAAATAACGGGATAGCTTAGCAGTAAGTACCTTTGTTTGTTACATTGTCATTATTTGGTACAGAGACAACTTGCACCCTGGAAACAGATGCAGGCTACTTTTTGTCCGAGCGAAGCGAGCTCTCTGAGTCTACTCGAGTGAAATTGCACTTGTCCGTACAAATACTAAACGTCTTCTTCAACTTTAAATATAATATTATGTAAAGTGATGGCCTTCCGCCGAATATGGCAAATATACAAAAAGCTTAATTTCAAGCTCTCACACGAAATGGGGGGCTTTAAAGCCTTTTTAGAAGATGGCGCTGTTAATGATTAGAACTATAAACTAGAAGCTTTCTTACCTTTGTGGAGAAGCCTTCAAGGAGTAAAGTAGGTATGTATTGAATGGTAGCAGCCACCTGCGCCGTGTACCGCGCCGTGTACCGCGCCGTGTACCGCGCCGTGTACCGCGCCGTGTACAGCGCCTCGTCACGGCGCCGTGAAATTGCTTGCCAACTTTTAATGACATCTCACGAGCAGACGCGAACAATCGTCACCGCGCCGCCTCCTCGCACCCCTCCCTGCCCCCTGCAGGAGGTCGCACACCCCCGGAGAGCCGCAAAGGCCGCTACGGCCGCTGAAGGTACACTTCCGCGGTAGGGTGCCGCATTTCTTAACATCCCGATAAAAGTTTGCCCTTGAATGCCATTCGTCACGCATACCTATGTGTCTTTTATCGGTCTCAACGACAGAGACAACGCTCTACGAAACCGCTATCTCTTTCTAAAGATCGATGTACAGTATTTATTGGCGGCTACAGCATTAACGACGTCAAACACTATTTTCAGTTTGCTAGATCGGTGTTCGACCCCCCCACCCCCTCCTCCTCCCCCCCACGGAGCCGGTGACGCAGCTCCAATCAACGCTCGTGAGTACAACTAAATCAACTTTAATTGGGAAATAATGGAAACTGAATGAACAACTTGCATTAATATCATTTTCAAAATGGCGGACGGATTTGTACGATATTAGTGAAAAAATTTATTTAAGTAATTCTGATTATGTAGGTATATCTCACTTATTTTTATATGTGCAAATGTTGAACATTTGCAAAAGATGATGCGAACATGAGGAGCATAATATAATTTGTGGCACAATTTAAGAAATAAACGTTTTTCTTTCTTTCTTACATTACTTATGAATACCTTGTGAGTGCCTAATATCTCGTGTTGCCAGTTGCCAGTGATGAAATATGGATCCCAGACATGGTCGCTAACTATGGGCCTCATAAGAAAGCTCAGAGTCACTCAGCGGGCGATGGAGAGAGCTATGTGCGGAGTTTCTCTACGTGATCAATGAGGAAATGAGAAGACCCGTAGGAGAACTAGAGTAACCGACGGGTTACTCTACCGACCGAGCTCAACGGGTTGCGAAGCTGAAGTGATTTGCCGCAATATCTACGAGATAGGGAACAAAGACGATTTATGTTTTCGGATGAAACCGCGGGTTTGAACTTTTAATGACCGACTTTAAAACATAAAAGTATTTTAATATTACTACCGCTTTGGAATGGTTAGAAAGTCATTACACAACTGCGCTGAAAAGCAGATAATTATTGTAGGCTTTAATGCGTCTCATAGAGTTTAAAAAGCCTTTTGGACAAGTGAAAGCTCGTCACTGAATAAAGTCCGCTGCAAGCCGCCAGCATGCAGGTTTCGCTGCTCGTAACATCGCATGCTGCAGCGGACGCCTGGCCGGAAGTTTTCAAAGGCTTATGAGCGCTGACCGCATGCGGGAGGGGGGGGGGAGGGGGGTAAACGGATCACAGCTCAAAGGCTTTCAATGAAAATCTGTATTCGCGGAAAATGTTACAGCAGGGAGGGAGGGCTTGGGCAGATACTTTGAAGCCTCAACAGCGCAACAGTTAAAGTAGCGGACTGAAATCCGAAAGGTCGCCGATTCAAGCACCACGCGTTGCGCTATTGTCGTACCTACTCCCAGGACAAACTTAAGGCTTAGTTGGAGGGGAAAGGGACTATTAGTCACCAATATTCTTTTTAAATTTAAGTACGCACCACATAATTTTACGCGATTGAAACTATGATAGGCTCCAGGGGGCCATAGTCTACCAGGCTGGCCAAGTGCAGATGTGCAGATTTCACACACCTTTAAGAACATTATGGAGAACTCTCAGGCATGCAGGTTTCCTCACGATATTTTCCTTCACCGTTAAAGCAAGTGATATTTAATTACTAGCTAAAAGCTACCAGAAGACATATTGGAGATGTCTCTCAACAAGTTCAAAGTTTTCATAAAACGTAAACTAATTGAAAAATCCTATTACAATGTAAAGGATTATTTAAATGATAAGCAAGCTTGGGAATGAGTTGCTTAACGACTTTGTGATAGTTCTAATAAGTTTCAATAATTTTGTAAAGTGGTGATAATAAAAAGAATACCCGGCTGAGTTTGTTGTGGGCTCTTCTCAGACCTGGGCGCGTTTGGAACCCTCGTAGCTTTAGTTTTAAGTTTGCGCAGTAATTATCACCACTATATCTTACAAATCCAACATCTGACCATCAAAAAGAGTAATTTATTACCTATTTTGATAAATCATTTGAGTTTGACTTTTGATTTTTACTATTATATATTATATTTTTATTAAAACTCCTAAAAGTTTTAAGTAATTATTTTAGAGAAAGTTGAAGAAAAGTTAGAGGTGCGTGCCCGGGATCGAACCTCCGACCTCCGATTCGGAGGCAGACGTCCTGGCCTAGTGGTTAGGACGTTCGCCTCTCTGTATCGGCTATCACAGCACTGCTGTACTCTTTAGCCAATAGGTAAGCTAAAATAAAACGACTACTCTGCGCATGTAGGGTGGGCCACGTGCCGAGTAGGTGGCGCAGTCGGCGTGGCCGCGCGTCGCTGGAAACCCGCCCCGGACAATTTCAGGTATACTCAATGTCAGCTAGATACTGAAATACGAGTATTTCTCCTGCAAAATGCGAATGCTGCTGTATTTTTCGTTACTTGAATTAAAAGGTGAACAATTCACTCTTCATTGAACAGTATCTCCTCTAATTGTAATATGGGTACCTTCAAGTCAAGAGTGAATAGGCATCTTCTAAGCAAGCGCGTCTCGTCTTAGGCTGCATCATCACTTGCCACCAAGTCTGATTGCGGCCGAGCGCTAATCTATAAATTAAAAATATAAATATATAGTTTACGATACCCTCCTAGCTTTAGTTTCAAGTACATACGTATTAATTATCATCACTATATCATATTATCATCTTACAAATAAAATTTTTTGCCAATCAGCGTAAAATTTCACCAATTCTGAATAAATAATTTGAGTGAGTTTGATATATTATAAGGTATTTGACCCACCCTTGGATGAATGATTACCCACCATAGAGATCATCCACCAATCAACCCTGACACTGGCTGCCACAACAAAGTAGCAAATATTAGCTCTACGAGAGCTCTACGAGAGGTCTACGGCAAATGTACAAGCTCTACGCAGTCCGCATGGGGAAGTAGGTCGTGTCGTGCTGAGGTGCTTTGTCACTGTGATAGGTTACCGTCGCGTACTTGTTCACAGCATCTCCGCATCTATCTCGTTGTGTTGTGGTAAACAACTACGTACAAAATATCTTCTCACGCGCCATTTTAACCTGAGTCAACTGTCATGTCAAAAGTACGGTTCTTCTTTAAAATAAAGACTAAAAACGTACTTTTCACACGAAATTTGACACATAAAGTTAAAATGGCGCGTGAGAATTCGGAACGGCATTCCGAACCAGTGGTAAATTAAAACTACCTGACTATTCATAAGCACTTTTAAAAAGTTTACATGAATAAAAAAACATTCTATTCTATTCTATTCTAATTAATTTTGACGCATTATACTTCGTTTACATATACTCAGTAAAACATATTCATTTCTCAAAATCAGTAGGTAAGTACCATTGGTTTGTTTAAGTCGGTGAACTCTACAGTTACCGATACGAGAATTTCTCTAAGGATAAGTCAGTTCTTTACAATAATTGTTTTAATACTAGCTGATGCCCGTAACGTCGTCCGTGGTGTAGAGTAGAGAGTGTAGAGTAGAGAGTGTAGAGTAGAGAGTGTAGAGTAGAGAGTGTAGAATTTCAAATTAATGAAACACCTCTAAAATATATTCCCCACCCCAATTTAATGAAAAGGGCTCTATCCAAATAGGACTTTGCTTTTCGTGAAATGAGGAATATCACGAAAAGCAAAGTCCTATTTGGACCTCAGAGGATTATTAATATTCGTTATCATATCTCAATTTCAAGTTTCGATAATTGTTTCCCTATATTTGTGTTCGGCGTGTGCGGGATCGGAAATGTGGCATTATGCTGACACCTCACACTCCCGCCGAGATATTGTGGTTGTTGTACACTTTGCATATGAATGGCTGTTCACATAAAACATCCCGGGGCGTCTGTCACGCTACATGCAAATAATAAACAGGATTATGTGCGACGCTGTGTACATTCTGTTGGAAAAACGGATTTCTTTTTTAATAAATTTCAATTTTTTTACATTAATTTCTTTAAAAAAAATTAAAAGGTTCTTAAAACACGACTGCTCTAAAAAAGGAATGTACTTAATGTTTTTCTACTAAACTATTTGCGCTCCCTTATTAGGTACTAGATGATGCCCGCGACTTCGTCCGCGTGGATTTAGGTTATTGAAAATCCCGTGGGAACTCTTTAACTTTCCTTGATAAAAAGTAGCCTATGTCCTTCTCCGGGATGCAAGCTATCTCTGTAGCTAATTTCGTCAAAATCGGTTGAACGGTTGAGCCTTGAAAAGCTAGCAGACAGACAGACACACTTTCGCATTTATGATATTAGTATGGATGAATTTTGTTTTGGTTTATGTACTTATTTGGTATGATACTTCTTCTGTAATATTTGCTCTATAATAATAAAGCGAAATTGGACGTATTTTTTACTTGACGTGACTGTTTAAGTTGACTTGACTCAATTGATCAGTGTGTTTGTGTCCACAGCTGGACATAGGCCTTCCCGAGAGCACGCCATTGTCCTCATCCACCCACTTCCCGCTTAAGGTCTTAAGGTCACTTTTCTTAAGGTCGTCAGTCAGCGGGTTGGACGCCGTCCCACACTGCGCTTGCTGGACTCGGTAAAGTATAAACTGTCACTGTCCAGGTGCTTGCCACTCGCCACTGTACTCGTACTCGCTACTCGGCACTGTCCTTGTCTAATGTAAGCCGGGCTATACATTGTTTACAGTATTTTCGGTTATACTGACAGCTCGTATGTAAGGTAGGCGGGGTAATATCGGCATGTAATAGCATCCGTTTTCCCGCGGGTGCTGCCTATCCCGGCGCGGCGCCTCATACATTATGCAGAGGGCGCTGTAACCTCGCGGCTGAGAGGGGCGCGGGGGGCGCGGGGGCGAGGGGGGGGAGTGGAGAATCGGAGGTGTTTGTTTTAAGCAACAGTACTTAAAACCGGAAGCGACTTGAATTCAGTAGATATCTAAAGGATTTATAGACTGAAAACCTCAATAAAAAAATGTTTATGGTTCCGTACCCGAGTCCCGAAGTAAGCAAGACCTTGAGGGTCGATGTATACTAGAAGCGAATCTCTAAAATTTGACACAGCATATTGACCTCTATCTCTACCGCGTAAAACACAAACTTGCCCAGATGAAGAATCAGATCTTTGAGCGCGCTGTATCTCGTGAACCAACCCTCCACCTCCCCACCAACCTCTCGGTGATATGGGCCGAATCGCGGGAGGGAGCCCCTTCGGTACTTCCAATCCAATCCATCGGCCTGTTTGCGTCCACTGCTGGACATAGGCCTTTCCAAGAGCGCGCCACCAAACGCGGTCCTCCGCCTTGCTCATCCATCCGCTCCCCACCACCTTCTTCAGGTCATCGGTCCAGCGCGCTGGGGGTCGTCCCACACGTCGTCGTCGTTCGGTACTTGCTCTTGGCGCTTTCCCGGGGCGCCTTCTTGACTCCATACAAATTATTTTGTCTCTTCCTTGAAAAATATTACAAAGTGTAATTTCTTGCAGGATGGTACGGAACCTTCGTGTATGAGTCCGACTCGACCTTGACCGATTTTTAAGGTGCACTACCAACATAGTTGAGTGGCTCTGAGCTTTCATAATTAGCAAACATGTCTCGGATCCATATGTCACCAGTCATCAGTCATCAGTCATCAGTCCTAACCTGTAGACATCAGCTGTCTCACGCAGCAGCTCAGCCGTAGGTAGCGCGTGATGGTTCACACGAGAGGAACAGCTGCGGCGCTGCTGCCTGCAGGTGGGATCGAACCCCCGACCTCTGATTAGAAGGCGGACGTCCTAACCACTAGGCTATCACAGCCAGCCAGTCAATTTTCAAGTAAAACGTCCAATAACACAGCGCTTAGACCCCATCAATGCTTGTTACAGGACTGGCCAAAGGAGGAGATTGTAATGTATGGGATATGATTAGAATCCTACAATAGAGCGAGCTACTCGACCTAGTACTATCAGTGCTGGTCTAATTCCATGCATGTTTGTCCCCTTGTTCTCATTTCTCGACCCTCGACCTTCCGCACCCTCCGCACCCTCCGCGCCCTCCGCGCCCTCCGCCGGCACACCCTCACACACTCATTGATTGCATACATAAATAAACCAAGCTTCAAATATTATTAAGCATCCATATTTCCAAGTATGGAGATATCTATATCCATGTCCATACTCCATACTTCGAAATTTAAAAATGCAAAAATTTGTCTGTCTGTCTGTCTGCTAGCTTTTCACGACCCAATATAATTTAGATTTTATATCTATTATTTTGCGGGATAAAACATAGTCTATGTACTTTACATAGGCCACGTTTTATCCCGGAAAATCACAGAGTCCCAGGGGTTCTAATAAATTGATGCAGTTACTATCCACGCCGAAGACGTCGCAAGTATCATCTACTTGCTACAGAAGTAGCGCAACCCAAAGACGTCGCAAGTATCATCTACTTGCTACAGAAGTAGCGCAACCCAAAGACGTCGCAAGTATCATCTACTTGCTACAGAAGTAGCGCAACCCAAAGACGTCGCAAGTATCATCTACTTGCTACAGAAGTAGCGCAACCCAAAGACGTCGCAAGTATCATCTACTTGCTACAGAAGTAGCGCAACCCAAAGACGTCGCAAGTATCATCTACTTGCTACAGAAGTAGCGCAACCCAAAGACGTCGCAAGTATCATCTACTTGCTACAGAAGTAGCGCAACCCAAAGACGTCGCAAGTATCATCTACTTGCTACAGAAGTAGCGCAACCCAAAGACGTCGCAAGTATCATCTACTTGCTACAGAAGTAGCGCAACCCAAAGACGTCGCAAGTATCATCTACTTGCTACAGAAGTAGCGCAACCCAAAGACGTCGCAAGTATCATCTACTTGCTACAGAAGTAGCGCAACCCAAAGACGTCGCAAGTATCATCTACTTGCTACAGAAGTAGCGCAACCCAAAGACGTCGCAAGTATCATCTACTTGCTACAGAAGTAGCGCAACCCAAAGACGTCGCAAGTATCATCTACTTGCTACAGAAGTAGCGCAACCCAAAGACGTCGCAAGTATCATCTACTTGCTACAGAAGTAGCGCAACCCAAAGACGTCGCAAGTATCATCTACTTGCTACAGAAGTAGCGCAACCCAAAGACGTCGCAAGTATCATCTACTTGCTACAGAAGTAGCGCAACCCAAAGACGTCGCAAGTATCATCTACTTGCTACAGAAGTAGCGCAACCCAAAGACGTCGCAAGTATCATCTACTTGCTACAGAAGTAGCGCAACCCAAAGACGTCGCAAGTATCATCTACTTGCTACAGAAGTAGCGCAACCCAAAGACGTCGCAAGTATCATCTACTTGCTACAGAAGTAGCGCAACCCAAAGACGTCGCAAGTATCATCTACTTGCTACAGAAGTAGCGCAACCCAAAGACGTCGCAAGTATCATCGACTTGCTACAGAAGTAGCGCAACCCAAAGACGTCGCAAGTATCATCGACTTGCTACAGAAGTAGCGCAACCCAAAGACGTCGCAAGTATCATCTACTTGCTACAGAAGTAGCGCAACACAAAGACGTCGCAAGTATCATCTACTTGCTACAGAAGTAGCGCAACCCAAAGACGTCGCAAGTATCATCTACTTGCTACAGAAGTAGCGCAACCCAAAGACGTCGCAAGTATCATCTACTTGCTACAGAAGTAGCGCAACCCAAAGACGTCGCAAGTATCATCTACTTGCTACAGAAGTAGCGCAACCCAAAGACGTCGCAAGTATCATCTACTTGCTACAGAAGTAGCGCAACCCAAAGACGTCGCAAGTATCATCTACTTGCTACAGAAGTAGCGCAACCCAAAGACGTCGCAAGTATCATCTACTTGCTACAGAAGTAGCGCAACCCAAAGACGTCGCAAGTATCATCTACTTGCTACAGAAGTAGCGCAACCCAAAGACGTCGCAAGTATCATCTACTTGCTACAGAAGTAGCGCAACCCAAAGACGTCGCAAGTATCATCTACTTGCTACAGAAGTAGCGCAACCCAAAGACGTCGCAAGTATCATCTACTTGCTACAGAAGTAGCGCAACCCAAAGACGTCGCAAGTATCATCTACTTGCTACAGAAGTAGCGCAACCCAAAGACGTCGCAAGTATCATCTACTTGCTACAGAAGTAGCGCAACCCAAAGACGTCGCAAGTATCATCTACTTGCTACAGAAGTAGCGCAACCCAAAGACGTCGCAAGTATCATCTACTTGCTACAGAAGTAGCGCAACCCAAAGACGTCGCAAGTATCATCTACTTGCTACAGAAGTAGCGCAACCCAAAGACGTCGCAAGTATCATCTACTTGCTACAGAAGTAGCGCAACCCAAAGACGTCGCAAGTATCATCTACTTGCTACAGAAGTAGCGCAACCCAAAGACGTCGCAAGTATCATCTACTTGCTACAGAAGTAGCGCAACCCAAAGACGTCGCAAGTATCATCTACTTGCTACAGAAGTAGCGCAACCCAAAGACGTCGCAAGTATCATCTACTTGCTACAGAAGTAGCGCAACCCAAAGACGTCGCAAGTATCATCTACTTGCTACAGAAGTAGCGCAACCCAAAGACGTCGCAAGTATCATCTACTTGCTACAGAAGTAGCGCAACCCAAAGACGTCGCAAGTATCATCTACTTGCTACAGAAGTAGCGCAACCCAAAGACGTCGCAAGTATCATCTACTTGCTACAGAAGTAGCGCAACCCAAAGACGTCGCAAGTATCATCTACTTGCTACAGAAGTAGCGCAACCCAAAGACGTCGCAAGTATCATCTACTTGCTACAGAAGTAGCGCAACCCAAAGACGTCGCAAGTATCATCCACTTGCTACAGAAGTAGCGCAACCCAAAGACGTCGCAAGTATCATCGACTTGCTACAGAAGTAGCGCAACCCAAAGACGTCGCAAGTATCATCTACTTGCTACAGAAGTAGCGCAACACAAAGACGTCGCAAGTATCATCTACTTGCTACAGAAGTAGCGCAACCCAAAGACGGAGAGATGTAAACTATCTACTTACTTTTTATTCCGAAAAATCTAAGAATTCCAATGGAATTTTCAAGAATGTTACATACTCGTAGGTACACAGATAGCCGTAAAACATAACCCTAACGTTGCTATCGCGCAGTCGAGTAAAAACACAATTTAGTGAAAGCAAAAAACCTTGACACGAAATTCAAAATAAGCAAAGAATCATCTAGAGCGTGGAATGTCAGCATCGCAGAGATAAAAATACAATTTAAAGCAAAGGGGAATCTTTTGAGTCCGACACTTGACGCGAGAGTTTGCTCGATGCAGTTTGAATTGGACCAAAACGAGCTTTTCTGGCGAAGTTGTATTTTTTCTTGTCACCGGAGACTTGGGGAGTTCTCCGACGGGAGATAAACTTGAACTATGTATCATTCTTATCCCATTCTGTAACGATAAGATCTTTTGTCAACGGTTTACTGTAAATGATCACTTTTAATATAGTTCGCAGACACGCGACTTGTCACCGGTGACATCATGGATTACTGGGTACATCCTACATCGATGCATCTTGGTAATTTGGTACTACGCAGTCGAAGTTCCACGGACACGTACGAATCACAGTACACTCTAAACGTAAACTGCAAAATATGACCCAAAAGATCTGTATCGCTCTCGTGTTGTCAGTAGTGAGCCATTTCGCGCACCCCTATAGTGTCTGCTTGCTGGAGCGTCGCGTTCATCGCGTTAGTGTGGCGGCAGTCGGCACAGTAGTTCGCAGCCTCCTAATAATGTTTTATTCATCAAATGTGAATGTCATTCATGCACCGCGAGGCTTTCGTGTTCATTTTGTTAAATTAAAATGCTCGCTCGAATAAAAAGATGGCAAAATGACGTCCTCGTTTAAAATTATCTCATTCCAAATTCAAAATATTATATCTTTATGTAATGTAGGCCAATTGGTTGCACTTATGCTAACCTTAAAATTCTAGCACCGGTTCGGAAAACAGATTCTACTGACACGAGCCAGCATAACATTCAGCAGCTCATCACCGCTGGCCCTCTAGTGAGCTGTGAGGAGGTGAGCGTCGGAGGGCGCTCAGTAGTGGAGCAGTCTCCTCTGGGATCGTCTGCCACGCGCCGCGCTGGCCTACAGCGGATTGGTACACTTCACATTATGGATGCATTTTGTAATGTATAGCAGAATTCCTTACACGTTCCGCTAGTTCTAACAGCTCTACCCACTGGAATACCAGAGACAGTTGACGCGGCTGGCAGCCAGAGGCAGACCATTGCGCACGGTCGACTAGTCGCCCGGCGACTCGGCCGACAAGCAACTCAAGAGTCTGTAATTGATATGGAAGTTGCCATGTGTATACGCACGGAGTCGCTAGTCGCTAGTCGCTAGTCGCCGCAACTGCGAGCGTGTACATACGTTAGTAGCTACTATTATATACTTATACTAGTCGACCGAGCGTAATCTAAATATATAAAAGGTGACTGACTGACTGACTGACTGACTGAGTGATCTGCTTGTGTCTGTGGCATTGTAGCTCCCAAACCCAAACGGATGGACCGATTTGAATGCGATTTCTTCAAATCGAAAGCCTTTAAATCAATATAGTTCCTAGCTATGTTTGATGAAAAGTGTGAGTGTAGGGAAGGTACCTAATAACCTAAAAAGAGTGCCTAAAAAAAAATTTTAACATTTTATTATACCACTTTGACTGTGTGATTAATATTATGTACCTATTGGCTATTACCATAATATCAAATTACAGCTTTTTAGTACTATCTCGGAGCTAATCCGCGGACGGACAAAACATGCTTATATACCTAACCATAGATAACAGAAATATAAATAACTAACAACAAAATATTTTCCCGTCTCCCGATATTATAGGGTAGGTACTTACTAGGTAGGTAGGTGTTGTTAGTGGAAACAACTTGAGCACAACAACTACCCCTCACTAGCAACTAATTGGATGTAGCATGTAGCTGCCTCCTCAACTGGCCAAGGACACGGCGACGGTGACGTACCCCGACCTGGCGCCCAGCTGTGGACCAGCCACTTGCGATTATAGCTCTAGTGGCTATGCAATAAGAGCTATACTATATACTCACGGTGAGTGAGCATGTGCGAAGACAAATTGTGCAGACGTTTTTGTACGTAAGTGCCGTAATGAAACTCTGGTGACGGATTACACGCATCTGTATTCTGTATATCAGGAGATGGAGAAATATAATGCTTCAACTTCACTAGCATGGATACGGAATTGGTACGACAGGACCCTATTGCTAGCCTCCGCTGTCCGTCCGTCTGTCAGTATCTCATGAACCGTAATAGGTAGAGAGTTGAAATTTTCACAGAATGTGATTTCTATTGTCGCTCTAGAACAAACAATAGAAATTTCAAAATTGCTGCTATGCAAACTTAAAAATTAAAATGTGTTATTTCTTGTACGATGGTACGAAACCCTTCGCGTGAGTAATTATAAAATCTGTCTTGAATTATGAAGTAAGCGTATTGCCCAATCTGCTTACTCAAGCTAATTTAGTATGACACGGTAATCTTCCAGCAGAACGCCGCACGCTGGCCGTCCGCGTCGATAGTCGATACGTCTGTCTGTATCGATCCCGGATCCCGCGCCGGCCGTCAGCCGTGACGTCATTACGCGGTAATCCCGCCGTAATGCCGGATTACCGCCGAGCCTTCAATAATTATGCCTTCATACGAAACATTGGACATCAGCGCTTAAAACTTTGATGAACGAGGTGGGAGCGTAGACCCGCTAGCGGCTAGATAATATAATGCGCAGCTGCACAGTAGCTTCAAGAAAATAATTCAAGCCTCAATAGCTCAACGGTTAAAGAGTGGACTGAAATCCGAAGGGTCGCCGGTTCAAACCCCATCCGTTATACTGTTGTCGTACCTATTATACTTACGCCTAGCAGAAGCTTTACGTTGAGTTGGAGGGAAAAGGGAGTATTAGTCATGATTCATAGTCAAAATAAATTTTAAAGGTACTGGTACGTTGGAAAATGCACTCGAGTTAATTTTGTATGACACTATAATCTTCCAGCAGAACGCCACAGCTGACAGCTGACAGCTGGCCGTCGATAAGTCAATCTGTATTGATCCCGGATCCCGCGCCGGCCGTCAGCCAAAACATTTTATTCAATTAAACTTTTACAAGTACTTTCCGTTGACCTAGAAGCATGAAAAGGGTTTGTCCACCACGCTGGCCAAATGCGGATTGGCAGACTTCACACACTTTTGAAAACCTAGCCTCGAGAGGAGAAAATCAGAAGGAATATCGTATTGTCGTACCTCCTAGCACAAGCTTTACGCTTAGTTGGAGAGGAAACGGGAATATTAGTCATGATTAAAAAAAACTATTTTCCTTTCATATTTACATTGATACATACGAGTATTATTCTAAAAAAATTTAAAAACCTAACTTTTATCTTATTTCACTAATAATTAATAATTTATAACTACAAAGTTCTTAAATACTGCTAAGGTGTAAGCCTGGAGGAGGCTTTCACCTGGCCTTGCCATGGCTCTCTCTCTGTTGCGACTCTCCTCCATGCCGCGCGAAAAATGTTAGGAAATGTTTCTCATAGAACCTATTTTTTGAGAAATGGCGATAAACAGTTATGGTTTAAAACTTAATACATTTTAACTTACGAATCCATACACAACATACGAGTAGGTACTTACATAAGTCAAAATTATATATTTTCTGTGAGTAAATCGATACCTAACTTTATTTTAGTAATCTATGACAAAAAAGTTGTCATGCGAACAAATTATTATTTTTTCTAATCTATGTAGTTTAAAAATATTTCATGAGTAGGTACTGTGGAGCGCGTCTCGTGCAACAAATTGCGACAACTGCGTCGGACTACATCTAAATTGAAATCGTGTTCTGCGGATTGCTATCGGGAGGCGGGAGGCGGGACCAGCCACGAGCCGCCGAGCCGCCGAGCCGCCGAGCCGCCGAGCCGCCGAGCCGCTGAGCCGCCGAGCCGCCGAGCCGCCGAGCCGCCGAGCCGCCGAGCCGCCGAGCCGCCGAGCCGCCGCGCCGCCGAGCCGCATCGGCAGTGCCGGTGTCGGCCGCAACCATAGTACCTGCAGCCATACTTTTACCATAACCATATTTTTACGCTAGCGTTCTGGTTATATACAGTATACACCCTATATTATAACCAGAACGTTAGCATAAAAATATAAATATTAAAAAATCTTATATTGTGTAAGAGTTCAAAGGCAAATAAAGCATCTGACTGACTCTGGAGGTCAACGAACGTTGTGTAAGTAGGCCACTTGGAGTCAATGCCGCGCGTCGTAGATACGTTAAAGTCTAATGGAACTGAACTCTCTCATTTTATTGGGCATTTCCTCACAGGTAGCTCCTTGCAAATCAAATGAAATCAAATAATTTATTCAAATTACATTTTTTGATTGTCGGTTGCTGGATTTTTACGCGAACTTAAAACTAAAGCTACGAGGGTTCCAAACGCGCCCAGGTCTTGCAACCTAAATCCTTTTATTTCTGACCTGGAAGGCCAAGGCCAAGGTCTCGTCTTGGCGATGTAACCATCACGCACTGTAGTCCGCAAGAACGAACTAGCGATCTAGCGACACACGCAAAGTGAACTCATACGGACGGACATACTTCTCCGCGGCCGGTATCGCGACAAATATCTCATTTAAATAAGGGTCTCCACGAAAATATGACACTACTCGCGTAGCTATCGCGAGTTGCGAGTTGCGAGTTGCGAGTTGCGAGTTGCGAGTCTACTACTATACCTATCCTAAGGCTGCTAGTACAGAACGGTACAGAGCAACGGTTTCACTAACTCCGCAAATAAGTACAGAGCAATAGAAACGTCTCACTAACTCCGCAGGTAAGCTGTGCAGCGGAACACGCTGGCTCTGTTGCGTCGAGTTAGTAGTTAACACTAACTAGCGGCTAACTGGGTTTAACAGCTAGATAAATGTTCAGACGGAAGATATATAATTATAACTAAGTATATTAAGCTCTATTATAATTAATTATATCTAAGTATATTAAGCTCGCTTGCTGAGAAACCTAAGTCCTACGATATTTCTTCCAGAAGAACTAGAACGCTAGATATTCTTTAGACGATCTTTCTAGTGCAGTGGTGAACACTCGTTGTAGAAGTTCGGCGCTCATAATCATCTCAACCCATCGCCCACCAGCCCACGACTGAGTACGGGCTTAGGCCGTAGTCCACCACGCTTCTCAATTGCAGATTGGTACATTTCACACACCTTTGAGAATCTCATGGAGAACCCTCAGCCAGCAGGTTTTCTGACGTCTTTCTACACCGAGAGCTAATGATATTTAACCACACGTTATAACTCCGAAAGGACACAAATAACTCCGAAAGGACATAAAAGATTTTAGGAAATTACAACGGGAGCTTTTCAAACCCACGCGGATTTGTAAAGCTCCCGTTCAGAGTTCAGACAGACAACGGAGTGACCTATATGGGTTCCTTTTTTCTCTGGAACTAGGGAACCCTAAAAAAATGCAGATAATAAATAATGTAAAGGCTAGTTCCGCAATAGCGCAGCAATATCTCAAGATGCTATCGTTTCTGTCGTGATTTATTGCCACATACAACTACAGCCAGCTGGAACACGCCGCCCGCGCCACCCACGGTCTCGCGCAACATATCAATCTACTAAGCAATAAACAATTTCGATTTTTAGGGGACCCCCATGATGTCATAGGGGTACCCTAAAAAACTAAATTCTTACTTCTAATCCTTATGTAAGGATTAGAAGTAAGAAGAAAAGAAAGAAAGAAAAATGTTTATTTTGGATTTTGTGCCACACATCTCATAATAATACTTTCTTTCCCTTTTCTACAACCGCACCGCGCGCCACCATCACCACCTGGGTGTCTGGTGCACTTCGACCGTCCGCTGTGTCAGATCCTTCTTTCCACGCACGTGCAAACTGTGGAACCAACTCCCATCGGCCATCGGCGGTGTTCCCACTAGATTACAACATGGGGTTATTCAAGGGGGACCAACTAATTCCTAAAAGGCCGGCAACGCATCAGCGGTTCCTCTGGTGCTGCAAATGTTCATGGGCGGCGGTAATCACCTAACATCAGGTGGCCCGCCTGCTCGTTTGCTCACTATCTCTTTTAATGCACAGGTACCTTTCATATGATACCCCACTTGATATAGTTATCTTACTTCGCTTACTTATGAGAGGTCTTCACCTGTGCATTCTAAAACAGATTTTTATTTATTTTTATGCATCATAGTTTTTGAGTTATCATGCAAAATGTCGAAAAAATACGACTGAATTACGGAACCCTCGTTGCGCGAGCCTGACTCGCACTTGGCCGGTTTTTTTCCTTTTGAGGTAAAAAATACTTACATGCAGCATAGTAAGTTATACATAGCCAGTCCGGTTTTGTACGATAGCTATACATAGGTCGGTAGGCACAGGTAGGTATCTCTACTAGGTATCTATCTGGTTTGAATAGGTAAAAAGAATTCCATTGAATTCGATAAAAAACTTGTTCTGCCAGTGCTTTGACAGTGCAGACTATAATATCAACAAAAGCTATTATATCATCTGTGACAAAAGCTTTTATTTTTGGCGGGAACTTGCAAAAATATGAACGCAATTATGTAAATAGATCTAGGTAGGTACCTATAACCTACCTCTATCGAGCACGTAAGTATACATTTTATTTATTCGATACACTTTAGTGCTAAAGTAAATACCCTTCGTTAGCTCACGTTGACACAACCAGCGCTCCAAGCAGAAACTGCTAAATGGAAATCAGCGGTACTTACTGAAATATCAACTTTAACTCAAGGGATTTAGATCCATTTTACAGTGGCGCTTTTGAGCTCTGTGCTCGAATTCTATCAACGTTGGTGAGATGTAAAATCTCATACTAACCTTCAGCACTCAGCCCCGACATCTGCTGACGCCATCAGTATGTCTTCGATGCGCCCGATGACTGACTCTTGCTGTGGCATCCTGCCTTGGCGGTATGACTTTGCCGGTAGAGTTAGGCTGAGATCTATAGAGCGCACTTTGACTTTACTCAGACTTAAGACACTGTTAAAATGGGACAGCGTTATACCACTGACATAAATCTGTCTCGTTTTAACTGAAACTTAAGTCTAAGCAAAGTCAAAGTGCGCTCTTTCAACCTGAGACTCAACCAAAGCAGGCCAAAGCCACAAACATGCCACAAATATATTTTATTTAACGTGGACGGAGTCGCGGGAATCATACATAGCTATTTTGAATCATTCCATAAATACAATAGACATCGTCATCAAAATTAGAGTTTTCTCTGCGCACAACATTGCATAATGCCAACACGACAGAAACATTACACCTACCTTCTATTCATTACAACTATGAAGGGTTGTAATCAAGTTTGATATCGTATTTTCTATCAATCGAAAATTTAAACAATTCTGCTACCTACCTATTTTATTTGTAGGTAAATTGTTATTCGCTATTTATATAATATGTGTATGGTTTTGAGCAAGCGAAACGAGGTGTCTGAGTCTACTTGAGTGAATTTGCAGTTATCCGTCCGTTTGTCGGAGACTTATACCTAACTTCTGAATTACTAAACGTACTTCTGAATTACAGTAGGTACGTGGTAAAAAGTGATGAACTGTATGTAACTGAAGGCTTTCAGCCGAATATTGCATAAAAATATATCCGCATATGGCCAGCGTGGTGGACTATGACTCACTCTGAGAGGAGACCCGTGCTCTGTAGTGAGCCGGTGATAGGTTGATCATGAGGATGATGATGATTAATATGGTGCCTTTTACGGTTTTACGTGCAACTATTATTATTTAGAAAAAAATCAAATCATCAGCTGATAGAAATATAAATAGAAAATCTTTATTTGCATAATATAATATTGTGGTGTAACACAAATAAATAGATTATAATAAAATAATGTTCTCAGTGTTCTCAATTGAATCGCATGGTACACCGTGTTTCACCTTGTGAAGTTGTGCCTGCGACTGCATGCTAGCGATTGGTCGGCTGGTGAGGCGATAGAGGTAGGAATGATACCAGCTGCATGCATTTGCAACTTAAGGGGGAAATTAAATCTTGACATGAAATGTTATGAAACTTTTTTATTCATTTTTGTTTTATTTAAAAAAAAATTGCACACTAAAAGACACAGAAAAGAAAAATAACTAAAAACTAGAAATAGACTTAATTTTATTTTTGAGACAAAATAGGAACATTGAATCCAAATTCTTATTATTTTTTGCAAAGTGCTTTTGAATCGTAAAATGAATCTATCAGTGGTTCGGAGTGCTCTTGCTAGCTACAACAGGCATTTTTTAGGTTTCTATACCCGGTGCCGAAGGGAGGGTCCCTTTGGCACCGGGTATAGAAACCCTATCACTAAGCCGCCGCTGCCCGTCCGTGTGTCTGTTTGCGGGTTATATCTCATGAACCGTAATACGCAGTATCAACTTTTGTGACGAGTAATTCACTAAAAATCTGTCATTAAGTAGGTAAATGAATTTTAAATTAATTCGCATCACCTAATCAATCAAGACTTTTAATATACCTAGGTCAAGTCAAGAGCGAGCTTAGCTGCAGCATCACTTACCAGTAGGTCTGATTGCAGCCAGGAGCTGAATTATAATTTTTTTTAAATGGTAGACATGATTGTTTCCTAATAAGTAATTTAGATATCTCAATAACCATGGTTATCTATTGCGTGGTCTATAATCACGTCATTTATACATTTAAATTACAGAAACATAAAAGATAGAAATAAATTAATGTCAATAAAATAATATCATATTATGAGGAAAGTCAAAATGTACGCTGGCAACACTGCTCCATTCTCCACACAGTCGCCATTGGTTCGCGGCGCCGCCGACCGAATGTCCTGTTTGATAACAAACATCTACCTACAATGCCCAAGTGTGCGTTCAAGTACTGCGGCAACCGCAGCAGCGGCCCCTTCCAGACCCCGGGACTCGCCTTCTACTCGTAAGTTATCATTTTACACCAAAACCATGCTTTGTTAACTGGAAATACTGATATAACCTCAACAAGAATCGATTTGCAGCTGTCAATGTCAACTTCGCATGATCCTATACTTAATAGATGCGATTGGTTGAATTTACGGCTAACTGTATTTCAACCAATAGCGGAACAGTGACGCTTTCCGCTCACAACACGACTTGATAAGGCTGAGTCTACACTGTCGAGTATTCGAATTAATCCATACTAATATTATAAATGCGAAAGTGTGTCTGTCTGTCTGTCTGTCGGCTAGCCTTTCACGGCCCATCTGTTCAACCGATTTTGATGAAATTTGGTACAGAGTTACCTTATATCCCGGGGAAGGACATATGCTACTTTTTTCCCGTTATTTTTATCCCGGAAAATTGATGAGTTCCCACGGGATTTTTAAAAATCTAAATCCACGCGTACGAAGTCGCGGGCATCAGCTAGTAAAATATAAAACTTTATTATTATTTATACGAATTTGATGTTGTCCCGAACGCTGACGAGTAACGGAGAAAGCAAATGCAGGGCAGGCGTATGCGTCGATAGAGATGCAGCTACTCGTGACTATGGCCGGCCAAATAACATGGCACGAATTATATCCTTTTTTTAAACCTCATCAAAGATTGGGTTCGAATTCCGGCCTGCTTTTCTGTAGTTAAAAAAACTGTCCATTTTAATAAAATAATATGATAAGATCAATTTATAGGTGTGTGTGGTTTCTCTACATAAGTACCTACTGATTACGAAACTATTATTTTCAAAACCATGATTTCAATTTTTGAGAATATTGGAAGAAGTTTTTGCATGCCCGGCGCGGAAATTACGTATTGTCACAGTAGCGACAGCAACGCGACAGCAGTAGCAATGCGACAGTTCATTTGCTGTCTCTCTTCTTCTTATTTTGCTTAGTGGGTATTGCTGCATCTCTCTAGCCGCTGTTTTGACAGCAATGATCGCCAGATTTACGCCTGTCGCAAGCCTGTCGCGAGATACGTACCTAATCACCCCGCCGGTTACACGCAACCATTTTCTTTTCTTAATTTTTCACAGATTTAATGCAGTTCCACAACCAATACGTGACCAATGGACTAAAATAGTGGGCCGAGAGAGGTGTGACCCTAAGTATAAACCGTCAGCAAGTAGCCTTATTTGCGCCGAGCATTTTGTGGATTACGAAATAAGTCCTGCTAAGAGCCTTTATAGTACAGCTATACCAACCATAAACGTAAGCATCATCATCATCGCTATAAACTCTATCTCTAGATTCTAGGTCAACGACAAGACGTACCCTATAGGTTTCTTGACAGACAGACAACAAATGATCCTGTAAGGCTTCCGTTTTTCTTTTTGAGGTACGGAACCCTAAAAAGTAGTCTATGTCAGTCCTCGGGATGCAAGTAATTTCTGTACAAATTTAGTCAAAATTGGTTAAACAGTTGGGCCGTGAAAGGCCAACAGACAGACAGGCACACTTTCGCAATTATAATAATTAACTAGCTGATGCCCGCGACTTCGTCCACGTGGAAGTAGGTTTTCAAAAATCCCGTGAGAACTCCTTGATTTTCCGGGATAAAAAGTAGCCTATGTCACTCTCCAGGTCTTTATCTATACCCTTGCAAAAAATCACATCAATCCGTTGCACTGTTGCGACGTGATTGAAGGACAAACCAACAAACAAACACTTTCGCATTTATAATTACTTAATATGGAAGTATGGATCAACACTAATATTATAAAGAGGTAGTTTGTAAGTTTGAATAGGGGTAATCTCCGGAAATAATAATCCGATTCTGAAAATGCTCGCCCGATAGACAGCTAGCTAAATAGGTAGCCGAGTGCTATAAATTACATGTGTCTCGTGTGTTTTAGCAGAGCTACCACGATTTTTTCTAGTTAGCTAGAAAGTCGAAAAAAATACCTGTCTAGATTCAATTTCTGTTGCGTTGTTGTTATTTCTGAATTTAAGAATGACTATAATATCCAAAATGTTACAGATTGGTCCCAACGACGACACTATCATCATCGAGGAGGAGTTAGTCGGTAAAGACACCGATCTTATATGCGTTATAG
Organism: Maniola hyperantus; assembly: GCF_902806685.2. Lineage (NCBI taxonomy): Eukaryota > Metazoa > Arthropoda > Insecta > Lepidoptera > Nymphalidae > Maniola > Maniola hyperantus. Next base: position 85,286 of record NC_048549.1, read on the forward strand.
AGAACCAAATACCTACGAGTACGCAAAGGAACATAGCTACAGATGACGATATTGTTTGTGTGATAGAAAACCAAATTTGCACCGATCCAAAGCCGGAAAGTACGGGTGTAAGTGCCAATTAATCCACCTTTTCTGCCACATTTCTCAGAATTTTCACTACATGAATTACAGTTCAACTGCACCAAAAGGAAAATAATGATTTGAGTTTTATGTAATAATATTATTAGTAAGTACTACAGCTGCAAAAGAGGAAACTGTAACATCCACATGAAGCCCTGGAATGTAATTATTTTTCTGTTAAATTAAAAGCAAGTTAAAAATCTTTCTCGCTGGCTGTCTGAAATACCTAGGTGACTATGTAGCGATAGGAAGAAGAAGAAAGAAAAAAGAAAACTAAAAACTAAATCACAAAAAAAATAAAAATGTGTGTTCCCGACCAAATACGACCAAAAATAAATTCTTGACGGAGAATCTCAGTGACGATAAGGACATCGAGCGCGAGAGGAGGGCGCTTGCCGTAAGATGCAACATGATCGCGCGTAGATTTTTCCGCTGCAATGAACAAGTTAAGAACACTCTTTTCAGAGCGTTCTGTCAAAACCTGTACACTTGCCAACTATGGTTTAACTACACAAGACGCTCGTATGGTGCCATCAGGGTGCAGTACAATGATGCCTACCGCATCCTGATGAAACTACCACGATTTTGTAGTGCGTCCATCATGTTCGCATCAGCAAGAATGCCCGACTTCTTCGCGATTATTCGCTCCAGAATAGCTTCCTTTTGGGAGCGACTACGCCACTCTAATAATGAGATTGTCCGGGCGATGTGTGAGCACTTGGATGTCGCCATCTACCGGTATTGGTTGACGCAGCATCGCAGTGCGAATCGAAAATAATGATAGAAATACTATACAATAATACATTATTGTACTTATTTTTGTTATTACTTTTACTGTAGATTTTAATTATTTTTATTTTATTTATAATTTTATTGACTTTTGTAATAATATGGGTACATTTTGCCTGAAATAAAGAACATTATTATTATTATTATTATTATTATATAAATAATTAGTTTACTAAATCACATCAAGATGGCGCTGTCTGTCACCAACTTGCAAATTTTTACCATATTGGTATAAGATTTCTTGTACGTTGGTGCGGGACCCTTCGTATGCGAGTCCGACACGCACTTGACCGGTTTTTATTTACTATTATTATTTTTCCTATGTTGTACAATAACAGTGTTCTCATTCAATCATAATCTATTTTTTCAGGAGCAAAATATAGACGTCGAAGACCAACTCCAGTGGAGTTTGGTGGGAACAAGCAAACCCTTCGATGGGCTGTTACATTCGAGAGACCCACAGATTCAGTCAAAACAAGAACCAGCTTCTTTAGTAGAAAAGAAAAGTTATTTAGATGACGATGTAATTATAATAGAACACGATGACAGTGAGACTGAAAGTGAACAAGAATTTAAAGTTCAGAATTCACAACTCCTTAAGAGACCGATAAAAGTGGAAACTAAGCAAATGATGGAAGAGATAGAACACGAAAATAACGAGGCTAAAAGTGAGACTGAAAAAGAGTTTAAAGATCAGTATTCACAATTTCTTAGGACTTACAATAAGGATTTATACAATTACAAGCTGGGAAATTTGGGAGTTTCGCGAAAAAAATTGGATCCAGATAAAGATGGGCAGAAACTTAGAGAAGGAATAAAACCGAGAAAATCCATAATCTCAAAGCAACCTACAACAGCAGCTCCAAAGCAATTTGAAACCATAACGTATCAAACTAGACCACAACTTTCGAATAAATTCCTGAGAACACAACCAATGCCACCAACCCAGGAACAATTAAAAGCTACGATGCACCGATCCATACCAACAGCTCCGAAACAATTCGTAGCAACGTCACAACAACCTACACTAATGCAATATCAACCTACATTCTATCAATCCATGCCGACCGCTCCGGAACAATTTACAACTATAACGCACCAATCCATACCAACACCTCTACAGCAATTGACAACTGTAACGCAACAACTTATACGAACAGATCCGAAACAATCCGCAGCAACAACACAACAACCTATACCAGTACAATTAATAAAAACGTCTCAATTGCCAACTCCACCGTTGACAACAGCGTCACTATTGGGAACAACACAACAATTTGCAACAACGTCACATATCGCGACACCAGTATTTGCAACGTCTTCACAAACCTCGACACCACTAATGGTGTACGATGCAGCAACGCCAGTTAGCGGAACAACACAACTAGTTACGTTAGTGCCGTCAAACTTTTCTGTTGGCGGTATGCAACTTTCGAGCGTAGTTCTAAACGAGAATAATATTAAAACATATTATTTAAGTAATATTTTACCTTCCTCTACGAGACTAGTGTTTGAAAGTGATCCTATTGGTGAAGGGGCAGTAACGCAACAGTGTTTGGCTTTAAATGATAATAGTCCAACAACAAGCTTTTTAGTTAAAAGTGGTCAACACAGTGAACAATTCCTACCAGTTATCGTTAAAACTGAAAATGTTAGTGACTAGTAAATATGTATTAGATGATTTAACAAAAAAGCTGAGTAAATTGTATTTAAATGTATTAATTATTCTGTCTTCGTCATCGTGGTATGTACCTGTTCAACGAAAATGTTAAACAAATATTATTAAAACAAATAATTGGCCCTCTTTTAAGCAAAAGAAGCCAGTAGTGAGACCGATAGGAATACTAGGAGTTTCACGTTTACTAACACGTTGCTTTCCCTCAATATGAAAAATCTAGTTAAGTGAATCAAAATCTAGATTTTTCCTATTTTTTATATCACATAGAACGTTGACATACATTATTATATTTAAGAATAATTGAATGAAAGTTTTATTTTTTATGTGAGAAGTTCACTTATGTATGTTCAGTTAAACAGAAAGTATTTTTTACTGTATTCACCAAATGTTGAGAAGTTGACTTTTAAATATAATATAAATACCTAATATAGTATATTAAGACTACTTTAAATACTCGTCTGTGATTTAAAAATAAAATGCAATTTTTGTTACCTATAATATTATGACTTATTTTTATCCAATGATCTGATGATTGAATGCTTTTCCCGTTACTACGCAAATGTGTATCACTTGCCTTATGTCAAATTCCTTAAATCCCTGATTTAGGATAACAATACGATGGGCTCGTGGAATCTTCCACACAAAACTCGACTAAGAATATTTATCAAATCGAGATCGACGGGTTAGCGTGCTTCCCGAAGCGCCTTACACCCCCTTAAAGTCAGTCACCCCTCCAGTTACTGGCTATTGCTGTGCCATCGACTGATGTGCACTGTCTCTGTCGCAACTAGACCACTGGTTCCTCTGTCAAGACTCCGATCAACAAACTAATCTAGTTCTACTCACGAGGACACACGAAAAAAAACGAAGACAACAACGGCAGTGTGGTTATTTCATGAAATATTTCGATCTACTTTCGACTCCCCACAATACAGACAAATTAAATTACATAATTATTTACTATACCTAGTCTACGCATAATTGAATAAAATACGAATTAAAAAATATTCCTAAGTAGGTAATTTAATTGTATTTTTGTGTACTAGGCCTTATTTTCGACCAGAAAGAGACCGCTCTAAACCGAAAGACGCAAATGAACAGTCATCCCTGTCTCGCGTGCGGTGAACGAGATCCAGTGATTTGCTGAGGTCACAGAAGAGCGGCAACTTCGCGAACATAATTTTAATTTTTTCATTTCGCCCATGCCAGTGATGTGGTTATCTCTGGATTAGTTGTCAATGTATCAAAAATGGAACGAAGAATAGCAGCCATCTGCAGCCATCATATCGCCATTAGGTTTATTTCAAATTAGTATGATCCAATCATAGCCAACACGTCAAAATGATAAAATGCGCTTTTATAATAAACCACCTAAACACCAATATTTCAGAGGGAATATCTTTTTTAGTTAAGTTTATGTCGATAACTGTTTTTTTCATAATACTCAAAATATAATTAAACAATAAATATAAATTATTTAGCTATTATAATTATTTGGCCAATGTTTGTGACAATACGCCAACTTTTTCACAACCAATATTGACTATTCTGAAACAGAGAGTCATGCACTCTGGCGTGTGGAAGTCCCTACAAGAGACCTATGTCCAGCAGTGGACGTCTATCGGTTGATGGTGATGATGTTGAAGCCTTGTCCCTATGTCTTTCTCCCCTTTCTGGAGCAGACGTCCGCAAACACGCAGATCCCCGCGGGCCCCGCGGTCCGGATCCATTCTCCAATCTCCATCTCAAGCACCCACTGGTCCACGATCACGGTTCGAACTGTTCCGCCTCTCGTGCCATTGGTGCGCGACTCCCGTAGCTTACCGAAGCTTTCCACGGAGGCAACGAGGACCTGGTAGTAGACCGGACCCTCTTCCGGACCGGATCCCGTCCAGCAGGGCGCACCGGAGGTCCTCCGTCTGCATGACAATTTTAACATTTTTTGTAAGTAGGTATATTTATGTTAGTTAGTAGTTTAATTAATGTAATTGGGCTTTATGCCCGTTCTAATTAAATACCTAATCGTAATAAATAAATAATAATAATAAATGACATGTGTCTCGTGAAGATTGGTGTGGACTGTGGATCTCCACCACGTCTTGCGCGAGTATGCGGTAGGTATACGTTCGAGGGGGTAGTGAGTAGTGTTGTGACGCAGCTGAGGGATGCCGCGCCGCGCCGTCGCAGTTCGCACGTTGCGTGTGTCCTAGCCCTTAGCGTCAGCTGCGTGGTCCGCCATGTTGGCGCGGTGACGTCACCGCGTCCCCCCGCGCCGCGCCCCCCGCCCGCGCCCGCACGCTCATTGCGCCGACTCGGCTGTCGAACGTCACACACGCCTTTGTTAATCTATAATGAATTATTATTATGTTGACCCTGCGTCGTTGGTGAATTGCCCTTTAATTGTCGTAATGGCTCAAGAATCCGAACTTCCCAACCAAGGTGCTGAAGATAAGAAGAATGAGGCAACTGAGGTATGTGTTTGAGTTTTTGTTTATCTTAAGGTGTGTAGTAGGTAGGTATATAGGAACGTCAAAACAATTCACAGCGGTAGTATAATGTATATATGTAGGTATATAATCAATTTTAAAGGAAAACTATCATGGCTAAGTAGGGTTCACAGGTTAAGGAGTTAGGTATATCGAATTTTCGAGGATTGTGACTACGGAACCCTACATTGCGCGTGGCCCGCCACGCACTTGGCCGGTTTTTTGCTGTTTTTAACGATTCATAAAGTAGCGTATAGAAGTAGGTAGTTTGTAAGTGACCAAAACATAAAAGGTCCGAATTTTTGACAGGGTTTAAGATTCCGTACCTACCTCAAAAGAAAAAAAGAAACCCTTATAAGATCATTTCGTTGTCTGTCTGTCTGTCGTGTCTGTCAAGACAAGGGAATCGAAACCTATAGGCTACCTGGTTCCCGTTGACCTAGAAGCATGAAATTGCATGAATTTGGCAAGTGGCAATGTCTTATAGCACAAGTAAAGGAAAAAATCCGAAAACCGTGAATTTGTGGTTGTATCTCAAAAAACCAAATGCGAGTCAGGCTCGCGCAACGAGGGTTCCGTAGTCCGTACTCAGTCGTATTTTTTCGACATTTTGCACGATAATTCAAAAACTATGATGCATAAAAATAAATATAAATCTGTTTTAGAATCCACAGGTAAAGCCCTTTCATAAATTGGTAAATTAAACCTGACTATTCATAAGCACTTTTAAAAAGTTTACATGAATAAAAAAACATTCTATTCTATTCTATTCTATTCATATGATACCCCACTTGATATAGTTATCTTACTTCGAAAATTGAAAATACTAATTATTAGTTTACTAGATGATGCCTGCGACTTCGTCGGCGTGGATTTAGTTTTTAAAAATCCTGTGGGAACTCTTCAATTTTCCGGGATAAAAAGTAGCCTATGTCCTTCGCCGGGATGCAAGCTATCCCTGTACCAAATTTCGTCAAAATCGGTTGAACGGTTGAGCCGTGAAAAGCTAGCAGACAGACAGACAGACAGACACACTTTCGCATTTATAATATTAGTATGGATATTAGTATGGATGACCACAATTTTTTTTTTGTGTGATGTAATCCTGAATTGACGGTTTTCAGATTTTTCCCGAATGTCAGCTATAAGACCTACCCTTGGATGAATGATTACCATCTCTATGGACCTACCAAACCAACGTGTCAAATTTTACGATTCTAAGTCAACGGGAAGTACCTTGTAGGTTTCTTGACAGACAGACAGACAACAAAGTGATCCTATAAGGGTTCCGTTTTTACTTTTGAGGTACGGAACCCTAAAGTTAAAATGTGTTCACGATCAAATAAGTTTACTAAATCACATACAGATGGCGCTATTCGTAATTAACTTGCGTGAGTGAGTGTTGCACATAAAAGTGTTAAATATCTTGTACGATGGTACGGAATCCTTCGTGTGCGATTGATGGTACTAATTCCAAAATATTTCGATTTAGCTTCCATGCGGGCAGCGGGAGGGTCCCACAGGGCCCGCGAAGCGCTACAAGTACTGCATCGTGCCGGGGTGCAAGTCCACCACCGTGCGCACCCCGGACAAGCTGTTCTTCAGCATCCCCACCGGCGAGCCGCGCAGGCGGTGGTGGGGGGCGGTGGGCTGCGAGCCGCGCAAGTGGGACAAGCCGCTGTCACTCATGTGCAACCGGTTCTGCTGTGAAGACCATTTCGATGTGTGTATTTGCTCTCAATTAACGCCAGTCTCTCCGTCGTTGTTTGGTTCTCATTTCAATATTAACCAATCAAACTCGATATAATTTTGTAGACATAGACAGATTCTAGAAACTGATATCTTTGTCTGATTTGCTAGATTTTCGTGTGATAACTGACACGCCATGGCTACGCTTGGGACGGGGATTCCAACATCAATGCTTGGGACTTTATGACGATCTTAGAATGCAAAATGTCAAATTCAGATATTTTGCATTACTTATCTCTTAGATTTTTGGAAATCATTTCTTTTCGGTTAAGGCGGGAAGGAGGTTACAGTTTATTTTTAAAATAGCTTTGAGCTGTGACACAGGAGACAGACGGACAGGATTAAACTATAAGGATTCCTTGTTTTACCTACTAGTACTACAGATCATATTTTACAGATGAACAGATTTGCCATGAGCGAGCTGACTCCTCGACACTATACCCTAGCCTCGCGTCGCTGTGCCGCACTGCCTAAACATTACATTCTACTTTTTTCACGTCTAAATCTAACTATTGTGTTTTAATTTTCAGCTTGAAAAAGACATGGAAAACTTCATACAATGGAAACTGATGGGCAGAAATGGAGCTAAGAAACTAGTTCTGAAAAAAGGCGTACTTCCACACAAGTTTGCCTGTCGGGAAGAAGAAAACACTCCACCGGAAGTAAAAGAGAAAAGACGCAAAAAACTCATAGAAGAGATTCTAGAAGAAGCTCGACAGAAAGAGTTGAAAGTAATTTTAGATCAAAGAAAGAAAGAACAAATGAAAACAAACAAATGGAAACTACCGGAACTCCGCCCGAAAGAAACGCCAGAAGAAAATCCAAAGGTTAAGAAGATAACCGAAGAAGATACGATTCCGAAACAAAGGAAGAAGATAAATTTGCTGCGACGAAGAGAAAAGATTTCACATGTAACACAAGTGAACGCTAAAGACCAAGAGTTAGAGACATATACGTTTCATATAAAAGTTGAAGTGGAAGACGATCCAGAATCAAATAATGGCGATAATATATCAAAAGACATTCTCTCCCAAGATGCTAACAGAGCAGGTCAAGAAAACAATCATTTTCTTGACATTAATATCAAAGTCGAGGAACTGGATGAGGAATTCGAACCGGAAGTAGTAGCTGTAGAATTAAAAGAAAACATCATAGAAGATGAAACAAACGGAACACTAACAACTGAAACGAACCCTGTATTAACAGAACAGAATACGCTAGTGATAAACAAAACACATTGTTTGATAAATGGCGCATTTGCCGACATATCTAATGGTGATAAAGGTGATTTTGACCCGGTTATCATAGGCGAAATTATAGAAGACAAAACAAACAATTTCGTGATAACTGAGAATATTGGAGACAAGGAAGTGTTCGAAAGGGTAATAATGGGGAAACGAACACAAGAAATGAGTGGAGAGTGAAGCGAATAAGCAGATTAAGTGACAATATCATTTTGTAACTGGCTATATAATCAAGAGTCAAGACTAATTATTTTAAAATCTTAGCAAAATTTTACGTACCTAATGAAATTGTAATAAAGATGCATGAATATGATAATGAAATCTTATCAACCTGGATTCTGGAGTTTGGACTTAATAAATAAATAATTATGTATTCCAATGACTGTCATTTCTCGCTTTAGATACCTTTTTAGGGTTCCGTACCTCAAAAGGAAAGACGGAACCCTTATAGGATCACTTCGTTGTTTGACTGTCTGTCTGTCGGTCTGTCAAGAAACCTACAGGTTTTACCCGTACATTGTTGAACAGATTTTTATTTATTTTTATGCATAATAGTTTTTAATTTATCGTGCAAAATGTCGAAAAAATACGACTGTTGTACGGAACCCTTGGTGCGCGAGCCTGACTCGCACTTGGCCGGTTTTTAGCAGTCTACGAGTTCACGTTTTAAAACCTTCCTGCAATGGAAAATTTTCTTAACAGGTGTAGGTACGATGAAGATATCCTTAATTGCGGTTCGGAAGAAACTTTTTGAATGCAGGAAAGAAAATTAATGACTTTTCAAAAATGGCACCCATTAAATTACCACCCTGCAAAAAACTTTCTTTCCTGCGTCCTAAAACAATAACAGCACATTAGCTCGCCTCGTGGGGGGGGGGGGGGGGGCCGGCGCCATAATTCAATTTTCAACTTTAATTAATTCCAGCCGCCTCAGCTCTGTAGGTTCTTCATATTTTGCAACGTTTCCCGCCTTTATTTAATAACACGCTTCTAATGTAATAACACAAAACATGCGACGAACTTACGAACTGTTCCACTTTTGTACGTGTTTCCTAACTTCTGTAAACCAGAAGCAGGCTGGTTAACTTTGAAGGTGTAATTTGAGTTATGCGCCGCGACTTACCTATCTACAGTCAAAAGTTTTTTTGTTTAATGTATAGACTAGCGCTTGGCTGCGATCAGACCTGGTGGTTAGTGATGATGCAGCCTAAGATGGAGCGCGCTTGCCTAGAAGATGCGTATTCACTCTACTACTAACTAACTCATTCGGTGGGAAAACTGATGGTGGAAGGGTGTTCCAAATCTTGGCGGTGATGAATCTTTAGAAGGAGATAGCATATTTGTAGAGCACTGTCTCGGTCGCAACTGAGACCAAACGTCATGTGGGTATGAGTGACAGAGACAGCGCTCTACAGACCTGAAATATCATTCCAAAGGCATTCATCAGTTTCGGCCGCGCACCGCACCTCATACGTTACTATAATATTATGTAAGAATTACATTACACCTTCCAGCTTACCTGCCGACTGCCGACTGCCGACTGCCGACTGCCGACTGCCGACTGCCGACTGCCGACTGCCGACTGCCGACTGCCGACTGCCGACTGCCGACTGCCGACTGCCGGACGAGGCGGGAGGATTTCTTGAAAAAATTAAAAAAAACTACCGACTTCATTGGTAGTTGTTTTATTGGGTTGTCTTTCACTTCAAAGTTGAATCACGTCGCAAAAGAGCAACGGGTTGACACGGTGATTTTTAGGGTTCCGTACCTCAAAAGGAAAAACGGAACCCTTATACACACACTTTGTTGTCTGTCTGTCTGTCTGTCGGTCTGTCAAGAAACCTACAGGGTACTTCCCGGTGACCATGAAACCGGTAGAATCATGAAATTTGGCAGGTAGCAGACATTAGGCAAAAAATCTGAAAACCATTAATTTGTAGTTACATCACAGAAAAAAAAATTGTGGTCATGAACTAATAATTAGTATTTTAAATTTTCGGAGTAAAGTAACTATATCAAGTGGGGTATCATATGAAAGGTCTTCACCTGTGCATTCTAAAACAGATATTTATTTATTTATATGCATCAAAGTTTTTGAATTATCGTGCAAAATGTCGAAAAAATATGACTGTATTACGGACCCCGTTGCGCGAGCCAGACTCGCACTTGGCCGGGTTTTTTGCAATGGTTATGCTTAGGTATACCTAGTGAAAGGTTTATGCCAGAAAATTAAAGAGTCCCCAAGGGATTTTTAAAAATAAAATCTACACAAGCATTTTTTCATTCATTCATTCATTCATACAAAGTCGTGAGCTTCAGCGGCTTCAGCTAGTAAATAATAAGTAAACATCTCAATTTCTAACAGGTACCTTTACATTTACACAGAGTTGAATTTATAAAATGGCGTCCCGGTCCATGAGCCGGTTGCCGTCAAATAAAAACTCCACCGGATTCATTTAGTTGTACCTATTCCGAAACATTGCGAGTTGGGAGTTGCGAGTTGGGACACAAAGTGGCTCAATATGCAAATAAAACTCATTCGCTTTAGAAGGTCCGTTGAAAAGCCAATCCGAAATGTGAAACGTGTATACCTATACAATAATTGTGAGTCGTTTCTAGAGGGCGCCACTTGCCAGTGGGACCAATGTGTGTCTGTCTATCTCATGAACCGTAATAGGTAAAGAGTTGATCACAGTGTATGTATTTCTGTTGCCGTTAAAATCTAAATATATAAAAGGAAAAGGTGACTGACTGACTGACTGACTGACTGACTGAATGACTGACTGACTGACTGATCTATCAACGCACAGCTCAAACTACTGGACGGATCAGGCTGAAATTTAGCATGCATGACGTATGACGTAGATATCCGTTAAGAAAGGATTTCTGAAAATTTTCACCCCTTTAGGGGTTGAATTTTCAGAATAACGGTTTAAAATTTGTGTAGACTACGCGGACGAAGTCGCGAGCATAAGCTAGTAACAAGATAAAATAAGAATTTCAAAATAGCTGCCATTAAGTTTCAACTCTGTACCTATTTTATTACGGTTCATAAGAATCAAGATACAGCAGATCTGCCTGTTGTCAGTCAGACGGACGCGACGGACGGACAGCGGGCTCTTCGTAAAACTGTGGTAATAGGGTCCCATTGCCACCCTCGGGTGTGGAACACTAAAGAGTAGCAGGTAGGTATATACCTAACTAGGTACATACGGAACCCTTCGCGCGGTAGTCCGCACTTGACCGGTTTAGATACAAACTCAATTCACATAAGAATATATTGTTTCAACTTCTTTACCCGTGCAACTATGAAAGTAACACTTGCATTTATTTAAAGAAAATATTTCTTTTGAAAATTATATAGATCAAATTTTTTTCTTTCGACGTTTTTCTATGAAAAATTAACATGTTTGTATTTTGATTATTTCTGCCAAACTCTAGAGGTCGACCGAGCGACGGACGCGGTGTGTGCGCGGGCGGCGGGGAGGAGCGGGGACTGGGGAGGGAGGCATATGCCAACGCCATACGGATTCGGCTGCCGCCTTTCAGTCAGAGTGGACGTGTGCAATTTTTCCCGCCAAACGTGTTTCGTATTACGGAAAATAGTTGTCTATGTGTTATTATTGTTATTAAAATAGTGTATTGTAAGATATAAGTGCTTTTATTTTAGTTTTGTATAAATTAGGGATTATAGGATACATCATATTCTATAATCTAATTAGGTGACCTGTGGACTAGGTACATGTTTAGCAGTTGATCATTATCTGGCATGGCGCGTGGCACTGACATTGTTTGACTTGTTGGTTTGTATGTTTCAGGTAGGTTCTTGGTATCCCAATAAATATCAAGATGCCTAAAATATCACGATTAAGACGATGTCAGCTACTGAAAATTGAATATATGAAAATTGCGTAAGTATAGTAGTAGGTACTTATCTACCTATATATCCATAAAAAAAACCGGCCAAGTGCGAGTCAAGCTCGCGCACCGAGGGTTTCGTAGTAAGGGTTTTTTGACATTTTGCAAGATAAATCAAAAACTATGATTCATAAAACTAAATTAAAATCTATGTTAGAATCCACAGGTGAAGCCCTTTCATAAAATATGATACCCCACTTGATATAGGTAGTTATCTTAATTCGATAATTGAAAATACTAATTTTCATTTCATTTCAGTTCATGACCACAATTTAATTTTTGTTTGATGTAACTTTTCAACTTTTTTCACCTAATGTCTGCTATAAGACCAATCTGTTTGTCAAATTTCATGATTCTAGGTCAACGGGAAGTACCCTGTATGTTTCTTGACAGACAGACAGACAACAAAGTGATCCTATAAGGGTTCCGTTTTTCCTTTTGAGGTACGGAACCCTAAAAATTCTATCTTACCTACATATTTGGTGACGTGCCACCCCGTCTCATACCCCGATTGCCATCTCAACCTGTCGCGGACATATACCTGCCAGGGGTGTTACGGATATTCGCATCCGCATCCGCGGATGTCACAACGTTGGCATCCGCAGCAACCCTGGCACCTACCTAATGATTTTATGTGTAAATAAAATAGAATTGTGCACTAATAACTTTTAATTAATTTAAATAATTATTACAACTTAACAACTTGTATATGCCAACGTAAGCGTCCAGAGATCACTCTAGAAATATAGAAGGCATTGAGCCCTTGAGCCATAGACACAGTGCTATGTAATGAGTACGGGTAACATTAATAATAGGCTTCAAATTTTACATCTACAACACACTACCCATATACTACCCATACACTTACAATATATTTACAACACTACCCATATACTTACAATATATTTGTGTGTATTGTTCAGAAAAAAGAGAAAAAGACAAAGAGAGCGAGCCCAAAGCACCGCGTGTCCAGCATCCGAGCCCGGGGGCAGCGCCGCCGCCATAACGAACATTTCGTAAGTTTTATACTTCTTAGGGATCCGTATCTCTAGAGAAAAAAAGGAACCGACAGATGGACAGACAGACAACGAAGTGATCCTATAAGGGTTTCTTTTTTTATTTTACTTTTCACATTACATTCGGCGCGCCTTGTCTGTTTCATCATCATCATCATCAACCGATAGACGTCCACTGCTGGACATAGGTCTCTTGTAAGTTGTAGGGACTTCCACACGTGGCCACGGTCTTGCACCGCCTGAATCGAGCGTCTCCCTGCGACTCGTCCGATGTCGACACCTTGGGAGTTGGGACCCCAACGTCTTTCGGTTTTCCGAACTATGTGCCCTGCCCATTGCCACTTCAGTCTCCCAGTCTGTATACGAACCATTAAATCCTCGGATTTCAGAATTTTCCGATATGTAGCTATAAATTACATTGGAACCAAAATTGAAATGATCGATATTCTGATCACGCGTACTAATACGGAGATGGATGCTGCGAGATGAGGGATGATCTCATTTATCCGAGATTAACGTTATTTTGGCTGACGAACCTAATCCCGCCGCTTATTGAATCCCGTATCCCGCGTCGCGAGATACCTACGTGTAATAGGTAGGTATTCTGCGAATTTTCCGATAGTACCTAATTTTCATGACGAACGTCGGGGGTTTCATTAGATTACTCGATGATGCCTTTATTAATTTAGCCGATGCCTGCGATTTCGTCCGTGTGGATTAAGGTATTTAAACATTTCGTGTGGGAACTCTTTAAATTTTCGATTAAAGAAGTAGCCTCTGTGACTCTCCCGGCCAGGAAAAACTTAATAGTCTATAAGTTCTTAAGTATGGGTTGCCTGGAAGAGATCACTTTAGTGATAAAATCGCCCTTTGTTTTTTAAGTGTATCCTGTATTCTTACTCTCTGTAAATCTATTAACAATAAAGTTATTTTAAATTAAATTAAATTAAGGAAAGGTAGTTAAGTTCTACATAAGATAAAGTGGTATATCATCATAGGTACCTATTTAAAACATCCACAAAAGCTAGTGAGAGCGTGCAAGTGCAAGTGAGCAATTCCCGAGCAATATAAACTGCACAAAGATAGAAGCAAGTGTAATTTCCTTTCATGTTTTCATCGCTCGCTGAAACTCTCTCGTTTTAAGTTTTTCTATAACTACTACAAACAGTGGCGTGCAATTCATAGAGGCATAAAAGTACTGCTTACCCTAGTTGAAATGACCAGTGCCCATTTTTCTTTATGACCTGCCATTCAGTAGGTCTATATAAGGTGTATCTAAGGCCTATCTTACTAATGCTTACCCTGGCTTCGAACTCTGTGCACGCCACTGACTACAAAGTGCTGTGACATGCGAAAATACAAGCTTCTACAATTTTATTAAATGAATGTTCTCAAAGGTGTGTGAAGTGAAGTACAGTTAGGCCACAGGCTGCCACGCTGGGTTTTAGCTACACCGGTGGATGTGGTTCTTCTACGGATCTCCTCATTTATGATTTGACTAGCTTATGCTCGCGACGTCATCCGCTTGGACTACATGAGACCCCAATTTCACCACCTTAGGTGTTAAATTTTCAAAAATCCTTTCTGCATGCCAAATTTCAGCCCGATCTGTCCAGTAGTTTGAGCTGTGCGTCAATAGATCAGTCAGTCAGTCAGTCACCTTTTCCTTTCATATACTTAGATTACGTAGCTGTATCGCCCACTGAGTTACTGAGCTTTTTTATGAAGCTGTGCACATTACGTACAGTACGCAACAGAAAGTAATGTACATCGGCTTTACAATGACATTTCGGCTTTGTATAGCGTTGTCTCTGTCACTCGTATTTAAATGGCGTTTTGTCGGTCTCGACGACAGAGGCAACGCTCTACAAATCTGCTATCTCCTTCTGAAGGTCGATGTACATTACTTTCTGCCGCGTACTGTACCTAACTATCGAACTCATATTTTTACATAAACTGTTATATGACTTTAATCTTTTATGTAGTTTCTCTCGTATAAAGGAAGAGAAAAACAAGCGATAAAATATATGTTAAGAGTTATGGCGTTGTTTACCTCTCCGCTGACTTGACAGTTGATACCCGTCGCCGTCGGCCGTCACAGCCACTTGATGATCTAACTTGTAACTGCTACGCTGATGTACAGCTATTTGTTACCTAACCCCATTTATCTCCATACACTAAAAGGAAATAGGGAAATAAGCCGCAAAAAATACAACACTTACAGTGCGACAAGGCTATCTTGGCGCGTGACCAAAATCAGAACTAACGTTGCCGTCAAGTGACTTCTCATTCCCGTACTCAGTAGTGAATCGGCTATGACTTGATGACGATAATTTGGCCGAACGAGGCTGTGGGCTGCGGCTAGTAAATAACGAAACATCGCAAAGTGCCTTGTGCCGTCTCGGGCGACTATCGGGGTAATGTAATTAGCAACACTAATTAATTTAACCCTTTGAGCGCGGAGCTCCGTGTTTTGTGAAACAAACGCCGCGTTACCTCGTTTTTCAGTCGCTGAAAGCTTTCTTCGAGTTTTCATAACTTTCCCCCTGCCGTAGTCCGTAAAGAGCCGTAAAGATTTTCTGCAATTATTTTGCAATACCTATTGTAGAGTCAATATCTCCTTAGGATCCTATATTATGGTCTCGGAGTGGACTCACTTGGTCACGTGACTTGGCTACGGGCGGCATGGTAGGTACTTTCTTAGTTATGAGCGAGAGAGTAAAAGATAAGAGTTTACAAGATAGAAAGAGAGGTATTTATAAAATTTAAGGCTGCAGCGCTGTGCTAACTAAATTGAGTGTCACCGCTAAAGTCGCTATTTATTTAAATATCTTTGCAGCGTGATCCTCCTGTACTTGGAAGGTAAGTATTATGAATTATTGTGATAAAATATGTTTTGATTCCCTTGACGGGTTTTGACAGACAGACACAGACAACGAAGTTATTCTATAAGGTTTCCCTTATTAACCGACTTCCAAAAAGGAGGTGGTTCTCAATTCGGCCCGTTTCTTTTTTATATGTAGGTAGGTATTGCGTACATCGATTTTTTCGAGGTTTCTGAATCTATTTTAATCAATTTGAATTGATATTTTAGGTACCAAGCAATGACTACAGGAAAAAGCTTAAAATAAAAAAAATAGGTATTAAAAAAACTGACTTCCAAAACCACTACAAAGTAAAAAATAACTTTTGTTTCGACACGTGTATGTGTGTATGAAGTCGGGCCAGCATAATAACAGAAACTAGAAATCGAAGCGTGAAGCTCGCCCGACTTCAACATACATACACGACGTACCTAGAAACAAAAGTTATTTTTACTTTGGAGTGGTTTTGGAAGTCGGTTTTTTTAATAATTTTTTTATTTCTCTAGGGATATGGAACCCTAAAAACCACTAATATTCGTTCTCGGCTTATAACTTGTATTTTCCCTTCGTAAATTCGTTGTTCGGTGCTATAGGCAATATTTCACGGTAGCTAATAAGCTCGCCCATAAGCGATCTGGAGCGGTGCTCATTGCGTCATAAACTCGCCAGCTGCTCGCCCCACACACTGGGCCCGGCGCGCGGCGCACCTAACTATAGGCATAACCTATAATAGCGGTCAATAACAACATAATAGGCCTTTTCCCACTTTATAGCCTAAGCTTATGCCCGCGACTTCGTCCGACCCCTATTTTCACCCCTAGGGGTTGAATTTTTAAAAATCCTGTTAGCGGATGCCATAAGCTTATAGTGTAGTACTACCTGCATGCCGATCCGTCCAGTGGTTTGAGCTGTGCGTTGATAGATCAGTCAGTCAGTCTGTCACCTTTTCCTTTTATATATTTAGAAGAGCATAGATATATAAGATTAGCGACCCGCCCCGGCTTCGCTCGGGTTGCTGTGGAATTTTATAAAATCCTTCCTTCATCATCATGATCAACCTATCGCCAGCTCACTACTGAGTACGGGTCTCCTCTCAGAATGAGAAGGGTCTGTTTGAGCATAGTCCACGACGCTGGCCAAGTACGGTTTGGCAGCAAGTGGCACACTTCACAGTCGTCTGATGAAGTTCTACTGTGTAAGTTTGAATGTCGCCGCTATAAAGAAGGACGAGCGAGAAAATAGATCTCCGCCATTTCCGCAAACTAAGCCTTCTCGGGCGAGTGCTCTCGCGTTGATGTCATTCCCCTGCTGTGCCTGCCGCGAGCGCAGCCCGCAGCACGTGCCCTCAGACAGAAATCAAGGCTTGGCCACATACAACGGGCGACGGAATGAAATACCTCACTTATTTGTCCACGAAACCATTATCACACAATTCATTAGCACGACACATTTTTGTCACTATTTGTTAGGTTAGATTTTAAGGCATTATTTTTGTAAAATTAATTTTTGTCTAACATTTATGTTGGGTCAACAAATAACTATATTATTCTATTCTATTCAATTAACGCTTATAGACGTAAGTAAGTACTTCAAGGTTAAAACTATTCAAATTACCGTGGAACAAATAAGGTTGTACGGGAGCGGTGTGCAGGCTCGACCGTACCAAAGGGAGATCTCCCATCGAGCGGTTGGTTGTGCTCGGTAGCGCCAGCTGGGCCGACGGTTGTATCTTGAAACTTCTAATTATAGTCCAGATTGCAGAACACTCTGCTAGTGCGAGTACTGTCGGCAATACATTTGTTCGGGACTACGTCATCGATTGAGCAGCGCCATCTAATTTCTACTGTGGCAACCGCCACAAGGTCGCCATCGTGGCTCCTTGAACTTGTTATTTTGCGTTAAGTATAAAGAGCTGTGATAGCCTAGTGGTTAAATATTAATTATTAATGAGGTCGAAAGTTCGACCCCGAGCACGCACCTCTAACTTATCGGGGTTATGTGCGTTTTCAGTAATTAAATATCACTTGCGTTGACAGCGAAGGATTCTTTCTATTTACATGAGCAAAACATCGTGAAACCTGCATGCCTGAGAAATGACAATATTCTGTAATGTTTTCAAAAGTATGTTAAGTTTGCTGACTATGGCTGAAGCATTCTTATTCTGAAAATAGACCCGGCTCAGTAGTGAGCTGGCGATGAGTTGATCATGATGATGAATGACAATGTAGTTTATGACGCGCGTCGCTGCGCGTTGTGTTTGGCCAAGGCCCAAGCGGCCGACACTAGCACACGTAATGGCCGCCCAAACTCCCGTGCGGAGTTAAAGGATTAGGGCGGGCGGCGCCCTCACCAGATAAATGCTTCTAGGTAATAATGGCGGCTATACCTGAGATCAACATTCTCAATGTTAATGCTTTTGTATATTGCCAACAAGAGGTTTTCTCCGTGCAACTTTTCTTTATCGAGTGAATAGAAATGTACAAAAAATATATAGGTACTTATATTATGTTGTTTGTTGGACATTGAATTTTAATTTGAACGTTTGAAATAATTATTACCAACAGATAAAAAATCTGGAAACCGTGTATTTGTGGTTACATCTGACAAAATAAATTGTGGTCATGAACTAATAATTAGTATTTTCAATTTTCCAAGTAAGAAAACTATATCAAGTGGATATGAAAGGTACCTGTGCATTCTAAAACAGATTTTTATTTATTTTTATGCGTCATAGTTTATGATTTATCGTGCAAAATGTCGAAAAAATACGACTGTAGTACAGAACCCTCGTTACGCGAGCATGACTCGCCTTTAGCCAGATTTTTTTGTGATGTAACTACGAATTCATGGTTTTCAGATTTTTCTCTTTACTATTGCCGTAAGACATTGCTATCTGTTAAAACATTTCATGGTCCTAGGTCAACGGGAAGTAGCCTATAGGTTTGGATTCCCTTGACGGATCTTGACAGACGACAGACCTATGCGAAAGACAGACAACGAAGTGATTGTATAATGCTGCGCGATTGCGGTAGAATGACACCTACAATGTCACAATTGTTATAGTTGACCTAGGATAATTACGATCAATCACAAATACAACAGATACAATAAAACTATAATATACATTAATATGCAACTCATAATATCTACGTACGATTATTATTAACCTCTAAAACAGATATAACTCGTTAACCTGTGAAGTGTGAACCCCCTAGGTACTTAGCCATGATACCTAGCTAGTAGCTACCCACCTAGTTATCCTTTAACGGGCCTATATACTAAACATGCTGTCGCGTTCTGACTGCTTTAAATACTAAACAGAATTATATTGAGACACAAAAAATTGTGTAGCTAGCAAAGAATTTGCTAGTACTACTACGTGATGGTAGCTAGTTCAAAAGGTGACCTTCCTTGTCAGACTTTCTGATTTGACAAAAGTACCACAGTTATCCCGGGAAGAAATGTAAAACATTGCTAAAATCACGAAAACCCAACTAGAACGCCCTGTGGCGTTTTGACTAACCTTTGACTAACTTATGACTTGTCTACTGCAATAAATACGAAACAGAAATCCTTTTTGCAAACTAAAGATATTGATTGACCATGTGCGTATTTTTATTGTAGACTTGATGTCCAAACGTTCTAAATATTTCCACAAAAATTCTCCATACAAAATCGTATGGGGATTTGCGACCCGCCGGGAAGGCGAGTCCCTCTGTGCCCTGTGGTCACCGCCACCAGTGTGACCGTTTGTGGCAGATTTCTGCCTTTTGGGCAGATTTGGCTCCTAAATTTTAACTCTGGCAGAATAAGCTGACGATTTAAGAAAGTGGCAGAATGTGGCAGATTTCAGGGAAATCCTTATTTTTTTGAAATAAAAAGAGTAAACTCATGATTTTATGTCTATTTACTTTATTTTTGTATGACTTAGTAAGCAGGAAATTTTATTTACTAAGCTGGCAACTTTTGTCTCTTGTCGATGGTACGGGGATTTCCCGTTTATTTAATTTTTGTGTTAGTATCTGCAGTACGCGGCAGACTCAGACGACAGAAAATAATGTACATCGGCCTTTAGAATGATATTTCAGCTTTGTAGACCGTTGTCTCTGTCACTCATTCCTATGTGACGTTTTGTTGGTCTCAACGACAGAGACGACGCTTTACAAAACCACTACCTCTTTCTAAATTTACTGTGCGGGATATTAAATCAGCGAAAAAAATGATTACCTAGTTAAAAAGATGTTGTTAAAATAATTGTATAATTAAAATAAATAAAATAAAGGATTAGAAACTAATGTTGACGCAATAGTATAATAGTAAGCGAAATAATGCAATTTAATAAAAAAAACCTATATTTTAGATTGGTTTAAGAATTTTTTAATACGTATTCTAGTCCCCATAGGAAGTAATAATATGTTGGCATATTTTTGGCACTTTTAGGAATTGAGTTGGCAGATTTTGGCAGATTTTTTCCCAGTGTCGGGCAGATTCGCCATTTTTGAAACGGTCACACTGACCGTCACCATACCGTCCCATATATTCAATGTACTCTCAACTCTGTGACCGTCACTCCAGGGTCATCAATCTTAGAACAAATAGCATGGTACTTCAATTCATTTAGTACCAAAAGGCAATAGCAGACCGCGCTACTGTGACTGGACAAATTCGATATATTATTCTGTGGTCAAGGCATCCCATGTTTAATTTTTCTACCAAATTGATAGTTTAGTTTACATTAACATATTTGTATTTTAAAGAAAAAAATATTCTCTAACCATTAATTTCTATTTACCAATATTTTTTTTGGTTCTACCTTTGGTATGTATCATTGATTTAATAAATATTCTTGAAAATAAAATTGTCAGACAATTTTTTGCTATTGATATGGTAGAAATTGGGCAAACAACCCTGGTCTGTGCTGGCGGTCGTAATGTTTTCTGATTTTGCTATTTTCAATACCTTTTGTAACTATTTAAAGCCAGTTTTTAGTGATTTCACGCTACGTTTAGCAAACCAGTGAACCTAACCCACGCTAAGTAAGCTGTCAGAGATTCTAGTGTTTTGAGACCAAAGAAATTTTAAGTTTTCCGTACCCATGTTTGAAACAGAGACTTCCAGTGTTTTGAGACAGGACTCCAGTGTTTTGAGACAGAACTCCAGTGTTTATTTACGAGACAGGACTCCAGTATAGTTGTAGTTAGGTACTAGTTAAGTTTAGTGAACATTTCTTACAAGAGGGGCTGTATTCCAGGCTGTTCAGGTTCACTGCAGGTTTGTAAATGCCATTGTAATACCGTCATAGGTATCTACTTTAATCCTTGAATGCAATTTTTATTAAATTCCTTGAACTTGATGACAATATGGTTCACGCATAGGTTTTTCTTTAAGTATTGGGCGTTCCGATCCAGTGATAGATTCTCTTGACGATTCGAAAGCACCTATTTACAAGTTTATTTGAATAAAGAAGTAGGTATTTCTTTAGTTTTTCTAGACCAAATTCCTATCATGATCAACACATCGCTGGCTCACTACAGAGCACGGGTCACTTCTTAGAGTGAGAAGGGGTTTAGCCATAGTCTACCACACTGGCCATGTGCGGATTGGTAGACTTCACACCCTTTGATAACATTATGGAGAACTTTCAGGCATGCAGGTTTCCTCACGATGTTTTCCTTCACCGTTAAAGCAAGTGATATTTAATTAGTTAAAACACACAACTCCGAAAAGTTAGAGGTGCATGCCCTAGATTGAACCCCCGACCTCAGATTAGATGTGATTAGATTAATTGAGTCAGATTTAGTGAACATGTTATGAACTTGTGACCATACTAAGATACTCATATTTTTACTTTTCAGGTTTAGAAAATGTCCTGCATGAATTTCCAAATCGTGCAAAAGATTTGGATCTTTTTATGACCTGGATTCATAATATTGATATCTTGAAACTAAACTACTCGGCACCAGACCCCAGTCCTCAGGCAACTTTATAAACTGTTTTAGGATAAGGAAGAGTGATTAGGATTAATTTTGGTAAAAATAAAGATTAGAATCCAAAAATTTCTATTATTTAAAAATATGTGTTCAGATTAATTATTATAGATTTTTTTTAAATTTACATGATATGTTAAATTGTAAGGGAGTCAAATATTAATAAATAATTAATCTGAACACAATCCTACCTTCCATAGCAGTCCTATATGTATGTATTATATGTATAGGTATGAACCTATAAAGCAGTCTACATATATAGGTAGGTATGTACATATTATGAATATTAGTTCCATTCGTCAGATACAGATGGCGCTACTAAGCTGTTGCCACTATTAGCTCGCGAGATAGTACTCTATTTCCATATGTTAAAAGTACTCTGTACACTGTACTCTGCCATCCAGCGTTGCCACATCTACGTCTTTTTACGTAGATCTACTAACTTTATGCCTTTCCTGCAAACCTACGAACTTCAGTCCCAGAATCTACGTATTTTTTATCAAATTGTACAAAGTAATCGAATACTTAGCCTTTTGAGACTGAATGGGCATAATTTGAATTTCTTTTTCATTCATGAAAAAGGTTATTAAAAAAAGTTCCCTTTTTACACAGTTACAACAATATTCGTGTGACTGTGTAAAATAGAACGTTCGCTTTGCAGAAATTGTCACTAGTGTCACTGTCAGAAATACGCGACAAGACCTATGGACAAGACTCTTTTGGCGCGTGGCGAAAATAAAGCCGCCATCTTTTGAAGTACCTATCACGGTGTGACCTTAAATGCAGTGTTGCTAAGTAAAAAAAAATTAAATTCACTGTTTTTGTTAAATATTAGAGCCATTCCATTTAAATAACATCATGATAATATATCCTAATAATGTATTGTACAGCATAAATGTGTCTGCATCTTATAGCTATATTTAGCACCAGGTAACTAAATATAGCTAGTCCATGGCCTATAAATGGTTTTTATTATTCTTTCTCTATTTGGAAACAGGGACGGCTTTCCCAATTTCTTATTCAGTTAAAATTAAATAAAACTTACTCGACTTTCGACATTGATATTTTCAATATATTCCGTAAAATTGAGGAGAATTTTTTTTGCTGGCAGCCTTTGTTCTACAACTACACCCCCCTGTCAATGTCATTCAAGTGCCAAAAGAGCCTTGTATGCACTATGTCGTACTATCATAGAGATACTATGCATTTCGATTCAAAGTTCAAATTCAAACGGACTAACAACTTAATGAAAACAAACTTAAGAAACAGACTTTTCAATTAAACACTAACTGGCCTACTTTTTACAAAAATTAAATATAAAAAAACAGCGACCTTTGCAAGAATTTTTTAACAAATATGTATGAGTTTCATTTGCGTGAGGGTGAAATTGATGAAAATGAATAAATTGTATGACAAAACACTACCTTACTCTCTTCATTTTACCCAGAAAAAAAGTACGTAGATCTACGAACTTTTCATCCGAAATTTTTACTAAATCTACGTCTTTTTCTAATGTGGTCTACGCCTTTTTCAAAATCCGAGTTGGCAACACTGCTGCCATCGGCTCCCGGAGAGGGGCCACGCGTGACGTCGCTCGCTGCCACGCCGACATTTCGCGCCAAATTGTATTCCACACGGTAAGTTTTGCACATTTGGGCAAAAAGCGAGAAGTAAGTCAAAATTAACTCCATAAAATTATAACGTATTTCAATCGAAACTACTTATTTGCTGAGATATATTTTGACATTTTTAGGGTTCCGTAGCCGAAAGGTGCAAACGGGACCTATTATACGGGATTATAACCTTTATGCGAACGTAATAAGAATGCCATAGTATACCGTGACGTATGGATGATTTTCAGGTAACAGTTGCTTATAAATAATGGGTAGAAGAAAAAGCAACCTAGCATACTACAAAACTATGGGACATCGTTCTAGAAAAAGAAAGAGGTATGTAAATAATTGTAAAGTCATCCAATTATATTTTTGCTAGTTGTGGGCTGTGGCAAGGCTGTGGCCATTATCAGCATAGGATGTAAGCAATGACTTATATGTATAAGTCATTGGATGTAAGTATCATTTTTCAATCAATTCGAGACCATTTTTAAAATCCAAGATGGCCGCTGTTTTTAATCAACAATAATGACGTCGATTCTCTAAACTAGGTAACTTTAGATTTTCACATTATAGGTGTCGTTTTCATTTTCAAGGGTTTCGGGGTGGTTTAGAATAAATTTGCGATCATTGCATACCTATACAAATTACAATCGACATCGGCTGGCCGCGAATAGGGTTCTTAATATAATGATAATAATAATTTATTGTTTTAGATGCCTAGATGCAAAAAAACGGCGAATTTGTAAAATTTGTCCTGTATGAACATTTGATTGTTTTATTTGAAAGAGTTGTTTTTATTTTATCTGTTTTTCACAGGATTCGTAAATGTCTTGCCCCCTTTGCCGCAGTCGGGTAAAAAGGGTGTCTTTTGGAACACTAGAGCAAAGTTATAAGTATTAGGTAGGTAATTCATTACTTTCTATATCGATGCACTAGAGCAGTCTATATTACTTTACTCTATGCATTAGAGTAGAGTAGCGATCGCGTCGCTCAGTGGCTCGGCCACACCGGCCGGCCACCGCACACGACTCACGAGGTGGCTCGGCCCACCGGCCCACAGTCTGAGAACGAGAAGTGTGGCAACGACGCAAATCGCAATGCTCCGCGCAGTGTTGCTATATAAGAGTATATTCTAGATTTAGGGCAAACCTGAACCAACAAGGTTTTTTTAATTTACAGACTAGCGCTTGGCTGCAATCAGACCTGGGTGGCAAGTGATGATGCCGCCAGCAGCCCAAGATGGAGCGCGCTTGCCTAGAAGATGCCTATTCACTCTTGTCCTGAAGGTACCCATATTATAATTGGAGGGAAAACTGATGCTGGAAGGGTGTTCCAAAATCTTAGCGGTTCGAATTAGAAATGAGGAGGCAAATCGCTTCGTACGTAACCGTGGAATTTCGACGTACGTAATTTTTAGACCATGAATCTAATGGTAATTTTTGTGTTAAGTTAATAATTTAATTGGGGTACGTTTAGTGTGTAGTTAAATGATTACCTACTTAAAAACTGGCCAAGTGCGAGTCAGGCTCTTTAAAGACTCCGTACAGAATATAATATGTATTTACTCGTATGTACAACGTAATTATTTTGATTGTATGAAATATTTTATTTCCGAGCTAGACATCGCAACAAACCGTAGTAAGGAATGTTTTGAAATTGTTGGCACCTTGTGTCACAGTGTTACACACGGGGTGTGACGGGAATAACCCAAAAAAGGAAAGAAAACCCAAAAAATGTTTATTTGTTTTGGTCACAGCATACAAACTACTTTACGATTGTTGTTTTCAGTATATACTTTTTAAATATGTAGCATACTTGGGAATGAGTTGCTTAACGACTTTGTGATAGTTCTAATAAGTTTCAATAATTTTGTAAAGTGGTGATAATAAAAAGAATACCGGGCTGAGTTTGTTGTGGGCTCTTCTCAGACCTGGGCGCGTTTGGAACCCTCGTAGCTTTAGTTTTAAGTTTGCGTAATAATTATCACCACTATATCTTACAAATCTCACACCATACCAGACCATCAATACGAGTAATTTATTATCTATTTTGAATAAATCATTTGACTTTGACTACTGCCACATCATATGGTACATAATGTACCTTTATTGAGTACATAATAAAATTTCAAGATATTCCCTAAATCGCCCGTTTCGTCAAAATCATATTAAAGAGCTTTAATTATTATTAAGTAAGTACGAAAAAAAACGATTACCTATACGAAGACTTTAAATGAAAACTTGCATGATTTTTTATTTCTCATACACTAAATTAAACTAAAAGGTACATGAAAATATTATTTAATCCTATTGCATTTTTTGACAGTTCAAACTTTAAAAGTTTGACCACAAGCATGGCCCGGGTAAAGTAAAATGAAATTAAGACCTGGCAACACAGTACGCGACGGCCGACGCGTTGCATAGAGCGCAAAAATCCAAATTTGTGTTTTTATTTCTGATTTTAACAATAATTCCTAATCCGAACTGATTTGATGTACATCTTTTGAGTGTTCGTCCCTCATCGTCCAAGCTTTCGTCTACCAAAACTCCAAAACTGGAAATGGTTATAGTTTTCAAGTGGGGTGATAATAAGACATAAGCAAAGTAAACTAGACTGTAGTGCGTGGTATTAAGGTTGATCTTCCCGTACGCTTCTGTATGTAAACATTAGAATTTAGCGTATATTTTCTCTATTTCTAGTTCTAAATCTAAAACTATGCCAGTCATTTATTAATTGTCTCTTCATTATCTAAGCCTGAATTGTAATAACATAATGAAATTACCTATGTAGGTACAATATTATTCTGTAGGCACCTATTTGTTTTGGAGGTTATGAATGGAATGTACCTAGCGTCTCGATTTTATTTTAGAGCTGATTTTGTGTGTAAATAAATTAAAGAACTCGTCAAGACGTGAGTCGGACTAGCATACGAATGGTTCCGTACCATCATACAAGAAACCAACAGATTTTAACCTAACCTAACCACAAATTCACGGTTTTTGGATTTTTCCCTTTGTGGCTACTTAACCATGATTCTAGAATCTAGGTCAACGGGACCCTATAGGTTTTGATTCCCTTGTACCTACAGGCACGACAGACAGACATACGACAAAGTCATCCTAATAAGGGTTCCTTTTTTTCTCTGGAGATATGAAACCCTGAAAATTAATACTTTTATGTAGGTATTAGGTGTGGGTCAAGAAGGTGAGGACTCATATTTTTCTAAAAAATGTTAGGTAAGTGGTTTGTACTTATTTGCATATTCAAGCCACAGTGTTTGTATGTGGAGAGGGTAGGGGTAGAGCTCTAGTGTGATGAGAGGAAACCTTAGCACAATGGGCAGCACGGTTGCGTTGGCTTGCAACATATTGCAATTTTGGTATGGTTTTGGATGTTGCTGGTCGCTATGTTGTTGGCTCGGGTGCAGGTTCCGTACAAGACATGCTATTGGGGCAGGAGACTCTTGATATTGCGTTGGACATAGCACGAAAAGCTGAGAAGGTACTGCTTCTGAGCACAACTAAATTGAGTATTCGCATCCTCTTCTTACTAATGTAATATGAAAAGGGCAGATTTGACAGTTTTAAATTTAATGTAGAGCTGCCAAACCTCATGACTTAAGCTGCCAGTCGTGAGCCTATACTTTAAAGCGCACTTTGACTTTGCTCAGACTCAAGATTGAGTTAAAACGAGACAGATTTGTTTGAGAGATATAGCTCTGTCTCGTTTTAACTCTGTCTTAAGTCTAAGCTAAGTCAGAATGTGCTCTATAGATCTCACCCTAAATGTAGTTTAGAGAAAGACAAGAGAATGGGCGGTAATCTAAACTAAACAAAGAATATGTCAAGTAGCACTGTTGTGGACTGCAAGGCGGAGCCAAGCTATTGGGCCACATATGTGCCACATATGCCACATTTCTATGCCATGCTTCTACTTGGAGCTACTGGCATGGAGTCCCCGGTTGTATGGTGTGTGGAATGCTGCACTTTGGGGACGGCATGAGTTTGCTCACACAAACCAAAGAACGTGTATGTCATTATTTTTTTCTGGCTGAATCCATACTTCCATTATCCATTCTCTTTAAAAGGAAAAGGTGACTGACTGACTGACTGGCTGACTTAACTATCAACGCACAGCTCAAACCACTGGACGGGTAGGAAATTTGGCATGCAGATAGCTCTTAGAACGTAGACACTAGACATGCGCTAAGAAAGGATTTTTGAAAATTCAACCCCTAAGGGGGTACAATAGGAATTCGAAATTTGTGTAGTCGATGCTGCCATTAGTTATTGCATCCTGGTGACATGTTACTTTTTACCCTGGAAAATAGAGTTCCTTGGGATTTTTGTAAAACTAGACACTGAGATAGCAAATGTTTATGCATGAGGACAACGTAGTGAGCAACTCGTTATATAGGTAGTAGGTATTAACTATTAACTGCCATACCAATGGCCATACCATACATACCGGTTTGGAAAGGAATCCAGTATGTTACCAAGTCGTCGTTATACTAGTTAGTAGACACTGCACTGATTTAATTTTTTACTAACTTGTTCTTGTGTAGAACCGCCACCTAAAGATTGCCGGTTTGGAAAGAAATCCAAAATGTTGCTAAGTCGGTCGTTGCAAAAAATGTAAAGAAAAAACTAGTAGACACTGCACTGATTAAATCAGAACCTATCACAAAACTAAATTAAAAACCACGGAACTTAACCCTTCGTGAGCGAGCACGACTCGCTCTTGACCGTTTTTTTCTAAATAAAATTAATAAATAAACCTATAGGCTCGTCACCACCAGAAGTATGTTATTATGATCGAGATTGAAGACTAAACCACTAACAGTAACTTTAAGTAATGGTTAACCAGATACGTCAGGTAGATTAGATAGATTACAACCTTTAGATTAACCGACCCTTCGTGGGCATACTAACATCATTCTTGCACACTACGAGAGATATCACAGACTACCCTCAACTATTAACCTACCGTCAATAATGAGTCATGATAACAACATCTCTTATGAGACTAGGCAATGCTAACTAACACCAGCTAAGTCCCTACCTAACGACCGGCTCCAACCATCCCCATACCGGCCCCAGACCAACCAGCTAACCTAGCACACCACACTTAGTTCAATTAACCTCAACTACAACAATCACGTTTGTCTAATACAAATTGGAACGATACAAGAAGGACTTACCAGATAAACAGCTATTCAACACACACTATACCATCATTCACACAATCACGTCACTTTCCACAACCTAGTACTGAACCTTTAACAACTGAAACCATATTAGGTCACAACAACAATGATAATAATAAAACCTACAGTACGATACACATAGTATCCACTGAGAAGTGCCCTCGGCAAGAGCCACACGAATAATGATCTCCTCGTACCGCCACATTCACTTTTATTGTCTCAAAATGACGGTGGGGCGATTACGTAATGTTCAATGAGCAAAGTGTTTACATTTAAATGGCAGCGCGCCTGCACGGCCATTCTGACATGCGTACGTCCACGTACGCCAAGTATTACAAAGTATGTGAGGACCAACCATAACCACAAAATCATTTTACCGCTCGTCCATCCTGACTAACTACTAACCGTCATTGAACACTTTTCACATTCAAATCATTATACAACAATAAACGAAGCGAACATAATGACTCTAGTACTACAACTATTCCCCAGCGGAGTGTGGACCAGACATCAACGTCCCTTCGATCACTCTACCACACTGAACCGGACATCAGCGTCCTTTCGATCAGTCAAACTTGATAGACATCCCTTGCTACCCAAACTATTTACATTTTGTAAAAAGAATTGTCGTACAATGATGTTGGTTATGATTCTGACAAACGCGGCTTCTTTTCAAAGCCAAAGAAACTAATTCATCACATCTCAACATTTATAAAGGTGGCACAACCAACCTTGGTTAAGAAATTACTTTCAATTGATCGTTTGTCTAAAGGCACTAACAAACTGCAACAAACTAGGCGAGTATTAACTCTGAGTTTAGATGAACTAAAACGTACACGTAAGAAACTATTGACTGACGCGTTACCACGCGAAAGACTGCCAAAGACTAAATAATTAAACCAATTTTAAATTACACTTCATTTGATTAGAGCGCATTTGCTATTGCAACTTCTAAATCAATTAACTATCAAAACGATTTTTTTTTTAAATTTGAGCTTCTAAATCAAATCTACCACTGGTTCTGAACGCCACGACCTAGCGAGAAGAACCAGCAAGAAACTCGATGTCATCTAATTAAACTTTACAAACAAAAAGTTTTTTTTTTGTTGGTTGTATGTTTGGGTCCATGATCTTATACCATCATCTAACACGACTACGGAGTGTGTGACTAGCACCATCACGGCCATTCTGATATGCGACCGTCCTCGGGCGCTAGTATGATCAAGCGCGCACAATTTCCAATCATCAAGTACTACAAGCCGCAGTTCTATTCGACCAGGATCAACTATCATCTGGACTGAGCAAGTGTGTCCCTTCAACCAGCTCTTTTGAGCGTGGCCCGGACGACACCCCTCAACCAGGCTAGACTCATAACATCTGGAAGCAGTGTGTCCCCTCAACCAACTCTCGCGAGTCTGGCCCGGACGACACTCTTACCAGGATAAACTCACACCATCTGGAAGAAGTGTGTCCCCTCAACCAACTCTTACGAGTCTGGCCCGGACGACACTCTTACCAGGATAAACTCACACCATCTGGAAGAAGTGTGTCCCCTCAACCAACTCTTACGAGTCTGGCCCGGACGACACTCTCACCAGGATAAACTCCATAACATCTGGAAGGACACTTCCTTACCAGGATAGACTCATAACATCTGGAAGGACACTTCCTTACCAGGATAGACTCATGAACTTACTATAACATAACATCTGTCCTTATTACGACAGGTCTACCTATTCATTCAACGATCTAACACCACATGAAGATTGATTTCTAATCTTATGTCGGGAAACTCAATTTGTTATCTCGTGGCAAAAATAATTGTTCAGCAAAAACTCATCTACCTACACTACGGTTACTCTTTTACAAAAAGAACACTGAACTGCATCAAAATTTGTTTTTATAACAACTGGCTGAGATTTGCGGGTAGTCTGAAAATTATTGTACTAGATTTTCGATAAGTTTTAACTTTTTGTACAGTAGGTACAGTTTGTGATCATAATTTTTCACACAGTAAACAGCGTGATTGGAAAGTGAAAGAATTTACTGATTGTGGTCGTAATAAAACACATTAACTCAATTACTATATAAAGTGTATTGGAAAGACTAATAAATTTAACAATGATTTTACTAGATTTTAAAACACGTCACCACCGATTAGCAAAAGTCACAGAGAGAAAAAAAAAACATTGTCAACAGATTATAAACCTAGGGTTGCATTCCTTTACAACACCCACCCTGAATGCAAGCCCATACCTCTAGTACAAAACAAATGTTTATTACATATAGTCCCTTTTGTTAGTATATCAGCAATCATTAGGGTTCCTTTAACATAACAAAACATTATCGCATTATTATTGACATGGTTCTTTAAAAAATGAAATCTTATATCTATATGTTTTGTCCGAGGTAAATAACAATCATTGGTAGTTAGTCTTATAGCACTTTGGTTATCACTGTAGATTGGTAGAGCACTTTCTTGAGCCTGGCCCAGTTCTTTCTGCAGCTGCCTCAGCCATAGAGCCTCTTGTGCTGCCGAAGTCATGGCCATATACTCAGCCTCAGCAGTGGACAAGGCTACGGTTTGCTGTTTGCGCGAACACCATGAAACAGCACCTCCCTGCAACATAAACACATAGCCAGTGCACGACTTCCTGTCATGAATGTCGCTGGCCCAGTCAGCATCACAGTAGCCGGAGATTCCGGTTTCGCCATCTCTGGTATAGGTCAGCTTCAAATCTTTAGTACCTTTTAAATATCTCAGCACCCTTTTTACTGCCACCCAGTGCTCTAATTTAGGATTTTTATTAAATCTACTCAGTGTATTCACTGCATACGATATATCTGGACGAGTTCCTTGAGCAATATAGAGAAGACAGCCAATAGCTTGCTGATAGGGAAACTCTATTTCAGTTTCATCTTCAGAAATTGTTTCAAATTTTGCTGACACTTCTATACGTGTTCTGACAGGTTTACACTCTAGCATTCCAAACTTACTTAATGTTTCTTTTATATATTTTTGTTGATCTAACATTATTTTGCCATCAGCTCTAGTAATGTTAAGCCCAATACATTGACTCACTTCACCTAGATCTTTCATTTTGAAATGTAATTTTAATTTTTCTTTTATCATGTCTTTGTCTTCCTTTTGAGATGTGAACAAAATGAGATCATCCACATAAACAGCAATATATATACTTTTAACACTATCATAATAAATGCAGGGATCAGTCTGTGAACGTTGCAATCCAATATCCTTTAGAGATTTATCCAATTTAATGTTCCACAGCCTGCTGGCTTGTTTGAGCCCATATAGCGACTTGTGTAAGTGGCATACCTGTGAGCCCTCTTCATACAGCTGTGGCTGTGTCATATAGATTTCAGCATCAATTTCTCCCTGCAAAAATGCTGAGACAGCATCCATTCGATCAATATGTAGATTTAGTTTAACTGCCAAAGCAAATAGGTAACGTACTGAAGAATATTTCACAACTGGAGAATATATTTCTCCATAATCTATTCCTGATTTTTGAGCATAGCCTTTAATCACAAGTCTAGCTTTAAATTTTATAATATTGCCTTGTTGATCAGTTTTTGATTTAAACACCCACTTGCATGGTAAAGCCTTTTTATTGTCTGGAAGATCTGCCAAGCTCCATGTATTATTTTCTATCAATGATTCATACTCTTCATCCATAGCCTTTTTCCACTCGGACGCATTCACTGAGGATAAGGCCTCTTCGACAGTTTGCGGGTCAGTGAGGTTTGTCATAAGACATAAAAGGCTAGATTTACCCTTTTCATCGTTAGACCTATTTCTTGGCCTTAGAGTGATGTTTCTGTGTATCATTGGTCCAACAGGGGGTGAAGGGTAATATGTCTGATCATAGTCGCCTGTATCTGTTTCATACTCACTTGAGTCCGGACCATCCTTTTCTACTGAGGTACTCGGCGAGTCTGAAATATCAGGGACCTGGTTTTCTATGGATTTCTCTGACAGATTATCTTGTAACAAATTGCCTGTGCTGCATGTGCTCTGCTTATTAATCTCAGGCTCAGACTTTTCACACAGAGGCACAGTGTAACATTCATTTAATTTTTCCAAAAACACAACGTCTCTACTTTTAATTACTTTATGTGTCTTAGGGTCCATTAATCGGTAACCCTTTGAATTCTCACAATAGCCTACAAATATCATTTTATGTGACTTACTGTCCCACTTAAGGCGCCTTTCCTTAGGGACATGTACCATGGCCTCACAACCAAATATTCTTACATGAGACAGGTTTGGCTTTTTACCACTCCACATTTCATATGGTGTTTTATCACCTAGTGACCGTGTTGGTGAACGGTTCACAATATATGCAGCTGTGGCAACACTCTCAGCCCAATACCGTTTATCCAAATTTGCATAGCAGAGCATACTTCTTGCTCTTTCTACCAATGTACGGTTCATCCTCTCTGCCAGTCCATTTTGCTGAGGAGTGTAAGGGGTACTTGTTTGATGAGTAATGCCACAACTGGACAGATACTTTTGTAATGAACTGTTACAGTATTCCATGCCATTGTCCGTCCGAATTATCTTAATCTTATTATCCATCTCATTTTCCACCTTCATTTTAAAATCTTTAAAAATTTCAAGCACACTCATCTTATCTTTCATGAAGTATACGTACACCTTTCGTGTGAAGTCATCAATAAAAGTTATAAAGTATTTCATACCTCCATAAGAGAGATTCTCCATTGGGCCGCACAGATCAGAATGTATCAGTTCTAATGGCTTCGATGCTCTAGTACCAAGATTGTTAAAAGGCTGTCTTGTTTGTTTTCCTTCCAGGCAACTGGGGCAGATGGTGGTGACATTGCTTTTCTTCTGAGCCAGAGTCACACCTTCGGTGCATTCGGGCAACTTATTTACATCTGAAAAATTAAGATGACCCATTCGAGTATGCCATAGAATACAATTATTATTAGCGGCTTCATCTGTGGAGGTTAGGTGGACAGAGAGTTCTTCTACGTTAAGACTGTATAATTTATTGGAAAGTGTTGCTGAACATAAATACTTCCCGCTGCAGTCACATATTTCACAGCCTTTATTATTGAAGGTTATTTTAAATCCATTGTTTACAATAGTGCTCACTGAGAGTAAATTAGCTGCCAGACCAGGTACATACAGAACATTTCTCACCTGAATGTTTTTATTACCGGGTAAACTAATATTTACATCTCCCATAGCTTTCACTGCCATCTGCTTCTTGTTGGCTGCTGTTATGCTGTCCATAGGTGGCTCGGTGACGTTGTACAACCAATCCTTCCTGTTCGTCATATGCATGGATGCACCAGAGTCTATGTACCACTTGTTGCTGCTCTCATCGATGGTTGCTGAAAAAGCTGCAATAAAACCTGAATTATCTTCTTTCTTCTGCTCTTTATGCTGCTTCTTAGGATTTCTACAAAATCTAGCTAGGTGGCCGTGTCTATTACAATTATAGCACCTGGGTCCCTTTGTCTTCAACGGAGGCTTGAAAGTCTTTGAATTTGAATAAAAAGCAGTAGAGTTGCCGTTGGGCTCGGATGACTTTATCTCTTGCATAAGCTTGGTCTTAACAAGGTCAGCACTTATGATGGCACCTGAATTTTCCAGCCCCATAATCATTGGCTTGTACATTTCCGGCAGGCCAGCCAACATTAAGGTACCCAGCCATTCATCGTTGACTTCAAATCCAATATTTCTGAGCTTATGCGCTGTAGTCATAATTTTACTCACATAATCTTCTACACTAGTGCTTGATTCCAGATTTGTATTAATTAAATCCCTTAAGAGACCCACTCTCCGTGTCAAACCACTGTCGTCAAAGGCCTTTTCTAGGCTTAGCCACACTTCCCTCGCAGTCTTACAATCCTGCACATGTATATAGTTCTGAGGATCTAGTAACAATATCAATTTTGCTCTGGCTTTGATATCTTTGTTAGCATCGAAAGGTTTCGTCGCATCAATGCAATGCCATAAGTCTTCGTGCTCAAGGTATGTGCGGACACTAAACTTCCACGTAGCAAAATTGTCACGCCCCGTCAATTTCTGTATGTTGAACATATTATTACTGTTGTTACTATTCATTTTCAATGTTGCGCCAGCCACGTTGTAATTACATGTAACCTCAAAATCAAAGTTCGGATGTGTCAATTATTTTTCCGTAACTCAACCACGCTCTGCTACCATGAAAGAATTTACTGATTGTGGTCGTAATAAAACACATTAACTCAATTACTATATAAAGTGTATTGGAAAGACTAATAAATTTAACAATGATTTTACTAGATTTTAAAACACGTCACCACCGATTAGCAAAAGTCACAGAGAGAAAAAAAAAACATTGTCAACAGATTATAAACCTAGGGTTGCATTCCTTTACAACAGAAAGTACTACGACTAAGACTACTTTTTATAGTCTTAACCTGCGAATTTAAATTGCGGGTATCTTGGTGAGAAACTTCATGACTAGTGGATGGTTAAGCGTGTTTTACATAGATGTGTTCATAACCTCAATATCAACCTTTCGTGGGCACAACGGAATAAATTCCGTTTTAAAATTGATCTAAAGTCTTATCAGTAAAGTATGATTCGTCGATCATAACAAAGCCTTTTATACAATTTCCAATATACAAAACAAGCTCATGGTTATGCCATGGGTTTGGTTACGAAAATGATCAACCTTTTTACAGGATGCATTATTTAAAAAAACGGAAGCGAAATTTAACTTTAAATTAAAAACGCAACTGCGGGTAATCCCATGTGGGCTTAGTGTGGGTAATCCCACTTCTGATATAGGCTCGTCACCACCAGAAGTATGTTATTATGATCGAGATTGAAGACTAAACCACTAACAGTAACTTTAAGTAATGGTTAACCAGATACGTCAGGTAGATTAGATAGATTACAACCTTTAGATTAACCGACCCTTCGTGGGCATACTAACATCATTCTTGCACACTACGAGAGATATCACAGACTACCCTCAACTATTAACCTACCGTCAATAATGAGTCATGATAACAACGTCTCTTATGAGACTAGGCAATGCTAACTAACACCAGCTAAGTCCCTACCTAGCGACCGGCTCCAACCATCCCCATACCGGCCCCAGACCAACCAGCTAACCTAGCACACCACACTTAGTTCAATTAACCTCAACTACAACAATCACGTTTGTCTAATACAAATTGGAACGATACAAGAAGGACTTACCAGATAAACAGCTATTCAACACACACTATACCATCATTCACACAATCACGTCACTTTCCACAACCTAGTACTGAACCTTTAACAACTGAAACCATATTAGGTCACAACAACAATGATAATAATAAAACCTACAGTACGATACACATAGTATCCACTGAGAAGTGCCCTCGGCAAGAGCCACACGAATAATGATCTCCTCGTACCGCCACATTCACTTTTATTGTCTCAAAATGACGGTGGGGCGATTACGTAATGTTCAATGAGCAAAGTGTTTACATTTAAATGGCAGCGCGCCTGCAAACCTTTTGAGGTTTATATAATGGAGTAAAGTAAATAGGAGGAAATTTGAAAATGCCAAAATACAAGAAAAAATCTCGTGTTAAAGCAGGACGGCAATTACAAAAATTGTTACAGTGAGTATTTATCTACCTACACTTTTTTGTATATTTGTTAATAGATGATGCCCGCGACTTCGTCCGCGTGGATTTAGGTTTTAAAATCCCGTGGAAACTCTTTGATTTTCCGGGACTAAGAGTAACCCAGTGTTGTTTAACGTGGATGCGGTTAGTGTTTGTTTGCCGTGTTGAGGTAATGGTAACCTGGTTAATTGGTCGGTTTGGGGCCGGCAGATGGGGATGGTGGAGGCGGCCTAGGTAGGTCGTTAGGTTCGTCTAGTTGCGTTGGATGGAGACGCTGGATTCATGTGTAAGATACGTGAGAGTTACAATTATTAGAATTGAGAGGCGTAACGTTTGATAACTTGCGAATATCAAATTGCGGCTCATTCAGTATGATTATTTTGAAGACGTTAATGCGGTGTAAGGTTTTCTTTAGAAAAATTGAGCAGAATGAGGATCATTGTGATAAAATCTATAGTAGCTTTCAATTTATTATAAAAAATTGGTTACAATCAATCGTATTTGTGACCGTGATGACCGCTTCCTAAACACTACTTCACAAACGTCATTCGTTACTAAATAATTGCAAAGTTGCCTCTGAAAATAAAATAGTTAAATAGGGTATTTTACACTTTTTAGGGTTCCGTACGGATCACTTTGTTGCCTGTCCGTCTGTCTGTCAAGAAACCTACAGGGTACTTCGGGTACTTCCCGTTGACCTAGCATGAAATTTGGCAGGTAGGTAGGTCTTATAACTCTTATAGCTGACATTAGGGGAAAAATCTGAAAACCGTGAATTTGTGGTTACAACACAAGAAAAAAAACTAAAATGTGGTCATGAACAAATACTGCTATTTTCGACTTCTAAGATAACTATATCAAGTGGGGTATCATATGAAAGGTCTTCACCTGTGCATTCTAAAACATTTTTATTTATTTTTATGCATCATAGTTTTTGAATTATCGTGCAAAATGTTGAAATAATGATTAATACGACTGTAGTACGGAACCCTCGGTGCGCGAGCTTGACTCGCACTTGGTAATGGCATTGGTATCATTAGTGTGCAGTTCCTGAATTTTGGAAATCGGACACTAGTGTTAAAAACACCAAACAAATTGCGGATTCACAGATATTTAAGATCCCACTCCACTTCATTCTAATCTACTTCATTCCACATATTCCCCCCCCCCCCCTCCCTTTACTTTTTGAACCTTGACTAATTTAACCTTCCAACGCCGAACATTAATAAATAAAGGACTATAATATTAAAATTCACTAAAAACCAGGAAATAAAATTACATGATTAAAAAAACTAAAATACCCGACTGCAGTATGGAACCCTCAGTGCGCGAGTCTGACTCGCACTTGGCCGGTATTTTACAAAAAATCGACTTAGCATACTATCATTTTGTAGGTATTGAGAAAATGGCATTAGTTTTTTTAAAGGAAAAAGTTGCAGTATATAAATTCATACTAATATTATGTATTATAAACTAGCTGATGCCCGCGGCTCCGCCCGCATGGTTTTAGATTTTTAAAAATCCCGTGGGAACTTTTGATTTTCCAGGACGAAAAGAACCCGAGATGCAAGATATCTCGGTACCAATTCGTAAAAACATTTAAACGCTCGTTTAATCTCTTGTTTGTCTAATGATTGTTTAAAAATCCCGTGGCATCGCCCCGATTCAAGAATGTGATTCCTTACATCATCAGGGATTGATTATCGGGGTAGGGAGTAGGGAGTAGGGACCCTGCCAGTGCAATGCTTGCCGCGACGTTGGGCCTGTGTCCGCCCGATCTTACGTTTGCGCAACGGAAAAAATAATTGAAAATGGGTAACAAAAAAAACAAAATTATTAAGAAATCAGTGTTAATATCTAAAAGAACTACTGGAAAAGAGAACTATAAGAAAAGGTATGCTTTACTCTCTTTTATATGTACCTAGTAAAATCATGTAATTTTTGATTAATTTATTGTTTTTTTAAATTGAAATCCTATGCTAATCTATACTTTCTATACCAATAAATAAAATTGAAGTGTCTGTCTGTAATTTCGAAATAACTAACTCAAATATGGTAGTAACATAGGCTACATTTTCAACCCTTCTAACCTAACCCATCTGAGTCGGGGTGCCCCGAGTCTCGAGCTCGCTTCGCTCGCTCTTGCATCATAAGTTTTTGGTCCGCAGCCCAACTCACCTGACTGCATCTATTTGTCGCACCACCTTCGAACCGCATTCGAATTCGCGCGCACCAATCTGTAGTTTTCATTAAAAAATTGTATCAAAATAAAAAATATAAGACCTCAAATAGAATATCAGTTACCAATAATCAGTATACCCTTATTATAAATGCGAAAGTGTTATTTGGTTTGTTGGTTTGTCCTTCAATCACGACGCAATGGAGCAATGGATCGACGTGATTTTTTGCATGTGTATAGATAAAGACCTGGAGATAAAGACATAGGCTACTTTTTATCCCGGAACATCAAAGAACTCCCCGGGGTTTAAAAAACCTAAATCCTCGCGAACGAAGTCACGGGCATCAGCTAGTCATTAATAAAGCAGCAGCATAAGCAGTTGCTTAAAGTGAACTTTTTAGTAGTTCGTTATGCAAAACCTCAATGGAAAATCAGCTCTATCTTAATTTTGAAGTTGCCCTGTCTGTATCTCACTTAGTAATTTAGTCGCACAGCTTAATATCTGAAATGGATTAATCACAACCCACATTTTGGAAGCTCGTTCTGGATTTTTTATTAATCAATATTCGTTGTTAGTTTATTTAATTTTTCGCTTACTCAAATTCATACCGCTTAAGTTATTAAAACAGTATCTCATCATCTGTCGCTAAGTTTTTAGGGTTCCGTACCTCAAAAGGAAAAACTGAATTATAGAATCACTTTGTTGTCTGTCGGTCTGTTAAGAAACCTACAGGGTATTTCCCGTTGACCTAGAATCATGAAATTTGTCAGGTAGGTAAGTTTATAATTAGTTCAATGAGACCACAATTTTTTTTTGTGTGATAGGGTTACCCCTAAATTAACGGTTTTTAGATTTTTCCCCTATGTCTGCTATAAGACCTACCTACCTGCCAAATTTCATGATTCTAGGTTAACGGGAAGTACCCTGTAGTTTTCTTCATTCTTGACAGACAACAAATTGATCCTATAAGGGTTCCGTTTTTCCTTTTGAGGTACGAAACCCTAAAAATGTAACTTTTCTGGGCTTTTTTCAATATAATATAAACACATAACAATTGTTTTATTGTGTTAGTAAATATTTTAATTTAATTTAATTTCATATCTTTCAGAAATGGGGCGAAAAGATTGTTTACTTACCATTGTATAAAACAAAGGAAACGACATAATTATGCGTCCTTGAAGAAAGCCACGGAAGCGAGGTAGTTTTATTATTTGCAATTCATATTTTTATTGTTTTTTGATGATAATATTATTGCAACCATTTGTATGGAACAAACTATATTTACAGATTTAGGAAATCAAGAACTGGTCATTTTTTAATTTTATACTATACTAGCTTATGCTCGCGCCTTCGTCCGCGTGGACTACACCAAACCCCTAACTCACATTTTAGGGGTTGAATTTTCAAAAATCCTTTCTTAGCGGATGTCTACGTCATAATAGCTATCTGCATGCCAAATTTCAGCCCGATCCGTCCAGTAGTTTGAGGTCAGTCAATCCTTTTTAACCGACTTTAAAAAAAGGAGGAGGTTCTCAATTCGTCTGAATCTTTTTTTTTTTTTTTTTATGTATGTTCCCCGATTACTCGAAGACGCCTAGACCGATTTTGAAAATTCTTTTTTGTTTGAAAGGGTATACTTCAAAGTTGGTCCCATTTAAATTTGGTGAAGATCTGATGAACATCTTCGAAGATAGATACTGGAACTCCTCAACGGATAAGAGTAAATTGCTCGCGATCAGTGTAATAGCTTAGTAAACAGTAGATTTTTAACCAGTCATAGCATAATTCCATGGGGCCACTAAAAATTGTAAAATAAAAAAAATTTACAAAAAAAATAAAAACCGACTTCGATACACAAACACTAAAAATTGAAAAATAATTTAATTTATTACCGAATATATTATGTATACAAGAGTTAATATAGTTCCATAATAATATTTTTTGGGGTCGGTGCCAATGAGGTGCCATTGTGGAGTCTCATAAAGTCTAGACGATTCGCGCAGCTAAAGCTAATTGGCACCGGCCGCGGCACCAAAAAGTATTATTATGGAACTATATTAACTCTTGTATACATAATATATTCGGTAATAAATTAAATTATTTTTCAATTTTTAGTGTTTGTGTATCGAAGTCGGTTTTTATTTTTTTTGTAAAAATTTTATATTATATTTAAATAAAATTAGAAAATGATTTTATATATTTGTGGAATTGTTTTACTGAAATAAATATGTTTGTTTTTTGATATTTATACTTTTAAAAAGATACCTAATTTTGTTTTTTTTATACTTTAGAAAAAAATAGCAGCCAAATATTGTGTCCACCTTGAAATCCAACATCGCTTATGGTCTTATATTTTTATTTAAACAAGGTAAAATTCTATAAGATTCTTGGATTTTAAAAACGACATTATTTCCGTTTTCAGCACCCCGAAAAACCTCGGAAATAGTATCCATATTAATTTCTTTGAAAAAAAAAAAATATGACAGCCATCTTGAATTTTAATAGCCTAGCCTCCGGACTCCGGTGACTCGCCTTAACGTGAAATGCGTCCCAAAAGCGGTGTTGAGACACATTTCGGATGTTCAAACAATCAAGTTTTGGCCTCAAAAACTACAAATTGTTATTTTTAATAATATAAAAATTAAAGATATTCTTTAGTGAATTACGAGAGCCTAAACACGATTGGCGCAATTCGGCTCGATACAATAAAATCGCGAAGTTTCCCCAAAATACGCATTTTTACACGACCATTAGGAGAAAAACCAATTTTATTCGATTGATATAAAACCAATTTCAATAAAATTTCGTATTTACGTTCACCGTTTAATACACCAAGGGATTACGGT
The DNA here is from genome assembly GCF_902806685.2 of Maniola hyperantus. Taxonomy (NCBI): domain Eukaryota; kingdom Metazoa; phylum Arthropoda; class Insecta; order Lepidoptera; family Nymphalidae; genus Maniola; species Maniola hyperantus. The sequence continues at coordinate 126,650 of NC_048549.1, forward strand.
ATTATTTTATGGTAGCAGAGCACATAGAATTTTAAATATTAATAAAAGGCGGGGCCCAGACTACCGCTCCCGGCGCCTCCCGCACCCCGTCAGTCAGTCAGTCGTCCGCAGCGCGTTCCAGAGAGCACACGTGTACAACTTCAGTACGCCTGTCGTCGCCGACTTTATTGAAGTGTAAAGTGAATACTAAGTCACAGAAATGGTAAATAAACGTAATAAATTTAAAAAAAAATCACGACTACAGCTCAGGAAGTTGAGACTGATGAACTTGAAAATGTAAGTTTTTATTATCCAAATTCCAAACAAACTCGTAGCAAATATTAGTTACATACTTGGACCTCAAAGCCATCTGAAATCAGAAATCTCGGAGAGGTAGAAAAACACAATTCCTCCTTTTTTGAAAGTCGGTTAAAAAATCCTGTACCTACTTGTCTGTGAAAGTCCCGTCAAAATAGGTTCAGCCCGTTCAAACAGACAGGCAGACAAAAAATTTACAGTTCAAATAACAATATGGGCTTGATATGCGGTAGTTATTTCGAAATTACAGACAGACACTTCCATTTTATTATAGAACTAGCTTATGCTCGCGACTTCGTACGCGTGGACTAAACAAATTTCAAACCCCTATTTCACCCCCTTAGGGGTTGAATTTTCAAAAATCCTTTCTTAGCGGATGCTTACTTCATAATAGCTATCTGCATGGCAAATTTCAGCCCGATCCGTGCAATAGTTGAGCTGTGCGTTGATAGATCAGTCAGTCAGTCAATCCTTTTATATATTTAGACTAAGCAACTAGTACCCAACTCGGGCTCTGCTACCGTGGGGTCCGCGGCTGGTTCACCCCCTCCAAACAGGATACCTACATTTCGAAGAGTGTGCCGAAGAACTTTTCGACCAGGTTCCTCCTTCACCCTCCTACTATCGTACCGCAAGGCATCGCCAAGGTCTGCACCCTTACGTAGTCGAAATTCCACGGACACGTACGAAGCGATTTGCCTCCTCATTTCTATTTGGAACACCCTTCCAGCATTAGTTTTCTTCTCCAGCTATAATATGGGTACCTTCAAGACAAGAGTGAATAGGCATCTTTTAGGCAAGTGTGCTCTATCTTAGGCTGCATCATCACTTGCCATCAGGTCTGATTGCAGCCAAGCGCTAGTCTATAAATTTAAAAGAAAAAAAAAACCACCCATTTCGCCTTAAGGTACGGAACCCTAAAAATCCATAGGTTATTGCGGAGTTGGGGAACGAAGTCGCGAGCAAAAGCTTGTCTCAAAAAATTTCCTTGTTTTAGGCAGAGGAAATTGTTGTTGAAGAATCCAACGGAGCAGAAGCCCGAACCGGAACCGGGAGTGAACCCGGGAGTGAAACCGAAAGTGAAACCGGGAGTGAAAAGGAAGAAAGACCCGTCTGCGTCGCACTCGGTTGAAGTAACGTAAGATCATTTGGTGCCTATTCGTTTGAAGTGAAATAAATTGAAATGAAAATAAAAATGTCTAAATTTCAAGTTTCTATACTCATCCACGGAGAGAAGTTAGGAAGGGCTCTCTCTGTTTCATTGGTGACTGGTTGGTGACTCAAAATGGTTAACGCCCACTGAGTTTTTTATCTTTGTCATTTGTATGAGATTACGTGACAGAGAGAGCCCTAGAGTACTAACTTCTCTCCGTGGGTAGAGTATAACCATGTAAGTAGGTTGTGCGTTCATAGATTTGTCAGTCAGTCAGGATAATTCTTTTATATGTACCTATACAATATTTGATTAGTTACTTTTGCTTAATTTGGTTTTTAGGGTTCCATACCTCAAAAGGAAAAAAGGACATCACTTTGTTGTCTGTCTGTCAAGAAAACTTGTAGGGTACTTCCTGTTGACCTAGGACTCCTAGGAGTCATGCAGGTAGGTAGGTCTTATAGCACAAGTAAAGGAAAAGATCCGAAAACCGTGAATTTGTGGTTACATCATTAAAAAAATTTAAATGTGTTCATGAACAAATAATTAGTGTTTTCAATTTTCAACGTAAGATAACTATACCAAGTGGGGTATCATAATATGAAAGTGATTTACCTATAGATTATAAAACAGATTTTTAATTATGTTAATTATGCGTGAACATAATTAAAAATCTGTTTTTGATTTATCGTTCAAAATGTCGAAAAAAATACCCGAGTACGGAACCCTCGGTGCGCGAGTGTGACTCGCACTTGTCCGGTTGTTTGGCCAATGTTGTGTTGTGTGTGTGAGCAGCGGGAAGCGCTCGTGCCGGCTCCAGAAGTGCGCCTTCACCAGCTGCCCCCACCACAACCCCCACCACAACCCCCACCACAACCCCCACCACAACCCGAGGTCTGACCAAAGTGATGGAGTTACTTACTTTCCGTGAGTTCTCTTTGTACTATTTATTTTTAACTAGCTGATGCCCGTGACTTCGTCCGCGTGGTGGTTTTCTAAAAATCCTGTGGGAACTCTTTGATTTTCCGGAGTAAAAAGTAGCCTATGTCACTCTTCAGGTCTTTAAGCACATGCTAATGGATCGACGTGATTGATGGACAAACCAATAAACCAACAAACAAACACACTTTCGCACTTATAGGCACCATATATAGGCACATAGTTCGAAAAAACGATAGACGTTGGGACCCCAAGGTGCTAGATTGCCGACCTCACACCTTTTCGTTGGAAGACCCTCCAATAGACGGAGAGACGGCATCAAACGAGTTGCTCCTGCGACGAGCTCCTACCCGCTGGATGGCGCGTCGCAAGACCGTGTCCTGTGGAAGTCCCTACAAGAGACCTATGTCCAGCAGTGAACGTCTACCAGTTATAATGATGATGATGATGAAAATAACAACTCGTTTGTTTTGCAGCTTCCCAAAATCCTCTGTCACCGCCAGTAGATGGGCGCGCGCGGTGTCCCGCCACAACGACGCGCCCTTCCCGCTCAAGATGGGCGTCTTCGTGTGCTCCCACCACTTCCCGCCCTGGCTCATCGGCGCCGACGAGCAGGGCGCGCCCAGGCTGGACAAGGACGCCGTGCCCACTGCCGAACCCTTCCAACAAGTAAATGTGACATGACGCGTGATTAGTCCGTCAGTCAACCTTTTGTGAGTAGTGTAAACTGACCAAGCGTGTGTCTGAACTCAGAACACGCGTAGCGTAATCAAGGTAGATAACTGACTGATTGACTTGTAAGGGTGGTAAATTGGGCGGAATAGAAATATACCCGGATACGGAATAATCTACCACCTTACAAAGATTAGAGGAAAAAAAAATAATTTACTTTACTTGATCTATCTACCTAGTAAAGAATAGAAGCTAGCCGTCGACTCCCTTGTAATGTATATGAGGTGTTATAAATGAAATTTGCTAGATGTTAGGCAAAATTGTTTTTAATGTAACTTTTACCGGGGTCGCTTAATACATAATGATGGCTAATAATGCTTAGTTATTCTAGCTTAATGCCAAGACTTAATTTAGATACATTAGAATGCCTTAGGTAGATAGTACATAAAATCTATGTTTTAAATTTAAGATGCCATTGGCATGGAATAGACAATGACACAGTAAAATTCATAAAATTGTTTCAAAATAAAAGCTCAGTAGTAAAGACAGGGTTCTTACTGTACACATACACTAAGAAGGTTCACTAAACTGTTCCAGGATACAAACATTTGCTTACTTGTAGGTGCGAAGACTGCAAGGTAGCTGGACGGCATCGGCCAAGCTCCCAAAACTCGATTTAACTTGATTCTTCACAACCGAAATGTTTCATTACAAAGATTTTCACCAAGTCTTATCCATAGAATTAAGTTGCCAACGTGAATGTGCAAAAGAAATAAATACGGAAAACGAAAGCAAAAAAAAACGGAAAACCGAAAACTAAAAACGGAAACGCAAACGGAAAACGGAAACCCATAATTGATGAAACATTGAAATACGTTAGGATGACTAAATTTATAACTATTGTATTTTCCCAGGCGAAGCCATGGGCGAAAAGGAGTGAGATTTTCCTGGAACGAAAAAATTCGTCTTCACATGTTGACTCCAGAAAAATTCTAAATCTCACCAATCGGTGTTGCCAGACGCAACCCGAGTGTGGCCGCTCTCATTTAGTTTGATCATGAAGCCAATTCATTTTTGAATATTTGCGGAACCTAAGGATATATTATAAGAACCGTTTTGTTAATGACTTAACAATAAACAAATGGTATTATGGTTTTATTTAATTATTTTGTTTTATTTTTACGACAATTGACAACGAAGCAAACGCCATCTATTGTGGCTCGAATGAACTCTGAACATCGACCCACGCGTAGTTCTGCACCTTGATGCTAGGTGGCACCAACATACTTTGAACAAAATAGATTTTAATTAAAAGCGAAACGCTAGTTAGTAGTTCAAAATTTACAACGTCACAATACTTCCCCTCCTACGAAAAGGTTCAACAGGTTGAACCACGCTGCCCTCAGCGTCATCCAACAACTACTAACAATTTGCCTGAAACAAACAAAAAAAACACAGAAGTTACGCGTGAACGCACATCTACTACTAACAAGGAAAATTGTCTAACAAAATAAATATACTGAAAACAGTGTAAGGTTTTATACATTATACTTAACTACACAACCCTAACTTCTAAAAAGAATATATACAAAAAAAACTTCATGGTGTCTAAGACACTTGAGTGGAAACATCTTGGCATCATTCTTCAGCTGACTGATAGAATGCGTCTAGGCCTACGGTGGTTCACTCTTTTAAACTACCATCTTAATATTTGTTACTCAACAAATACGGAAAAACTGGTTGTGAACGGGTCCATCTGATATGGCAACCGTTCTCTATCCCATTCGGAAAAATAAAACCGAATCAAAATCGGAATATGAGAAAAAAAAAACGAAATAACTCTCCTAGAAAATAGATCTCGGAACAGAATCGGAAAAATAACAGAAATGATCCATTATCTAGAAGGAAAACGAAAACAAAACACAAAACCCCCCCCTTTTCGTTATCCCCAAAGTACGATATTTGCATTTTTACTTTCTCAACCGGTTGGTCTACCACAAGCATTCCAATCATCACATATTCATCCCTACATACATCCACTACATTCATCCTCAACTGAACCATGGTAATGTAACTGTTAATTCAGAACATCACTACACTCATACAAATTCCTAATTGAATATTGATAACTTAAATATTCAAACAGTTTAGACCAAACTAAGTAATGGCAAATATCTACTTCTTAATATCCTTAATATGCCAAGTGCCTATTGGGTGGTTGTCAGCTACTCTAACTAGTTCGTAAACCAAAGGTGACAAAACCTTGACAACCCTGCACTTTTCATACTTAGGTGCCAGCTTAGCTGCGAAAAAATTTGTAGCGTCGCTTTGTGGATAGGTCTTTTTCCACACTATATCCCCAACAGAATAGCTTGCAGACCTACGCCTTAAGTTGTAATGCGTTGCATACTCTGCATGAGCCTGAAACAAATTTCTCCTAACCTGACCAAATATGTCCTCCAAAGTTCCAAACTTTCCTGCGTATTCCTCCCTTGGAATTCCGGCCTCGTACTCCTTATCCGTGTCCTTATAGAAGGAACCATTTAAGACCGGTTCTCTAGCGTGGACAAGGAAGAACGGGGAGAATCCAGTGGATTCATTAACCGCACTGTTTATGGCGAACTGGACCTTGTACAGGTTTTCGTCCCAGGACCTGTGGTTATCTTTCACAAAAGCGGCTACAGCAGTCATAACAACCTTATTGTACCTCTCAACAAGGTTAACTTGCGGAGTGTACAGTGGTGTGTAGTGTAATTTCGGAATATTATAACGCTTAATGAGATTACGGAATTCAGATCCTGTAAATTGGGACCCATTGTCCACAATCACAGTCTCTGGAACACTATGGTTCAAGAATACAAAATTCTCTAGCGCTTTAACAACAGCGGCACCTGTGGCACGCCGTAACGGAAACAACATTGTATATTTCGAAAAACAACACGTTACCACAAAAAGAAATGTAAATCCTGATTTAGACCTAGGCAAAGGTCCGACTAAATCAGCCGAAATGACCTGAAAAGGTCTCTCGCAGACTTTAGGCTTCCCAAGCAGACCTGGAGTGGCTGATGTCGTGTGTTTATACGCAGAGCAAGTATCACAATTCTTAACGTACTCAACCACGTCCTTATACATACCACGCCAAAAATATCTGAGGGATAATCTGCGATGAGTTTTGAACACACCAAAATGACCTGCAGTTGCATCTGCATGGTTTTGTTGCATAATTCTAAGGATGTCGTTCTTGTGGACTACCTCTTTCCAGTCGAACTCACTGAGAAGCTGGTATTTACATTTACTGTAACGATATAGTTTATCGTTCAAAATACAAAAATTCGGAAAATTTGCTGGATTGATTTTACAGCCATTAAATGTTTTGTCATACCAGTCATCTACCAAAACTTGTTGACTAGAGTTATCATTACGATCACCAACTACATCTACGTGTATGAGTCTCGACAAGGTATCCGGAACTACATTATCACAACCCTTCCTATGTTCGATAACAAAATTATACTGTGATAATCTACAACCCCATCTGGCGAGTCGTCCTGAGGGATTTTCTAAATTTAAGAACCACTTTAGGGATGCATGGTCTGTGATAATTGTGACTGGCTTGGAACCAAAATAAGCCTGAAATTTCTCCACTGCAAAAATCACAGCTAGAGCCTCGCGTTCCGTCGCGCTGTAATTCCTTTCGTTTTTATTTAGGCTCCTACTGACATACGCAATGGGATGATCGCAACCATCGGTTTCTTGCGTCAGCATACCGCCAACACCATATGCAGAAGCATCACAATGTATTTTGAATGGTTTTTCAAAATTCGGTACCGCAAGAACAGGTGCGGTTACCAACGCATTCTTCAATGTATTAAATGCTACCTCTGCCTGTTCGCTCCACTCAAATTTAGGTGCGTTCTTTCCTTTACTCGTTAGTCTATTGAGTGGTGCAGCGATGGTTGAAAAATTCCTAATAAAGCGCCTGTACCAAGAACAAGTGCCTAGGAAAATCTTTACCTCCTGTGCAGTTTTTGGGGTCGGAAAGTTCAAAACTGCGGCAACTTTTCCAGGATCTGTGCGTAAACCAAATTCATCCACTATATACCCTAAATATTTCAAAGAGTTTCTAAAAAAATTACATTTATCAAAATTTATGGATAGTTGAGCCATTTTTAGTTTATCCAGAACTCTGTTTAATAAAATTAAATGGGTTTCAAAATCAGCAGAACAAATAACAATATCATCTATATAACAAAATACTATTCCATTTTCAATATCACTACAAAAATTTTGATTAAATAACTGGTCCATTAACCTCTGCTGTCGTGCTGGTGCACCGCATAGGCCAAACGGCATGACTTTAAATTTGAATAACCCTCTACCAGGAACTGTAAAACTGGTTTTTTCCTGAGAGTCGTTAGCTAATGGAATTTGCCAGAAACTTGAACTTAAATCAATCGATGATAAAAACCTTGCCTCTTTCAAGCTATCTAGAATTTGTGGAATGTACGGTATTGAGTATGAATCCCCCTTTGTCACTGAATTTAATTTCCTGCAATCTAGGCAAAATCTCCAGTCTCCATTTGCCTTTTTCACTAAAATTGCTGGGTTATTCCAAGGGCTTTCACTCGGAGTAACTACGTCCATTTCCAGCATCCTATCTAACTCTTTACTTAAAGCTTCCTTCTTTTCGGGAGAAAGTGGATATTGTTTTATTTTTATTGGCAAGGCATCACCGGTGTCAATAACATGTTCAATTAATTTTGTTCTACCCAATCCAATTTTCGTTGAAGAAATATCTAAAAATTTATTTACTACAGACTGGGCTAATTCTTTCTGTTGAGATGATAAGTTTTCAAAAGAAGTGATGGTATGAATTTGTTCATTATCAATCGCACAAATATTGTAAAATTGAGAAGGTGCCTTAATTAATTCTAAATTATCAAAAATGCCAGGGGCTAACTGAAATGTTTTCCAAAAGTCACAGCCAAAAATAACATCCGCTATTATAGAGGGTACTACAAAAAATTTTATTATGTGAGTTACGGAATTATAAGTAATCGGAATAAACATATAACCCATGCAATCAAGTTTGTCTCCATTTGCCACTGAAAATGTGGTATCAATACTGCTATGCAGTTTATAACCGAATCTCAAAAAAACCTTGTGCGCCTGGTTACCCAAAATTGACGCGCAAGCACCGGAATCTAGTAAACCTGTAATCTCAAAACCGTCAACAAAAACCTTTAAATGTGGCCTAAAGTCTCGTTTATCCACTGAATACAGAACTGTGTCAGGTAAAAGGGATGTTTTGTTGTTAATGACCAAGTTCTTTACTTGTGTCTCTGCACAGTTCTTACTAATTAGTTTTTTGAATTTTTGTCCGGAGCGGGTTTACTAATCGCCTTTTTACTACAACTTGGACATGTCTTTACTGTAAAGTTCTGACGTCCACACGAAAAACATCTAATAAATTTCGGAACTGTCCTGCAAAATTTAAAGGAATGGTTACCCTTGCCGCACTTGTAACATAGTTGTTTATTTGTTTTCGAAAAATCAGTGCCTTTACTTGTATCAACCTTAGGTGCAGGTGTGACTGAAAGTGTGTTTATCTGTTTTGTCACTTGTTTGTAAGCAAACTCTGAACTTAAAGTTGCCTTACTGTTAGTAGGCTCAGAAAATAAGGCGGAACGCTGCCTCGCAGCCTCTAGTTTGCGACACTTTTCCTTCAACATTGCGACAGACTTAATGTCAACAAGAGCTAATTGTTCTGAGTAAAAAGGGCGAATATTACGTAATAAAATTTGTAACTTTTGTTCTTCGGAAAGTGGTGTTGACAACCTTGAAAACATGCAAAACATTACAGCGAAATAGATAGACACAGGTTCTTCAGAGCCTTGTGTTCTTGCTCGAATTTCACCTAGCAACCTGTAGTCATAATCTACTGCATCAAATTCCTCTAAAAATAAAGTTTTCAATTCTGACCAAGACGAAACTTGACATTTGTTGCCTCTGTACCATAACAATGCTCGGCCTGTAAAAAGATGAAATGCAGAAACAAATAATTTTCCATCTGAAACGCCATAAGATCTTTTATATTCCTCAACGCGTTCGATGAAACTGCGCGGATCACCCTGTCCGTTGAAATTTAACTTCCACTTGGCCACATTTTTATCACCAGTGCAGTCAACGGCGGTACTCTCGGAATCCAGTGATTCGTCGTGAGACGACTCATTGTCAGCATCTAATCTGGAAATCAAACTCTGCAACTTTGTATGTAATTCACTCTTCCTACTTATTAAGCTGAGTTCGGAACACTGTATTCTCAAAATTCTAAAGTACAAATGTGAAGCTAAAGCTTTAGACCTACAGAGGGCATGTCTATCTTTAGTGTCAGAACACTTTTTTAATAAATCTTCTAAGTCTTGAAGTTTTTTAGTAATAACCCCTAACTCACTTTCAGAAGTGAAATCCGTCTCTAAAATTGATTCAGAAGGAATTTCCTGAATTAATTGTTTTAACTGTTTCTTTAAACCTAGCACTGTAGGTGCTGGAGTTTCGGAACGAATGGATACCTCATAACACAATTCGTCCTTCAAAAGTGAATGAAACTGGGCAAAAGTCTGTTCCATTGTGTTAAGTCAAAACACATTTAACAAAATATCGAGCTTGTGTAACTGTCTATGTTTAGCCTTATACAAATTGGTTAAACACAAACACAAAAGAAGTTATTTAAACTATTAAATATACACAAGCAAAATACACAACAAAAACAATATTCTTAAGTCTATCCTAACCTATTTTATCAATTATGTTCCTATTCCAAAATATTGCGCCACGTTGGGCGCCATTTGTAAGGGTGGTAAATTGGGCGGAATAGAAATATACCCGGATACGGAATAATCTACCACCTTACAAAGATTAGAGGAAAAAAAAATAATTTACTTTACTTGATCTATCTACCTAGTAAAGAATAGAAGCTAGCCGTCGACTCCCTTGTAATGTATATGAGGTGTTATAAATGAAATTTGCTAGATGTTAGGCAAAATTGTTTTTAATGTAACTTTTACCGGGGTCGCTTAATACATAATGATGGCTAATAATGCTTAGTTATTCTAGCTTAATGCCAAGACTTAATTTAGATACATTAGAATGCCTTAGGTAGATAGTACATAAAATCTATGTTTTAAATTTAAGATGCCATTGGCATGGAATAGACAATGACACAGTAAAATTCATAAAATTGTTTCAAAATAAAAGCTCAGTAGTAAAGACAGGGTTCTTACTGTACACATACACTAAGAAGGTTCACTAAACTGTTCCAGGATACAAACATTTGCTTACTTGTAGGTGCGAAGACTGCAAGGTAGCTGGACGGCATCGGCCAAGCTCCCAAAACTCGATTTAACTTGATTCTTCACAACCGAAATGTTTCATTACAAAGATTTTCACCAAGTCTTATCCATAGAATTAAGTTGCCAACGTGAATGTGCAAAAGAAATAAATACGGAAAACGAAAGCAAAAAAAACGGAAAACCGAAAACTAAAAACGGAAACGCAAACGGAAAACGGAAACCCATAATTGATGAAACATTGAAATACGTTAGGATGACTAAATTTATAACTATTGTATTTTCCCAGGCGAAGCCATGGGCGAAAAGGAGTGAGATTTTCCTGGAACGAAAAAATTCGTCTTCACATGTTGACTCCAGAAAAATTCTAAATCTCACCAATCGGTGTTGCCAGACGCAACCCGAGTGTGGCCGCTCTCATTTAGTTTGATCATGAAGCCAATTCATTTTTGAATATTTGCGGAACCTAAGGATATATTATAAGAACCGTTTTGTTAATGACTTAACAATAAACAAATGGTATTATGGTTTTATTTAATTATTTTGTTTTATTTTTACGACAATTGACAACGAAGCAAACGCCATCTATTGTGGCTCGAATGAACTCTGAACATCGACCCACGCGTAGTTCTGCACCTTGATGCTAGGTGGCACCAACATACTTTGAACAAAATAGATTTTAATTAAAAGCGAAACGCTAGTTAGTAGTTCAAAATTTACAACGTCACAGACTGACTGATCTATCAACGCACAGCTTAAACCCCTAAAGGGGTAAAATAGGGGTTTGAAATTTGTGTAGTTCACGCGGACGAGGTCGCGAGAATCAGCTAGTTGTAACATATATTATTATGTGGAAATTAATTTATAGGGAATCAGGAATATTATAGTTTAGTAGCTTATTTTTTGAGTCTATTATTTATTTAATCTTTTTTCTTTTTCATCTGCAGGAAGAAAAACATAGAACACAGAACATAGAAGAGGTTTTGTTACCAAGCGCTGAATTGAAACAAGACTTGGCTATGAAAGTAGAAGCAGAAGATCCCGATGATGAAAGTGTAGAACTTAAACATGCAGTCAACAGTATAGTCGACATCCCCCCACCGGAGAACGGACTGAAGCTGCAATGTATCAACTTAGACAACAACGAGAATGCCACATTACACTACTTGAGCGTAGACAAGGATTACACGGTCAACCACACACGTGTCGACATACACAAGAACAACATAGCTACTTTACACTATGTGGATACGAATAATAAAGTCAATCATACCTTAAGATGCATAGATTTAAACGGAGACAATATCAACTCGTACGAAGAACTCATTAACCCCAATATTACTGATACACAGCAAGTGAGGAATCTAGAGATAGAAATAGCTTCAAATATGCAAAACGATTTAGAGCAGAGCAATTTTAGAATCGATTCAAGAGTAGGTGATCCAATTAGCAACAATGAAGAAAATGACCGTCCAGACCAATATACAGAAGTAAACATACAGAACACATCGACTGATGATTTAGATACGCATGCAATAGTGAAATGCGAAGATGTTGTCATTAAAACAGAAATCGACGATACAATAAGCGAAACTGATGATTCTACTTCAAAAATACAACCGGGTGATGATGATGATCATGGAAACGAAGAATTCGTCGTCAAAATGGAATATGACAGTGATGATGACTCGTAACCAATAACTTAAAAAATAAAAATGTTTGACCAAAAATGTGAACTCTATTATAGTGAGAGTGACAAGTGCACTAAGTATTCGTATATTAAGCGAATAGTGATATTTATGGATAAATATAAGTTTTGTTTTTAAAAGTGAAGACTTGCTAGTTTTAGTTATTTTTTATATTGCTCGAGTAATGTGAAACTAAGAGATTTTTGTTTGAAAAAAATTAAAATTATAGTTGATTCCTTGCAGTGTGAATTATTTTCTGTACTTACCTAATTTGATCAAAATCAGACGGCGTCGTTCGTCAGACACACTTTCGTATTTAGTTATAATATTACTATGGATGCGGAAGGATCTGGGAACCCACCGCATTATCATCCCAAGGAAACTCCTACCATCATCCGTTTAATAGAAAGGGGTGACGACCCCCAGCGGTGAGGAATACGTTTCATTCTGCCATGCTAGGTAGATACCTTCTACTGCGTCAGGCGTCGCTGTTCGTAACAAAGAGAAAATGTAATCTTTTCCATCTGAGAGGTGAACAGAAACCTAGCACCCTACTCAACGCTCATGCCTCCGTGCTGATGGATTGGGAAATGTTTTATTCATGGCGACCTAAACGATCCACGTCCTACCTTTATCCCGTAAGATAAGGGATAGACACCTATTTAAATACTATCGTCCTATTTCTCAAAACCGGCTAACTGCAAAAACTCCTGAAATCCAGCAAGAAACTCGGCGGTTGTTCTTTTCAAAGATTCGATTTGAGTTTCCTATCGCATAAAAGGTGGGAAAACTAAAAACCTTGGTGGGTACCTACCTACTACTACGTAGCATAACTTTTAGATACATGAGTTTTTGCACTTTAAAACAATGATGGCTCCAGATCATCTCCCGACAGTTGTTGCAGATCTTCATCGCTGGTCTGATCGGGCGAGTCTTAGCGTTATTATTAGTTACATTTGATTTGAACGCTGATATGCAATAGGTATAAGGTATTGCAGTTCATGAGATAGAGCCCGCTGACAGACAGACGGACGGATAACGGAGGCTAACTAATAGCCTAAAACTGCCGTTAATCCAGGTGTCACAATTTTAGGGTTCTGTACTTCAAAAGGAAAAAGGAACACTTATACGATCACTGTTGTCTGTCTATCCGTCGGTCGTGTCTGTCAAGATAACCTATAGCGTAGGTACTTCCCGTTGACCTAGAATCATGAAATTTGGTAGGTCTTAGCACAAGCAAAGGAAAGAGCCGAAAACCGTGAATTTGTGGTTAGGCACAAAAAGGAAAATTAAAATGACGTGTTGACGAAAACATTAATTTGCTAAATGGAACCAAACCGTTCGTATCCGACCGACTCGCACTCACTCATCTGTGGACTCGCACTCACTCATCTGTGGATTCGCACTTTTGGTTTTTTTTCTTTACCTTACGGAACTTAAAACAAAAAGATTATATTTCTCAAAATGAGTTTCCGCCAAGAATAGACGTCAATTAATCAGTAAGCGAAGCATCAAGTAAGTGGCAAGTAATTGGGCAACTTACTCAATGCGGAAAGTTCCCGGCCGCGCCGCGCCGCGACGCCACGGGCCAATGAGGCGCGACGCCCGATTTACTCACCGGCTTAACGTCTCAAACTTCATTCATTATCTCTAATGACTGATTAAGGAGCTGACTGAGTAGGAGTGGAGTAGAGTCGACTCTTAGTAAAATAGAAAGAGTATGTACTTACTTTCAATCGTCAAATGCATCTACAGTCTACCACTGATTTGGATTGCCTTTCCTACCGAGAAGAACCGGCAAGAAACTCTGCGGTTGCTGAATTGAAAACTTTTGCTTTCCTCTTCAAGTGATAGGTAAGGCACGTAGTACGTAACTCGCAGGTTTCCTAAATAGTTTTTGAAAAATTGCGTAGGTAATAAAAAAACTAAAAAACGCGACTGCTCATAATAGTAACTGGTAACTGAAAAGCAAAAACCAAACTTTGCATTCTATAAAATAGATATTGATAAGGTCATAAACATGAATGTTAGAAAATGTACCATTTATTAGCAGTCAGGTTTTTTAGTTTTTTTATTACGTAATATTTTATTTAACCAGTAATTTTATTCAACTCGGGATTAATGGTTATACCCCCTACTATGTAGATAAATAGTTTTTACTGGCAAAGAACTACCAACTAGTTAAACTCCAAGAGATCTCTTAACTACTGTAAAGTGGCACCTAAGTGCTTTAGTACTTAACTATGTAGTTGAAAGATAAAACTTTGTATCTTAACTTGGAACTTGTGTAATACTAATAGGAGGAATATAAGACATTGGGAACTTTTACAGTAACATTACATACCTATTTACCTATTTATGGTCCGCGACAGGTTGAAATGTCAATCGGGGTATGAGGCGGGGGGACGCCCGGCACACCCGCGCTCGCCCGCATCGGGTTCCCTTCCCGACTGCGATTTCAACCTGTCGCGTACTACATCTAGTATATATAAGTCCCGCAAATTGCTATTGCGCTGGAACCATGTCTCGTTAACATCGAAATGACGTCATTCTGACGTCAGCCGAAATAAAAATATACCATCAGCTCGAAACTTCAGTCTAGTGCTGATGGCACTAAAATGGCGGCCACGTGCATTAGCAAGATTAGCAATTTGTGGGACTTGTAGTAGCAAGTAGGTAGGTATAGGTAATTTAGAGCCTCAATAGCTTAATCGGTAAAGGAGTGGACTGAAAACCGAAAGATCGACGGTTCAAACCCCGCCCGTTGCACTATTGTCGTACCTACTCCTAGCACAAGCTTGACGCTTAGTTGGAGAGGAAAGGGGAATATTAGTCATTTAACATGGCTAATATTCTTTTAAAACAAAAAAAAAAGGCATGAAGCGCCGCGCGATTGCCTAATGTTTTTTAACCAATTTCCAAAAAGGCGGAGGCTGACATAAAGCAATGTAAAAAAGGTTTTAGTAAAAGATTTAATAAAAAGTTATTTACCCTTTTTATTCATTTCTGAGCAAAACTCAAAAAGTTATGATTCCGGCCAGGATCGAACTGGCGGCCTTCTGCGTGTAAAGCAGATGTGATAACCACTACACCACGGAACCCGGTGACGGAGACCCTGAACATATACACAGCAATTCAATTGAACTACTTACTTTCACTGTATTAATATATTTACCTACGCTACGTCCTGTGCCGAATGTATGGCGCGGAATTTATACATATAATATGTAGTAGGTTGGTACTATATGTCTACAGTAAGCGGCAGAAAAAATATTGTTCATCGACCTTTAGAAAGAGTGTATGTATTGCTTGAAATAAACTTATTTTTAGGGTTCCGTACCTCAAAAGGAAAAACGGAACCCTTATAAAATCACTTTGTTGTCTGTTTGTCGGTCTGCCTGTCAAAAAGCGTACAGGGTACTTCCTGTTGACCTAGAATCCTGAAATTTGGCAGGTAGGTAGGTCTTATAGCTGACATTAGGGGAAAAATCTGAAAACCGTGAATTTGTGTTTACATCACATCACACAAAAACATTAAATTGTGGTCATGAACTAAAAATTAGTATTTTCAATTATCAAAGTAAGATAAGTATATCAAGTGGGGTATCAAGGGGGTGTCATATTATGTACTTACTACTTGATGTTACCTACATCAAGTAATATAAACTATTATAATAATAAACATTTAGAACTTTTAGGGTTCCGTACCTTAAAAGAAAAGGGAACCCTTATAGGATCACTTCGTTGTCTGTCTGTCTGTCTGCCAAGAAACCTAGATTATATCGTACCTAGACTCTAAAACAGATTTTTATTTATTTTTATGAATCATACTAGTTTTGATTTATCGTGCAAAATGTTGAAAAATATGACTGTACTACGGAACCCTCGGTGCGCGAGCGTGACTCGCACTTGTTCGCACAAAATGCAAAAATATTATGTTGGAAAATGATGCCACTCAAAATAATAAATCATTTCGCCTCCCACTAATATTGTAGGGGGAACTACGGCTGGTAAATATTAATTTGTGCATTAATTAAGCCAACGAACAAATTACGCAACTTATTCCGAGTCCAATTAAAAATGTAAATCAATTTGATTAATTTTCATTTGCGACTGAAACGAGATTAGCGGCGACGAGATTGTTACGGCGTTGCAATGCCTCTATTCAGGCTTTCCTAACGAAATTAATTTAATAATAATACATAATATTTAAATAGCCTTATGTATAACTAAGTAAGGTCTCAGATTGGGAACACCACTGTGCCATCAGCACAGATGTCCGTGTGGAAAAGAGGTTGATAAATTTGGAATCCACGGACTCTCTTGCCAAAGGAGTTCTGGTAGGCTGTTTAGGCATGGCTCTCTCAACGATACAATTAAAAGAGCTCTTGCCACCATAAATATTCCTGCGCTCATTGAGCCGGCAGGGATTAGTCGGGATGATGGCAAGAGACCTGATGGATTGACGCTGGTTCCCTGGGAACGGGGACGGGCGCTAATGTGGGACGCAACTTGCGTTCACACATTGGCCCCGTGTCATATCAGGGAGACAGCATCAAGACCGGGAGCCGCAGCAGAAACAGCTGAAAACGGCAAGCGGCGCAAGTATGCCTCTCTTATAGAGAGTTACATTTTTGTGCCGTTTGCCGTGGAGACCCTGGGGCCATGGAGTCTTCGTGCTAAAAATTTTTTACGAGACATTTCACCGCGATTAATAGCCTCATCTGGTGACAGAAGGGCTGGCTCATTTTTTGCGCAACGGATCAGCCTGGCTGTCCAGCGCGGAAATGCAGCCAGTATTCTTGGCACCATTCCACGTGGTCATGATTTATATAGTAATTAGATAAGGCTAGCTTTAAGTTTTATTGTAATATTTAAAAAAAAACTAAGTAAAGTTTGCCATAAAATTAATAGTTTTGCGATTTCGTAGTTTCCTACATGGTATGTTTACCTACCTAGTACTTACCTACGCATAGTTATTTAAAGCTTAACTGGAGCTATTAATAACGATATTACCTATTATGAACTTAAAAAAGTTCTAAATGTTTATATTATTGTGATAGTTTCTGTACTTGATGTAACTAAGTAGGTAGTAAGCTTCATGTGCTGATAAACGTTACTATAATCTAGAAATAGGTACTTATTTTTATTTATTTATTGAAAATAGGTAAAAGTCCCGCAAATTGCTAATGAGTATGGCCGCGATTTGACGTAATTGTTACGCCACATTTGACGTCAGCTCTAGACTGAAGTTTCTAGCTGATGGTATTATTTCGGCTGACGTCAAAATGACGGCATTTCAATGTTAATGAGACATGGTTCCAGCGCAATAGCAATTTGCGGGACTTATACTTTGCAGGTACGCCTTTTGCGGCTCTAATACCGTGTTCGACATCTATAATAATACTGAATTCTTACTCTTTTCTTTTCATGGAAATTCGCCGTTGGAGCCAATTCGTCTACGTCAGCGGATCCAGAACAATGGTCTGTTCAAATCAAATATCCCATATTTCACGCAATGATAGCGGACCCTTCCCGAGCGAGGAGGAGGACGCGTGTAATTACATATTTATCTACCTACTTGGAGCCTCAATACGTGCCTAGGGCCTATAGAGCAACTAAGTCAAATCATTTACAAATACGAATACAAATTTCTTTATTGCGAATCTGGGTAAACAGTGGAGATGTTACAAAAAACAAACAGGTACAGCCAAATTCTGCCTGTCAGCACGGAATATGTTATGACATATACCTAACAACGTGTACATAGTTTTGATAAAATTAGCCAAATTAAATACTTAGTCACAAAAGAATAAAAAACGATAGTATTTAATACAAAATATGTCAAAAGGTAACCATCAATACACCTTAAAGGAAAAAATGTCATCTTAGATATTCGTCAACACTATAAAAAATATTTTTTATATTTTATTTGTTCAGAGTAGGTACAGTTCTTGCAATTCACGAAGGCGAGTGAACTTTACTTGTGGTTACGTCGTATACACGGACATTACGTATGTGTGCGTGCATGTTGGACCAATCAGTCGCGAGCAAGCGCTCGCAAACGATACCGATACGACTTTTAAACACAAGCATGAGCCACTCGCCTTCGTGAATCGGAAGAACTGTAGGTACTGGTTGTACTCTTTTAGATAGTCACTTGTTGGATTTGTAAGCCGATAGTTTACAAATAATAATTAATTACGTAACCTCAAAACTAAAGCTACGAGGGTTCCAAACGCGCCCGAGTCAGTCCAGATCACATTTCTTGTTCTTGAAAGTCATGACTTTTTTTTCGTTGGAGTCCGTCCGTCTGTCAGCGGGCTGTATCCCATGAACCGTTTTTATTTGATTTTAATTTAGATGGCTGCCATTTTGAAATCATTATCAGGTACTAGCTGATGGCCGCCACTTCGTCCGCGTGGATTTAAGTTTTAAAAAATCGCGTGAGAACTCTTTGATTTTGCGGAATAAAAAGTGGACTATGTCACTCTCCAGGTCTTCAACTATCCCCATGCAAAAAATCACGTCGACTCGTTGCTCCGTTGCGATGTGATTGAAGGACAAACCAATAAACACACTTTCATATTTATAATATGGGTAGTGATTTGTTGGTATAGCGGCAATTCATGAGTTACACCCCGCTGACAGACAGACGGACAGCGGAGGCTTAGTAATAGGGCCCCGTTGACACCCTTCAGAGACGGAACCCAAAAAAAGGTTAAAAAAAACTTTTTTATCCTTACATGAAAATGTTCTCATCTGTCCAAAATTGAATGTATCTAACACGATAAAGTCACAGTGAGTCAACCCTCCCCCTCAGGCGACCCTCTCCCGTCTCCCGTCACTGGGGGCTTACTCTGTGACGTCACACGTCACTGCGGCTCGACGGTGCGCCTTATCCCACGTCACTGATAAGCCGCTCAAATGTTACCGGGGAACGTTACTAATGACGATTATCTCCGCTACCTGATTCGAATGAGACGTTTTTAGGGTTCCGTACCTCAAAAGGAATAAAGGAACCCTTATAGGATCACTTCGTTGTCTGTCTGTCTGTCGTGTCTGTCAAGAAACCTATAGGGTACTCTCCTTTGAAATCATGAAATTTTTCAGGTAGGTAGGTCTTATAGCACACATTAGGGAAAAAATCTGAAAATCGTGAATTTGTGGTTACATCATGAAAAGAAAATTAAAATGTGTTCATGAACAAATAATTAGTATTTCAACTTTCAAAGTAAGATTGCTCGAAAGGTCTTTATCTGTGCATTCCAAAATAGATATTTATATTTATTTTTATGCATCATAGTTTTTGAATTATCGTGCAAAATGTCGAAAAAATACGACTGTAGTACGGAACCCTCGTTGCGCGAGCCTGACTCGCACTCGGCCGGTTTTTTTTACAAAAGAGCAGTATATTTGTGTATGATTGTTTGTGAGCACATGAATCTACTCGTGTGTTTGTAAATGTACTAGAAAAATGTGAAAAATCGGATGAAAAGCCTTTTTATAAAGGGCTAACTTTTAAGTAAGTAATTCTAAACATCATTTCGATTCTTTTGCTTTTAAAAGGATAGAATAACGAATGTTCTTCTGATGGGAACATTTAAAACTTTAAACGTTTTTCTAGCGATGTTCTCAAGAGACTTTGTCACTTACAACAAAAGAAAAATGGATTTCGAAAAACGGCGCCCGCAGAACGTTTCCAATTTAAAGTTTCCACGCCGCGCTGTTGTAAAACTACTGTAGCTACTGAAAAATGGTATTTCTGTCCGTTCGTCCTGCTTGAGCTGGGCACGATACATTGTTCACGAAGATAACTGATACAACACCCTTGTGTCATTCCGTCTTTCATCTTATATTGAACTAGTTTTTGCCCGCGACTTCGTCCGCAGTAGGTACTGTGCTCATGAAAAAATTCCATCGTTCGATCCATTGCTCCGTTGCGATGTGATTGAAGGACAAACCAGCAAAGTAATACACATTCGTATCTATAATTTATTATTATTAGTGAAATATATTTTAAATCCTATGAGTGAGATTACCTCCTGCATCCAAACTTATAAAATTGACCTCTAGTATAGTGCTAGTGTGACCTCACACCCTACAGCCTACAGCAGACTAGTCACTACAGCTGACTTGCCCCGGCTCGGGTGGAGTTTCAGAGATACGAATAATAAAAACTAGCCCGCGACTTCGACCGCGTGGAATTAGATTTTTTATAAGATCCCGTGGGAACTCTTTGATTTTTTTGGATAAAAAGTAGCCTAAGTCACTCTCCAGGTCTTTATCTATACCCATGCAAAAAATCACGTCAATCCGTTGCACGGTTGCGACGTGATTGAAGGACAAACCATCAAAGTAACGAACCAACAAACAAACACTTTCACATTTATAATAAGGGTACTGATAAATTCCAGCTAATGTACTCATTTACCTACTGTACCGGTCTTGTGTTTTTGACTTTTTAGAAGGCTGTGTCATTACTCATTAGGTATTCCATATTCAGGCGCGGCGTACAAACAATAATATGAGTGAATCCTGAGTGCCTGATACATATTCATGGGGTCGGGCGCGGATTGTGCACAGCATCCACATCCACCATCTACATGTACTTATGTATGTAGGTGACAGAGATCTTAGCGCCCTCTGTCGTCCAATCTACTCTGTATGTATGTATGTATGTATGTATATACTTTATTGCACCACAGAAACACAAATGACAGGTTACAAAAAGAAATCTTAATAAGTAGGTACAAAAAGGCGGTCTTATCGCTAAATAGCGATCTCTTCCAGACAACCTTAACGCTAGGGAAAAAACGAACAAATGGACAATGGGAGGTGGTGTAAAATAAACCTAAATACCAATAGCTAAATAAACTAAACCATATAATAAGAATATAAAATAAATATTAATACACTAATACACACAAATAAAATATAATAGACATACATAAGACTACATAGATATATATACACATATAGATTTAAATAATAAACTATGCCGTTACTGATGATAGCAAAGAGATAGGTAATGATCTGTGCTGAGTATCTGGAGTCTGGGCTAAGGGCGTTTGTGCACTCATCCGTATTCGGTTCGTATCCGTGATTCTTCGAAAATACGTGCATTCGATTAGTATTTTTGTTGACGGATCCATGAAATTACGGATGGGTACACAAACGCCCTGAGACCACTGACCTCTGCTAATAGAAGTACCCACGCTGGACTTGCTATTGCTATATTTAAAACACTTGTACTAAAACATTACGTTTATTACTATTTGTAAAAATTAAATTTACATTTAAGTACCTAGGTACTTAATTTCAAAACTTAATCTAGGTTGTGTCTAAACACAAATTACAAGTAAAATAATAATAATTAAGTAGGTAGAGTCAGCAACAAAGCTAGGTTTGCACGCGCCGCGGCAGATGGATGGGAGGGATGGGGGTATACTTAGCTTTGTTGCTGACGTACCTACCTAGTACCTATATCACAGAATACAGATAGTATTGACTTAACACTAGCTAAGAGTATTTGTCCAGGAAGGCCGTGTGGAATGTTCGTATGGAATCCATCATGTGCTGGAACTCGTCCCGGGGGTGCAGGATGGTGGTGCGGAAGTGGAACGTGCCCGGGAGCTGCCCGAACCCTGATCCCGGGACCACGCACACTCCTGGGTAACGGACAAATCTATTATTTATTATCTAAATATGTTAAAAGGAAAAAAAGGTGACTGACTGACTGATCTATCAACGCACAGCTCAATCGACTGGATGGATCGGGCTGAAATTTAGCATGCAGATACCTATTATGACGTAGGCACCCGCTAAGGATTTTTGAAAATTCAACCTAAGGGGTTGCTTACTAACATTGCTTAACAATCGCAATCGATTGATGTGCGTATTGCCACACGTCCGTCGTGTCGTATGCCCAATCAAAACTGACCTGTCTCTTCAAGTAACCTCAAGCAGTAGAACTCATCAGGTTTCAATCCCAACTCGGCAGCCACCAGCTGAGCCCGCTCTGGTAGTTCCACGCGTGGGAATGCGAACATGGAGCCCTGGGGGAAGAGAGTCAACTTTCAGCAAACATGGAAAATATCTCCTAGATCATTGTAGGTAACTGTAGCTAGTAGGTATTTTCGGGAAGATTTGTGTGGTGTTGTGTGTTGTGTGTTGTGTGTTGTGTGTTGTGTGTTGGTGGTGTGTGTTGTGTGTTGGTGGTGTGTGTTGGTGGTGTGTGTTGTGTGTTGGTGGTGTGCATTGCTTGCTCTTCCTGCTTCTTTCACTTTCACTTTTATAATATTATTAGGATTTGGATTAAGTTTGTAGTTCCTTGTATATTATGGAATTCCGCAAAGGAACGCCTGCTTCCATCTTTTGCATCATCACTTACCACCAGATGAGATCGCAGTCAAGGGCTAACTTATAGCGGCATAAAAAATATTTAGACCCAAGAGATATTTCCAAAGACAACGCAACCGAAGAAGAAGGGATTCTTCATAGTTTTTACAACGGAGCCTCAAGAATGGCGAGTCACTTTAAAAGCTGACGACAGACCAACGTAAAGGCTAATGTGTAAGGCATTCAATCAAGATCGAGCAAAGTGGTGGACAATCGAATGCAGGAAAACAGACTCAATCTTGGAGGTACCTAAAGAATAAGCGAAGCAGAAAAGGAGAACTGAAACTCACATCAATAGTGTTGCAAGAGTACCCAGGGATGCTGTTGAACTCCCGATATGCTGTGCCGGCGCGCTCGGTGAGGGTTCGGTACGTGGCCTGCTTCTCCCGGATAAACTGAGGGTAGGACGGCTCGCCGGGGGCTGGCGGCTTCATCTGGGAACAGAGAATTTGTTTAAAACTTAAACATGTCATAAATTTGGCGTTTGCTTTCCAGCTTATTGTGCTCCATATTATCTGATTTTCAGTCCCTGATTTCCTAAGAATTCCTGCACTTCATGATGCTCTATTTGATTACCTTTCGTTTAAAAAATTTGCTTAGATACTTTATGGTGTTGGGAATTGAAATTTTAAGCCGATCCACGCAACATGCATTTTGCGCAGAATCGCAACCCCTCTTCGGATAAGTGCATTAACCACTTAATATTGAAGGGTACAGTGATCGCAAAACAATTAGTCCAACCTGAAGTTGCAATTTGGTGGTTTGCCCGGCTAAGATACAATGCACAGTCATATACCTTGTGCCCAGATTAGACTGCTTGTTTTGCGAACACTATAAATATGATGCTGGCGCCAGACGCTTATGGCACAACATACAGCAAGCATCGGAAAACACCACAGCAGAAGGCTTGCCTGATAAACGGAACGACACTGTACTCACCACACAGTCAAGCACGCATTGCCCCAGCACGGAAGGGCACTGGGCCACTGCCCGCGCGGCCGTCAGTGCCGCCCGCACGCCGCGCTGCAGTCGCGCCGCCTCCACGAAGCCGGCGCGCAGCCCGCACTCCGCCGCCCAGCCCTTGGAGCAAGTCACGAAGCTAGCCAACTCCATGCTGCTGTAGGGAGCTCCCATCTCGTGCATCACCTGGGGCAGATTGACATCAATGATTTTTGGTGACGCCAATTTGTGTCAAAGAACATCTTGTCCAGAAGACAGACTAAATGGAACCAAAAGACAACAAAAAATACCACAAATATGGTACTGAATTCATAATGACGAAACGAGGAGTTGACTAGATCACCATCTCTTACAAATCCAACATCTGACCATCAAAAAGAGTAATTTATTACCTATTTTGAATAAATCATTTGAATTTGAATTTGAATCATCATTATGATCAACCCATCGCCGGCTCACTACTAGCACGGGTCTCCACTCACAATGAGAAGGGTTTGGCTATATTCTACCACGCTGGCCAAGTGCGGATCGACAGACTTCACACTCCTTCAAGAACATTATGGAGAACTCTCAGGCATGCCGGGTTTCCTCATGGTGTTTTCCTTCACCGTTAAAGCAAGTGATATTAATTTGCTTAAAAACGCCCGGACCCCTAATAGGGGTCCGGGTCCTTTCAAAACCTATCACTGAAAATGTGTCCAACACCTATTGCCACAAGAAATTCAGTACGATTTTCAGGTACCTACCTAAAAATGGAACTTCGTACCAACCTTTTTAAACGAGTGGAAGGGTTTGCTGATGATGTTCTCCTGGTACACCTCGTCAGCCATGATGAAGAGCTGGTGTTCGTAGGCGAACCTGATGATGTCTTCCATGTTCTCACGGGTGAGGACCTGGTGTCAATAATGCACAAGTGTTAACAAGGCAATCGCAAATAATGATAACAAAGCTTTATCATGAAAATTAGAAATATCACTACCCATCCCAACCCATATTATAAAAGTGAAAGTATTTGTTTGTCCTTCAATCACGCTGTAGCGTCTATTGTAATAGTGCAACAGATCGACGTGATTTTTTGCATAGATATAGTTAAAAAGGCCTGGAGAGAATACCTGGAGAAAACGTCTACTTTTATCCCGAAAAATCAAAAGGTTCATACGGTTTCAAAAACCTGAATCCACGTGGACGAATTTGCGAGCATTATAGCTAATTAATAATAAAAACACAACCTCAAAGATCCTCGTGTAAATAGTCATGACTCATGACTCATGACTCATGACTCATGACTCATGAGCTATACTTGCCCCGAACTCTATCTCAAAAACCCCGAGCCCTAATCAAGAACAATCTAGTAACCTGTCCAGTAGGATTCCCAGGGTTGATGACCACCAGAGCTCGAACGTGGCAGTCCTGGCTCGCCTCCCGCCAGCTGCGCTCCAACTCCTGGACCTGCAGCGCCCAGCCGTGCTCCTCGTCCAGGTAGTAGTTGGCCTGTCGCAAGCCCAGCTCGGATAGAGTGCCAGAGAATAAGGGGTATTGTGGAATCGGGATCATCACAGCTGGGGAAATACAATACTATTATTTTAGTACATTAAAAATCAATAAATATCAATTCCTCGGCGAAGATCACAGCTTCATCAACCTGGAAACCCTGTAGACTTCTGGAACCGTACAAGGCCATCCAGGTTTTCGAGGATTTTTGATTAATTCAAGCTGGGGATATCTGTACAGTGCTTATAGAGTGCTATACACTAAACAAAGCTCCTTCAACGAGCAGGTATCTGTGTGGAGCCTTTAACGTTGTGGCGGTTACCACAATAGAAACTAGATGGCGCTGTTCAATCGATGACGTAGTCCCGAACAAATTTACCGCCGATAGTAATCGCACTAACAGAGTGTTCTGCAATCTGGACTATATATAGAAGTTTCAAGACATAACCGTCGGCCCAGCTGGCGCTACCGAGCACAACCAACCGCTCGGTGGGAGATCTCCCCTTTGGTACGGTCGAGCCTGCACACCGCTCCCGTACAACGTCATAAGTGGTTCATACCAGGGGGTTTCCCATCGACGTCCTGCACGAACAAGCTCAGCACAGCCTTGATGACGTCAGAGGCCCCAGAGCCGAGGTAGATGTCGTCAGACGAAGCCGCCACACCGTCGCGAGCGGTGAGGTACTCCGCCACGCGGCGCCTCACCAGGCTCAAGCCGTTGGATGGAGAGTAGGAGCCGACTGAGCCTTTCCTGGATTACACAAAATCAAATACCCTTATTATAAATGCGAAAGTGTGTTTGTTTGTTGGTTTATTGGTTTGTTGGTATGCCCTTCAATCACGTCGCAACGGTGCAACGGATTGACGCGATTTTTTGCATGGGTATACACTTGAAAAATAAAATGCGCTGTGTGTGGTCCCAAAATGGACTGTACTCGGCATTATCTATACCTGTGTTGTTATTACATAAGTATATAACTAATACATATTTCATGTTCAGGAAGGGACAGACCGTACAATGCTAATGCGAAGGTTTGCATACGTAATCAATTCACATAAATTAGTGCCCTTCGGGCGGGCGGGCGGGCGGCGCGGTGCGATGCAAATGACAATTAATCAATTAAGTAGTACACGCTCTCATTAGCGGGCACAACCGCGAGCCGACAATGAGCTTCCGTTACATTCGTTATTCTGGTAAATGGTGATGTAAATTCGATAAATGTTTTTAAATCGACTATAAAAATTTCCTACCCTACCTAGGATGGAAAAATTCTGTAAAACAGCGGGGCGATTGTCTAAAACCTGCATCAATCATTATTACAATCTCAATTGTTCTGATTGGCTGAATTTGTGCGATTCTTGTTGCAACAATGCATTGTGGCCAATAGTGAGCGAGCATTAACCAATCAGAGATGATTGCGATCGTGACATTGTAGCTGTCAAACAACCGCGGTAGGGCCCCTGATTGTGTAATTTAAACGACTGTCCTATTATAGATGTCGAGATGGCAATCGGGGAGGGAACGCCCCGCACACCCGCACAGCCCCCGCGCTAACCCAGTGCGGGCGAGCGCGGGTCATCCCGCCTCATACGCATCCTCTAATTAAACTCCTATAGGGGATTTGGAAGAAAAATAACACGTGGAAGGTAAAGAAGAATATATCCATACCGTATAGTACGCGACAGATTGAGATGGCAATCAGGGTATCAACCCGCACCCGCGCTCGCCCGCACCGGTTTAGTGCAGGGGCTATGCGGGTGTGCGGCGTGCGGCATGCGGCGTGCGGGCCGTACTCTAGGTAGGTATCCATACTTCAAAATTTATAAATGTGATCTGTGTATCTATCTTTTGGTTCAGCTCAACTACTGAACCGATCTTAAAGACACACTCGCACCTTGAAGATTGAGATGAGTAGAATAGACACATTTTATGTCCCGAAAATGAAAAACTTAAATCTATCAATCCTTACGTGCAATCTTCGAGTAGTTCTCTGACACGCTCCTTGACGTCGGCCGGTATGTCCGGTATGTCCGGCGAGCACATCAGCGACGGACATGCTGCTAAAGCTAACACCTGGAAAAGAGATAAAAGAATGAAATAATAATAGAATAGAATAATGAAGAGATAGAAAGAGATAGAGTTGGAAGAGAGATAAGTAAACAACAAATTAGAGGCCTGAAAAATAGCTGTAAGGTTTATCAGGCGTCCAAAGCGCGGGCCACATTGGGAGCGAAGCGGAACGAAAGTAAGTTAGAAAACAATGTGAGGAAACTTGAAACGTTTGCATGCCTGAGAGTTCTCCATGATGATCTCAAAGGTGTGTGAAGTATGTCAATCCGCACTTGGCCTGCGTGGTGAATTCCTCATTCTGAGAGGAGACTCGTGTTCAGTAGTGGACCGAAGGGTTGGGAGGATGCTGATGGGAAAAGGTACAAATACATACAAACAACAAACCTGTCTAATGAAAGTGATGGGCGGTTGTCCCAGGGCGTGGCAGTCGCCGATGTTGGCGCGCACCACGCGCGCGAAACGTTTTTCCACTCCCTGAAAAACCAATTTTATGATTTAGAATACGTACTTTTTTGGAGAAGGGAAGTTCTCAACCTAAGCTCTAAATAGACAAACATATAGAAATAGATACACAGACAAACATATACATATAACGAAGTGATCCTATAAGGGTTCCCTTTGAGGTACGGAACCCTAGCAATCAATTTCGTTCACAAATGACAATATTATTATGGTAAAATTACTTAGAATATTCTCATTTCCTGCCCATAATTACAAAATGATGCGGGAACTAGAAAAATAAATAACTAAGTATTTAAATAAGTTTTGCGTCTGAATACCTAATTAAAATATCAAGATACATTTTTCTGAGAAAATAGCTTCATGTATCGTTGCCTAACCTGAAGGTGAAGGATAACATTTCATGTGCAAATGGGCCAGCGTGGCGGACTATGGCCTAAACCCTTCTCATTTTGAAAAGAGACCAGTGCTCAGTATGTAGGTATAGTGAGCCGGCAGTGGGTAGATCACGATGACGATAATGATGATTTGATGGCCGGCACGCATTTCCATGCGCTCGCGACGTATTGTACTGTCATAAAACTGCACGCAAGTGCCAACAACAACTATACAAAATTTCAAATCGACGATGAACGCTACTCGAATGCATAGGTAACAAACGGTTTGTAACCATAAAGAATACCTACTTTCTCAATTTCTCGCTCAATCTGCACCGCCCTCTCCAGTATGGGGCCTCGCACTGCGTACTTTATGTTCAGCATGTTCTGGTTCACGTTCTTCTCCGTTATACACTTCTCCAGTTTCATTTTTAATTTATTTTAGATTTTAATTAAAAAAATTACAATAACTGATAACTTTTTTAAATGTCGGTTAAAAAAGCGTAGGTAACCTTAACGTCAGTTAATGAAACTTTTGTAAAAATGTAAGATTTTTTAATGACTTTCTTTCTAGGTATTAGATACAATTTGCAATTAATTCAGATAAAGCGAAAAATAAACGTTAAAATTAATGAAACCTTTAGAAAATTTGTACTTAGTAGGTTAGGTACAGTTTAAAGTGTTTGATTTTTTTTAACTGCAGCGTGCAACAGACGTGCAAATGAAACGGTCAAGTGCTTTTATATGTCTGCTTAGTACAAGGTAGGTGATGTTCAAGTTACTGCGATCACAAAATCGGTGAATCCCTAAGCATTTCATCATACATTTTCCCGTTCGAACGAGCATAGTACATTAACTTTAGGTAGTACCTATTCTACTATCTATTAGTAAAATCCATATTATAATTTCGAAAGTGTGTCTGTCTGTCTGCTAGCTTTTCACAGTCCATCCATTTACCCATTTTGGCAGTTACAGAGAAAACTTACAAACATGTCATCTTGTAGCATTTTGGCTTATTAGAAATTTGGAAAAATCCTAATTAGGAACCCTAAATAGGTAGGTATGTTGGGTTTTTTAGGGTTCCATACGTCCGAATGGGAAAACGGAACCCTTACAGAGGCACTCGTAAGACCCTTAATATAACTTCGGCGGGGAGGGGCGATGCGCACAACAGACGGAAACGTTTAAGTGCGGAAACCAGCCCAGAATGAAGAAGAAGAAGAAGACTCTTAATATATTTAAGTACCTACCTACTTCATCATCATCATCATCATCATCAACCGATAGACGTCCACTGCTGGACATAGGTCTCTTGTAGGGACTTCCACACACCACGGTCTTGTGCCGCCGCCATCCAGCGGCTCCTTGCGACTCGTCTGATGTCGTCCGTCCACCTAGTTCAGGTACGTACTTACCTGAAATTAAAAAGGTCTTGTTGTAAGGGAAATGAGAGAGGGAATGCCTTCCCTCCCTCTATCTCCGAAACTATAGAGCCTAATATTTTGAAAACATACAAAAAACCGGCCAAGTGTTAGTCAGACTCGCGCACCGAAGGTTCCGTACTATAGTCGTATTTTTGCACGATAAATTAAAAACTATTGTGCATAAAATTAAATAAAAATCTATTTAACAATGTACAGATAAATCCCTTGCATATGATACCCCACTTGGTATATTAATCTTACTTTGAAAGTTGAAAATACTAATTATTTGTTTATGAACACATTTTAATTTTTTTTGTGATGTTACCACAAATTCACGGTTTTCGGATTTTTACCCTTACGTGTACAATAAGACCTACCTACCTGCCAAATTTCATGGTTCTAGGTCAACGGGAAGTACCCTATAGGTTTCTTAACAGACACGACAGACAGAATAGAATAGAATAGAATGTTTTTTATTCATTTAATCTTTTTAAAAGTGCTTACAGACAGACAGACAGACCGACAACGACGTGATCCTATAAGGATTCCTTGTTTCCTTTTTAGGTACGGAAACCTAAAAATTGTTCTTTACTAATTATAGATTACAGGAAAACCTACAAGAAGTCTTAAAATAACAACATAGTAAATCTCTCAATATTGTGTGTACCAACTTACGTACAAATTCATCGTACGGAACCCTCTCCACGCGAGTTCAGCTCGCACTTGACCGGTTTTCAATTTACTTATAAGAAAAAACGTTCACCACTGCGTCACAGAAGTCATCAAAGAGATATATACCTAACAATAGAGATCACGAATCTGCTG
Source organism: Maniola hyperantus (assembly GCF_902806685.2). NCBI lineage: Eukaryota > Metazoa > Arthropoda > Insecta > Lepidoptera > Nymphalidae > Maniola > Maniola hyperantus. The sequence continues at coordinate 156,756 of NC_048549.1, forward strand.
CAATGCACAATTTCTTAGAAATCGCAGTTCTTACAAAAATATAAGGAAAAATCAAATGGTAACCACGCACGCCCATTTCAATAGCTGTAAAGACAGGTTTTGTTAATACTAGTCATTCATCACCATGATCAACCCATCGCCGGCTCACTGCAGAGCACGGGACTCCTCTGAAGAAGGGTTTAGCCATAGTCTACCACGCTGGCCATGTGCGGATTGGTAGACTTCACACACCTTTGAGAACATTATGGAGAACTCTCAGGCATGCAGGTTTCCTCACGCAGTTTTCCTTCACCGTTAAACCAAGTATTTAATTACTTACACATTACTCCGAATAGTTAGAGGTGCGTGCCCGGGATCGAACCCCCGACCTCCGATTAGAAGGCGGACGTCCTAACCACTAGGCTATCACAGCTTTTTCCTAGTCATTACTTAACACAAAATGAGCAGAATGAGTGTAGAGGTGAGGATCCGAAAGATCCTGGGACCAGCCTGACGCGAAGATATGGCTGGAGGCAGAACTTCGTGAACTGGTGGCCTTACACTGGTCTGTAATTCAACATCATAGAGTTATGATACTAGGTACAACATGATGCGTTTCAAATCTGAATAAATATTTAAAAAAATTAAGACCCACTTTTTTTGACGTTCATTAAGACATCAGCTAAGAAAGGATTTATGAAAATTCAACCCCTAAGGGGGTAAAATGGCGGTTTGAAATTTATGTAGGTACCTAGTCCACGCGGATGAGGTCGCGGGCATAAGAAAACGATATCAATAAACAATCGATATAATCAGTACACAATAATTAGTATTGTTATCATGTTGGGTGTCGGGTGTTCCTCGTCTCGTTCGGGAAGGTCTGAGGTCTCTCAGGCGGGGTCGGAACCGCGTGAGGCTAAAAGTCAACCATCCTTATCGACGGTACTTTACCTAGATTCGATCGTCGGCGGTGGTGTCGTATTATGCAACTTTTTCCGTAAGTAACAGTTGATTTAAATATTAGATAAGGTAAACTGAGCCAAATTGGGAGGGAAGGTTTGTGGGGCTCCATAGTAAAATTAAAATTACAAAAAAATCGGCCAAGTGCGAGTCAGACTCGCACACCGAGGATTCCGTAATCGTGTATTTTTATTATGCTTAAAAATAAATAAAAATTTGTTTTAGAATGTACCTACAGGTAAAGCCCTTCTATATGCTACTCTACTTGGTATAGTTATCTTCATGAACACATTTTTATTTTTTTCTGTGATGATTCACGGGTTTCGAATTTTTTCCTATACTTGTGCTATTATAAGATCTATCTATCTATCTACCTGCCAAATTTCATGACTCTAGCTAGGTGAACGGAAAGTACCCTATAAGTTTTCTTAACTGACACGACAGGCAGACAGACATCAAAGTGATCCTATAACGATTCCTTTTTAAATACGGAACCCTAAACGTGTTATTTAGGGTACCTCCTGAACGTGAAAAAGTGAGTTAAAAAAAATTTGGGTAACAGTTACATAACTTGTTTAAAAATGTGTTTTAATTAATTAAGTATCAGGTTTCTTACATTTTTTGAAAAAAAAATCTACAGTTTGTATTTTATTAGCCGCCAAAAATTTTGCAACTTTCATGGCTACGGAATCCTGCTGAATTATGGGTGTTCTAACACGCCCTTGATTAGTTTTTTCCTGGCAGCCATTTTGTTTTTTATTATTTATTGTTATAGCAGCAATAAAAATACGCATTCTGTGAAAATTTCAGCTATCTACTACGGTTCATGAGATAAAGCTCGCTGACAGACAAACGGACAGCGGAGGCTTAGTAATAAGGTTGAAAGAAAAACAACACATTTTTTTTAAATTAATTTATTTAAACAATACTCAACGGCTTCTAGGGTCTGTTTAATCTCTTCACTCCAACAAATCGTTTCGGGAATGTCTAACCTCTGGACATGAGCAAACTATAATATAAGGCAATAATTAATTATTATGTATATCACGATAATTGTGATTGAATTAAATTACAATATAACATAATAATTATTATAATCATAAGTAGAATTTGCATTTTTAAATGCACCCCATTGACAATTTCAGCAATGTGGCTAATTCCGTTGTACACAATCTCTAAATTAAACTAAAATGGCACCTCTAAATATATTGCTATCCCTTTCATAATGTTGCATACGGAAAAGGATAGCACTAGATTTAGACCATCGATATAAATAACAAGATATGGTCAAGCGAACAAAATTTTTCGCGATTTATAAACCAAATGAATCAGCGACTGCTGGCGTTTGAAATCCAGACGCCACTGAGGTCGCGTTGGTGCGTAATAAACATTTATGCACCAATTAGTCGGTGCCATTTTGCTTGTTTAATGACCCTGCCCATACGAAGTAAGTATACGAATAAGTCAATGATTTAGTTTAGTTTAGAGATAGTGTACAAGAGAATCGGCCCCAAAATATCACATTTGTTTTTCTAATATCAGTGATGTAACAATGTGATGGCAGCACTGAATTTTTTGGCCCCTAGGTAGAAATTTCAATTTTTAGTTTCATATTGAAGTTGATACATTGACATAGCGCCCCAACCTAGACCGCATCTTTGCTTTATTAAGCATGGTCGTCGTCAAGCGTAAGCCTAAAAAAAACAGTTTATTTTTCTAGTAAAATTTTCACAATTTAAGTTCCCATTGGGGCCGATTCTCTCGTACACAATCTCTTAATAACTAAATTAACAGGTCTAAATCTAGTGCTATCCTTTTCCGCAAGCAACATTATGAAAGGGATAGCAATATATTTAGACGTGCCTTTTTAGTTTAGTTTAGATATTGTGTACAACGGAATTAGCCACATTGTTTAACATTTCCTAAAGACTGAAATTAATAATCAATCTTTAATCCGTCGATTTAATTACTTAACAACGTTGACAGATTTTGATGAAAACAACGGTACCAAGTAACTTATCGAAAGATTAGATAGGTTTATTTTTGGCCGTAAATTGACAAAATTAAATTAAAATATTTGTTTCAGTTTCTAGTATAAATAGAGACAGCATTATTTCAAAAGGGATCAAGTCTTAGAAAATCAAAGAGTTTTGTATGAAACCTTCATTGTTACGTCACTGTGATAGGTGTACTTATGTGTACTAATGTGAAGGTTTCACAAATTCACTAAAAATACATAAACAATAATTTAAAACAGATATTAACAAAATATACGTTAATATTGTAATATTATACATGGTTTAATTAAAAACATAACTTTTAAATAATAACCAGAATTTAATCTACTTAACAGAATACAACAAAATGGGTTCTTATTTTGTGCGAATCAAACCGAATGGCACTGCCAGAGACTAAGTTGACTTCGTATTATTTGTCATTGTGGCGAATTCCGTTGCACACAATCTCTTAAACTACGACGTCTAAACCTACTGCTATCCCTTTCATAATGTTGCCTGCGGAAAAGGATAGCACTAGATTTAGACCTGTTAATTTAGTTTGGTTTAGAGATTGTGTACAAGAGAATCGGCCCCATTATATGACTAAAATAAAAAAGCTAAATAATATAATACAAGTACTTTTATATACAGAAAATAATCCAAAATTATTCCCACAAATTATATTTTAATAATAATGACAACAGAAATCATTAATAATTAAAATATTTCACAAAATTCAAGATCGCACGTGTCGAAAACCTGAGTATAATAACTAATAACAATAAACGAATAATAATTATACTTATAATAATTACAATAGAACTTTCCGAAAATATACTTACGCCATATTTCTTTTCATATCTTTTCACCGCCTGTTATTGGCTCTTTATTTTATCGCCAGTTCAAAACCTTGTACAGTACGCGGCAGAAAGTAATGTACATCGACCTTTACAAGGAGATAGCAGATTTGTAGAGCGTTATCTCTGTCGTTGAGACCGACAAAACGTCATATAGGTATGAGTGACAGGGACAACGCTCTACAAAGGCCGATGTACATTACTTTCTGCCGCGTACTGCAACAAAACGTCGCGGCTTCGACGTCACTGCCTAGGTAGGCTATGAATCGCCTATTTTTTTTTATTACACGTCACCCATAGCTTAATATTTGACATATCGTCGATTCAGGATAAAACAGAGTCCCCTCACTCTAGTTCACTCTGTCCACGCCATTCAAAAAATTCTTAAATATATAAAAGGAAAAGGTGACTGACTGACTGACTGACTGCCTGACTGACTGACTCATCTATCAAACTACTGGACGGATCGGGCTGAAATTTGGCATGCAGATAGCTATTACGACGCAGGCATCCGCTAAGAAAGGATTTTTCAAAATTAAACCCCTAAAGGGGTATAATAGGGGTTTGGAATTCGTGACGAAGTCGCGGGCATAAGTTAGTTATTAAAAAATAAATTTCCTGCGCAGGTACATTGTCGTAACTGATAATAGTGGTAGTACTATACTTGGCCAATTGACAAATCGGTCCAGTTGTGAAAAATTAGCCTAGTAGTAGTTCGCCTGTAAACATTGAGCTAGATGGTGGTGGCATGCTCCATGCTGCTTAGGAGAACTGCTTGGAGAACTTGGAGTGGAAGGTCTTGAAGCTGGCCAGCATCTCCTGCAGCAGCGCGGGCTGCGGCAGGATGGTGGTGCGGAAGTGGTACGTGCCCGGGCACTGCCCGAAGCCGCTGCCCGGGACTATGCTGATACCTGGAATTGCCAGTTTGGTTCATTATTTCATCATTATATCCATCGCTGGCCCACTACTCAACCCGAGCTTTCTTTCAAAATGAGAAGAGTTTAGGCCACAGTTCATCACGCTGGCAGATCAAGTGTGAACTTTACACACTTTTGAGAACATTATAGATAGTCTCAGGCATGCAAGTTTCCTCACGATACCTACCCCGTTAAAGCAAGTGATATTTAATTGTCGCGTCGCAGTGTTACGTCTGTCAACCACCGGTTGGGAATGAAGGTTCTACTGACAAGAGGCGGCAAGAAACTCAGCGATTGCTCTTTTCAAATGATAAAAAGTGACAGTATATAACAAAGCTCAGGCAGTTGCTTCCACGCAACTTAGGCGGAATCATATTTACGTGTTGCGGCGTGTCGTGACGCGCCGATTTCATACATTTAGTATGCATACAGAGACACGACACGACACAAGGCGTCACGACACGCCGTTCCACCATAATGTGTCTCTAACCATACGAAATGTATGAAACCAATATGCATCTGGCGCGTCACGACACGTGCGTGTGTTTCCGCTAAGTAGTTCATATGATACAATTTGACAATAAAGATTAAAAATTAAGGCTAGGTTTCAAAATTAAATTGAATATTAAATCTCAGTGTCCCTGCCGGGAATCGAACCCGGTCCCTTCCACTGTAATAAGGATTCAAATAAGTCGTCAAAATGGATTACATTACAGCAGAAAGTAATGTACATTTATGATATTTCGGCTTTGTAGAGCGTTGTCTCTGTCACTCTGTTATATGACGTTTTGTCGGTGTCAACGGCAGGGACAACGCTCTACAAATCTACTATCTCCTTCTAAATGTCGTGTACTTTCTGCCGCGTACTGTAGTTACCTGTCTCCTCCAGCAGTCGTGAGGCGTAGTACACGTCCGGTAGTTGCCCCGCCTTCTTGGCTGCGTCGCTCGCCTTCTGCGGCAGATCTAGCGTACTGTAGTTACCTGTCTCCTCCAGCAGTCGTGAGGCGTAGTACACGTCCGGTAGTTGCCCCGCCTTGTTGGCTGCGTCGATCGCCTTCTGCGGCAGATCTAGCGTACTGTAGTTACCTGTCTCCTCCAGCAGTCGTGAGGCGTAGTACACGTCCGGTAGTTGCCCCGCCTTGTTGGCTGCGTCGATCGCCTTCTGCGGCAGATCTAGCGTACTGTAGTTACCTGTCTCCTCCAGCAGTCGTGAGGCGTAGTACACGTCCGGTAGTTGCCCCGCCTTGTTGGCTGCGTCGATCGCCTTCTGCGGCAGATCTAGCGTACTGTAGTTACCTGTCTCCTCCAGCAGTCGTGAGGCGTAGTACACGTCCGGTAGTTGCCCCGCCTTGTTGGCTGCGTCGATCGCCTTCTGCGGCAGATCTAGCGTACTGTAGTTACCTGTCTCCTCCAGCAGTCGTGAGGCGTAGTACACGTCCGGTAGTTGCCCCGCCTTCTTGGCTGCGTCGATAGCCTTCTGCGGCAGATCTAGCGTACTGTAGTTACCTGTCTCCTCCAGCAGTCGTGAGGCGTAGTACACGTCCGGTAGTTGCCCCGCCTTCTTGGCTGCGTCGCTCGCCTTCTGCGGCAGATCTAGCGTACTGTAGTTACCTGTCTCCTCCAGCAGTCGTGAGGCGTAGTACACGTCCGGTAGTTGCCCCGCCTTCTTGGCTGCGTCGATCGCCTTCTGCGGCAGATCTAGCGTACTGTAGTTACCTGTCTCCTCCAGCAGTCGTGAGGCGTAGTACACGTCCGGTAGTTGCCCCGCCTTGTTGGCTGCGTCGCTCGCCTTCTGCGGCAGATCTAGCGTACTGTAGTTACCTGTCTCCTCCAGCAGTCGTGAGGCGTAGTACACGTCCGGTAGTTGCCCCGCCTTCTTGGCTGCGTCGATCGCCTTCTGCGGCAGATCTAGCGTACTGTAGTTACCTGTCTCCTCCAGCAGTCGTGAGGCGTAGTACACGTCCGGTAGTTGCCCCGCCTTCTTGGCTGCGTCGATCGCCTTCTGCGGCAGATCTAGCGTACTGTAGTTACCTGTCTCCTCCAGCAGTCGTGAGGCGTAGTACACGTCCGGTAGTTGCCCCGCCTTGTTGGCTGCGTCGATCGCCTTCTGCGGCAGATCTAGCGTACTGTAGTTACCTGTCTCCTCCAGCAGTGGTGAGGCGTAGTACACGTCCGGTAGTTGCCCCGCCTTCTTGGCTGCGTCGATCGCCTTCTGCGGCAGATCTAGCGTACTGTAGTTACCTGTCTCCTCCAGCAGTCGTGAGGCGTAGTACACGTCCGGTAGTTGCCCCGCCTTGTTGGCTGCGTCGATCGCCTTCTGCGGCAGATCTAGCGTACTGTAGTTACCTGTCTCCTCCAGCAGTCGTGAGGCGTAGTACACGTCCGGTAGTTGCCCCGCCTTCTTGGCTGCGTCGATCGCCTTCTGCGGCAGATCTAGCGTACTGTAGTTACCTGTCTCCTCCAGCAGTCGTGAGGCGTAGTACACGTCCGGTAGTTGCCCCGCCTTCTTGGCTGCGTCGATCGCCTTCTGCGGCAGATCTAGCGTACTGTAGTTACCTGTCTCCTCCAGCAGTCGTGAGGCGTAGTACACGTCCGGTAGTTGCCCCGCCTTCTTGGCTGCGTCGATCGCCTTCTGCGGCAGATCTAGCGTACTGTAGTTACCTGTCTCCTCCAGCAGTTGTGAGGCGTAGTACACGTCCGGTAGTTGCCCCGCCTTCTTGGCTGCGTCGATCGCCTTCTGCGGCAGATCTAGCGTACTGTAGTTACCTGTCTCCTCCAGCAGTCGTGAGGCGTAGTACACGTCCGGTAGTTGCCCCGCCTTCTTGGCTGCGTCGATCGCCTTCTGCGGCAGATCTAGCGTACTGTAGTTACCTGTCTCCTCCAGCAGTCGTGAGGCGTAGTACACGTCCGGTAGTTGCCCCGCCTTGTTGGCTGCGTCGATCGCCTTCTGCGGCAGATCTAGCGTACTGTAGTTACCTGTCTCCTCCAGCAGTCGTGAGGCGTAGTACACGTCCGGTAGTTGCCCCGCCTTCTTGGCTGCGTCGATAGCCTTCTGCGGCAGATCTAGCGTACTGTAGTTACCTGTCTCCTCCAGCAGTCGTGAGGCGTAGTACACGTCCGGTAGTTGCCCCGCCTTGTTGGCTGCGTCGATCGCCTTCTGCGGCAGATCTAGCGTACTGTAGTTACCTGTCTCCTCCAGCAGTCGTGAGGCGTAGTACACGTCCGGTAGTTGCCCCGCCTTCTTGGCTGCGTCGATCGCCTTCTGCGGCAGATCTAGCGTACTGTAGTTACCTGTCTCCTCCAGCAGTCGTGAGGCGTAGTACACGTCCGGTAGTTGCCCCGCCTTGTTGGCTGCGTCGATCGCCTTCTGCGGCAGATCTAGCGTACTGTAGTTACCTGTCTCCTCCAGCAGTCGTGAGGCGTAGTACACGTCCGGTAGTTGCCCCGCCTTCTTGGCTGCGTCGATCGCCTTCTGCGGCAGATCTAGCGTACTGTAGTTACCTGTCTCCTCCAGCAGTCGTGAGGCGTAGTACACGTCCGGTAGTTGCCCCGCCTTCTTGGCTGCGTCGATCGCCTTCTGCGGCAGATCTAGCGTACTGTAGTTACCTGTCTCCTCCAGCAGTCGTGAGGCGTAGTACACGTCCGGTAGTTGCCCCGCCTTCTTGGCTGCGTCGATCGCCTTCTGCGGCAGATCTAGCGTACTGTAGTTACCTGTCTCCTCCAGCAGTCGTGAGGCGTAGTACACGTCCGGTAGTTGCCCCGCCTTCTTGGCTGCGTCGATCGCCTTCTGCGGCAGATCTAGCGTACTGTAGTTACCTGTCTCCTCCAGCAGTCGTGAGGCGTAGTACACGTCCGGTAGTTGCCCCGCCTTCTTGGCTGCGTCGATCGCCTTCTGCGGCAGATCTAGCGTACTGTAGTTACCTGTCTCCTCCAGCAGTCGTGAGGCGTAGTACACGTCCGGTAGTTGCCCCGCCTTCTTGGCTGCGTCGATCGCCTTCTGCGGCAGATCTAGCGTACTGTAGTTACCTGTCTCCTCCAGCAGTCGTGAGGCGTAGTACACGTCCGGTAGTTGCCCCGCCTTCTTGGCTGCGTCGATCGCCTTCTGCGGCAGATCTAGCGTACTGTAGTTACCTGTCTCCTCCAGCAGTCGTGAGGCGTAGTACACGTCCGGTAGTTGCCCCGCCTTCTTGGCTGCGTCGATCGCCTTCTGCGGCAGATCTAGCGTACTGTAGTTACCTGTCTCCTCCAGCAGTCGTGAGGCGTAGTACACGTCCGGTAGTTGCCCCGCCTTCTTGGCTGCGTCGATCGCCTTCTGCGGCAGATCTAGCGTACTGTAGTTACCTGTCTCCTCCAGCAGTCGTGAGGCGTAGTACACGTCCGGTAGTTGCCCCGCCTTCTTGGCTGCGTCGATCGCCTTCTGCGGCAGATCTAGCGTACTGTAGTTACCTGTCTCCTCCAGCAGTCGTGAGGCGTAGTACACGTCCGGTAGTTGCCCCGCCTTCTTGGCTGCGTCGATCGCCTTCTGCGGCAGATCTAGCGTACTGTAGTTACCTGTCTCCTCCAGCAGTCGTGAGGCGTAGTACACGTCCGGTAGTTGCCCCGCCTTCTTGGCTGCGTCGATCGCCTTCTGCGGCAGATCTAGCGTACTGTAGTTACCTGTCTCCTCCAGCAGTCGTGAGGCGTAGTACACGTCCGGTAGTTGCCCCGCCTTCTTGGCTGCGTCGATCGCCTTCTGCGGCAGATCTAGCGTACTGTAGTTACCTGTCTCCTCCAGCAGTCGTGAGGCGTAGTACACGTCCGGTAGTTGCCCCGCCTTCTTGGCTGCGTCGATCGCCTTCTGCGGCAGATCTAGCGTACTGTAGTTACCTGTCTCCTCCAGCAGTCGTGAGGCGTAGTACACGTCCGGTAGTTGCCCCGCCTTCTTGGCTGCGTCGCTCGCCTTCTGCGGCAGATCTAGCGTACTGTAGTTACCTGTCTCCTCCAGCAGTCGTGAGGCGTAGTACACGTCCGGTAGTTGCCCCGCCTTCTTGGCTGCGTCGATCGCCTTCTGCGGCAGATCTAGCGTACTGTAGTTACCTGTCTCCTCCAGCAGTCGTGAGGCGTAGTACACGTCCGGTAGTTGCCCCGCCTTCTTGGCTGCGTCGATCGCCTTCTGCGGCAGATCTAGCGTACTGTAGTTACCTGTCTCCTCCAGCAGTCGTGAGGCGTAGTACACGTCCGGTAGTTGCCCCGCCTTGTTGGCTGCGTCGATCGCCTTCTGCGGCAGATGTATCTTCGGGAAGGCGTACATGGCGCCCTGGAACGTAACATATAACATTACTTCCTTATCGTTGTAGCCACTACAATGTAGTGGCTAGTTTAGTGAATTCCGAGAGTCATAATAAGTTGTAAGTAATAAGTTGGGCGCGCCTGCATAGGATGACGTTGTGCGAGAGCCCGGCGTGCGAGTGCGGCTTTGGCGACGAGGATAGGCACCATGTGCTGTGGGAGTGTCCCCTTTATGAGGACTTGCGAGTGACGATGTTGGATGGGATCGTACGCGGGGAAGCGGGGCCGGTCTTCTACACGGACCTCGTCTCATCGGCGGGGAACTACAACCGACTACGGGCATTCGCGCACCATTGGCATAAGAGGCGAAGCAGCTCGGAGCGTACAGGTGCCAGGCCGGCACCACGGAGGAGCAGCAGCGGAGATCACAGCTGTGTTAGTGACGTCTAGCCCCCAAGGGGGGAGAGTGAGCATAAGGGACAAGGAAGAGACCAAATAATTTGTAGGGAGTCAAGAAGGCGCCCCGGGAAAATGCCAAGAGCAAGTACCGAACGGGCGCCCTCCCGCGATTCGGCCCATATAACCGAGAGGTTGGTGGGGCCATGGGAGGTGGAGGGTTGTCCCAGTCATAATAAGTTGCTGTAATGCGTGTCAAACAGTGCGGGCATTGTTTAAAACATGTTTAAAATATATAAAAAACAACAAAAAAAAATTGTTATTTTTCAACCGGTTTAAATAAGGTCCCGTAGTTATGCCAGTTGCTAAAAGCTTCGGTGGCCACTATTTACCAAATGATAATTTTTACCGAAAATAATTTCCCTTCCCTTCAACTTCATATTTGAAATCAAAATACCAATTTACCGCAGTATCATATTTGTTTTCTATTCATATATTTTATGTTCAGGAAGTAAACAATTTTTTTCGCTTCGTCCGCGTGGATTGAGGTTTTTTGAAATCCCGTGGGCACTCTTTGATTTTCCGGGATAAAAATTAGGTCCCGGGATGCAAGCTATCCCGATACCAAATTTCGTCAAAATCGGTGGAATGGATGGGCCGTGAAAAGTTAGCAGGCAGACCGACAGACAGACTTTCGTATTTATAATATTAGTATGGTTAGTATGGTATGGGTAGTATGGATCAATGGCTGTCACACAGACAGATTGGAGTGGACGCAACTATAGTTTGATTTCTTTCCCACAGAACCGTAGAAATGGTTAGTTTCCGAGATTAGCGCGAACAGACAAACTCGTTCATAGTAGTAATGCGACACAGACCTGCACAATGTTGCACTGGAAGCCCTCCATCTGGTTGAAGGTGTCGGCGATCATCTGTGCTCGCTTGTTGAGGGACTCCAGGACGGCAGTCTTCTCCTTGAGCCAAAGGGGGTACGACGGCTCACCTTCCTTGGGGGGTTTGGCCTGCAATCGAAAACGAAATATTTTAAGCTATCCAAATCTCGCGTTCTATGAGTTTGGATCCTATCGGTGTTAACGCCGACTATCAATATAATAAGCCTTAAGATGATGCTTATAACTTGTATCGGAATAAAAAAAAATATGAATCAAATATCCAGCCATTTGGGATATAAGCAGCAGACATTCTATAAAACTTATATTTGGATTTTTTGTAAATTGTGGCAAAACATGGTCGAAACACTCACAACACAGTCCACGGCGGCCTGCCCCAGCACAGTGGGGCACAGCATCGCAGAGATACACTTGTACAAGTTGGCCTGCACTGCCGGCTCCATGTTCACCAGCTCCATCCAGCCTCCTCGCAGCCCACACTCGCCCATGTAGCCTTTGCTCACCGACATGAACGATGCCAGCTCCGTCTGGTTGTACGGTGAACCCATCTCTGTCATGACCTGGAATTGTTTTATCAGTTATAATGGTAGTTCGGATGTACATACGACATTATTTGTGATAATGGACGGCAGTCTGTCACATTTCTTTTGTACAGGAAAAATGTTGTTTGATACAACAGATTGAATGCATTTGAACCGGATAAATTAAAATACAATAGGAAAAGTTTATGTGAATACTTAACACGTAAAATCTGCCAATTAAAATAATCACGAAAAGTCTCCAATCATAATATTTGAGAATACAATTAACACAAAAATGTTTGGAACTCCTTGCTATATATTATGGTTAGTTCAATTCAATAAGTTTATCTAGTATAGTCAGAGTGAACTAGAGTGCTGAAACTCTCGGTTTGATCCTTAATCGACGATATGTCAAATATTAGGCTGTGGGTGACGTGAAATCACAGACAAATAGGCTATTCATAGGCTACCTAGCGTCATACATATGTAGGAACATTTGACGACTGCCAGTGACGTCGAAGCCTGGACTTTGTTACAAGTTCCCTATAGTAGTATTGGTTACCTTCTTGAAGGAGTAGAACTTGCTGCCCTCGGCGTAGACGTTGTCCTGGTACACTTCGTCCGCGAAGATGAACAGCTTGTGTTTGTGCGCGAACTTGATGATGCATTCGATGTTGTCGCGCGTCAGCACCTGAAGTTATTACTCATTTATATTGACATGTAACACTTCCAACCCGAACCTGAATATAAACTGTTTCAGGAATTTTGGGAATTCCAGCCCCTCACCGGTTCTTTTTAAATTATATTAATTTATTAGACATCGGCCTTCTATTTGGGGGTTCGGAGGTTCGATTCATCCCTCCAACTTTTTAGAGTTATGTGCGTTTTAAATAAGCAATTGAACATCCTTTGCTTTAACGGTGAAGAAAAACATTGTGAGGAAACCTGTATGCCTGACAGTTCTCTATAATGTTCTCAAAGGTGTGTGAAGCCTGTCATTCAGAGAGGAGTCGTGGTCAGTAGTGAGCCGGCGATGGGTTGATGGTGATGACGTGTTAGCTACCTGTCCAGTGGGGTTGCCGGGGTTGATGACGACCAGCGCGCGGACGTTGGCGTTCTTCTGCGCCTCGCTCCTCGCGCGCTCCAACTCCTCCACGCTCAGGCCCCAGTTGGTGGCCTCGTCTAGGTAGTAGCTCACCAGCTGCAGCCCGTACTCCGCCAGAGAAGCAGAGTACAGCGGGTACTGGGGGATCGGCACCATCACTCCTGCCAAATGAGAACTCGAATTAATAAGAAAGTGCTCTAGCGGTGCTAACGCACCCGAGCTGCGCTGCCTGCGGTTCCTATCGCACTACAACCGCAGTAAGCGGCGGCTCGCGTCACTGCTATACCCGTTCGCGTACGAGCAACAACGTCGCAAGATGAGCGACAGTGAAGAGGGGAAGGGGGAAGCCGACATCCTAGGGGTTGGGACTTTTGAGGATACTTCTAAGAGCATAAGGAACACGCCATGTGCCAAAAATTATAAATACGTTATTTATTTTGAGGTCTATCATGCCAGTACACTAAATACTTAACACGATTCGCGTGTATCTTATCAGAGCGCCGTACGCATACTGAAAGCGACGCGCCGCGCCACTGGGTATGTCACACTAGCGTCGCTGCACCGTGCGTCGCTGCGATGTGCTTCACAATATTCGCTCCAGCTGCGATGCGCGGTGAAGCGCTCCGCACCTGTTCTGGCATCGAATGCGCCAATTTGTAGAAACATATTGTGTTTAAGACTCACCGGATGTCTTGCCGCCTAGATCGTTGCAGAAGAGCTGCAGCACACTCTTGATGGCGGAGGAGGCTCCCGCGGAGAGGCACACGTTGTTCCAGTCGGAGGGGTGGCCGTCCCTGCGCTGGATGTACTCCGCCACGTTGCGACGGATCAGCTCGATGCCGTGCGACGCCGAGTACGAGCCTACTGACCCGCCCCTTTGGATGGAAAGCATATATACTGCTTAAGATACTGGGTAAAGTATTTATATGAAGTGACATAAGATACTGGGATCCTTTACGAGATTCCAAGATGGATGTCGTAAAAGGCAAGTCTGTTGGAAAAAGAACATCTAAAAAGTAGCCTATGTCACTCTCCAGGTATTTATCTGTATCCATACAAAAAATCACGCCGATCCGTTGCGGCGTGATTGAAGGACACACCAACTAACAAACACACTTTCGCGTTTATAATATGGATAGTGATTGATACGTAATAGCAAATTTTCTCCAACTATCCTTCGAAGTCAGCGCTTCCCGTTACAAAGTCGCTATTCTAGCACCTTGGGACCCCAGCGTCTATCGCTTTTTCGAACTATGCCACCCTGAAATCTGCCTGAAACATACCCTGCCTATTGCCACTTCAGCTTAGCAACCCGTTTAGCTATATCGATTATTCTGGTTCTCCTACGGATCTCCTTGTGGCGGTCGATCAAATAATCACGCAAGACAAAAGCCAAGAAGGAAGCAATTCACAAGTAGCCTGATAGATGGCACCATGTGTATGATGAACAATATGAAACTAGATGGCGCAACTTGATCGATAACGTTTCATGACGTAGTCCCGAACAAATGTACCGCCGACAGTACTCGCACTAACGGAGTTTTCTAAAATCTGCACTATATATAGAAGTTTCAAGGTACAACAGTCGGCCCAGCTGGCGCTACCGAGCACAACCAACCGCTCGGTACGGTCGCGCCTACACACCGCCGCGCTCCCGTACATCCTCATTCCTGATTTGATTGGCTCCTTAGTGATGACGGTGGTCGCCACTTACCCGCAAGCATTAAGAATGTCCTTGGCCCGTTGTTTGACGTCAGCGGGGAAGTCACCCTTGTCAATCAGCTCGGGTAAGGAGACACACGCCAGAACCTGTCCAAAACGCAAAACTGTATTTTTAATTTTGCGAACAAACCCACTCTTGGTAAAGCTCATGAGAACCTCGGATCACATTTTGACCTTGATAATGGTACTGACTCTGATGGCAACAAAATCTATTGTTGTTTTATGAAGCTTTCCTTTAACTCTGCTTGTGTGAGCTCAATATAACATAGAGAAGCAGGAACTGGTTCATTGACTCATTCACATGACACAACTGAACCACATACATCACTATTATCTTAGATACCATTATTTTACGATTTGACATAAGCTATGCATGGCATTTGGCATGTCAAAACATGTTGTTATAGTCCCTAAAAACGAACTCCTCACGCACCATTTTAACTGTATGGGTCAACTGTCACGTCAAAAGTACGGTTCACCTTTAAAATGAGGACAAAAAACATGACTTCTTTAAAAAAAAAAAATTGACATGAAATATGACACAAAAAGTTAAAATGGCGCGTGAGGAGTTAAATGTTACGCGTTATACTTGTAAACATGACAGGTAACCTTCCTCACCTGTCTAATGAATGTGATGGGCTTTTGCCCCATGGCGTGCGCGTCTCCGATGTTCGCCCGGATCACCTTCTTGAAGGGCTTCTGTGCTCCCTGTGGAGGCAACAACATCCCGTGTTAGACACAGACCGCATGTAACTTCTTAAAAAAAAACATCACATCAAAAAAAACTTCTTAAATATACAGATTGTAACCAGAACCACTAGCAAAAACTTAGCATTATTGTTATACTACCTAAACACAATCCAATATCAGTAAACATTTGCCTCATTTTGTAGTTTTAGTGATTCAGCATTTTTCAAACCAGCAATGTATATCGTGCTAAACTCGGGTCAATGCACCGCCTACGATGCGGCATTGACTCCGAGTGTCCTACTTACGCAACGTTCGTTGACCTCTAGCGTCAGTCAGATGTTTTATTTGCAATATATCGTGAACTTTTGTAAAATATAGGATTTTTACTATTTTTTTCGCGTTTTATTTTTGTGGTATTCTATTAGTAATAATCATCAGTTCTGGTTACACCCTGTAAATACCCGATTCAACCGATTTTTATGAAATTTGGTAAAAAGGTAGCTTACAAAAGAATAAAATTAAAGAATTCCCACGGGATTTTAAAAATGACGTAGTGGCGGGCATCGTCTAGTGGAGAGGTAGATAAATCGATACGGTTTTAGATCTTAGAACACAAACAATAGAATAGGCGTAATACATACGAGAAGCGCTAATGTTGTGATGTTTAGCGAATCCTTCGTTACCGATGTAACCTGCGGTCGACCTTGAGCAAGCCACCCCATGGGGTTGCTGGTAGGGTGGTAGGGTGGTAATTACCCACCCTTTGCCGCATCAGGGCCTCTGCCTTTCTCTTTCTCAACATCGATACCCATTTTATTTGCATCTACGTATAAAAAAATCGGATCGTCTAATCTATAATTTAAAAAACCCGGCCAAGTCCGAGTCAGACTCGCGCACCTAGGGTTCCGTACTCGAGCATTTTTTTTGACATTTTGCGCGATAAATTAAACGTATAAAAATAAATAAAAAATATGTTTTGGAATGTACAGGTAAAACCCTTTCATATGATACCCCACTTGGTATAGTTATGTTACTTAGAAAATTGAAAATACTAATTATTTGTGCATGAACACGTCATTTTAATTTTTAGGGTTCGTCCCTCAACGGAAAAACGGAAAGACAGACAACGAAGTCATCCTATAAGGGTTCTTTTTTCCTTTTGAGATACGGAACTCTAAAAATAAGATGCATATTCAATCCTAACTTCCTAATCCTAATTTATTTCGTGCAATTAGGCCGTTTTGTTCGCTAGCTCTTCATATTATGATAATTTATATCGTTGGTTACATAAGACAAGTTACAAGTATTGTATCATCGATCAATATCAGCTGCACTGTAACTATCGCTATCGCTATCGCTATCGCTATCGGCCAAGTTCGTTACAAGTCCGACGGTACGTGCCACTGTTATGTTATCACGACAACGAACGGCAATTGAGCAATTGATGTGAATTTCCTCAAA
The DNA here is from genome assembly GCF_902806685.2 of Maniola hyperantus. Lineage (NCBI taxonomy): Eukaryota > Metazoa > Arthropoda > Insecta > Lepidoptera > Nymphalidae > Maniola > Maniola hyperantus. Next base: position 173,540 of record NC_048549.1, read on the forward strand.
GCACCGCTAATCGAGCTATCATGGCCTGTTATGAAGATATTCATTGACTGATAATTGTCATTTTATACGTTAGAAGCTCTAAATGAACATCAGTGAATAACAATATTCCGTACGCAGTACGTATATAATTGTATCTACTTGTAGTTACGCTTTACGTCATATAAATAAATGACTAATTAACATAAATTAGTTCCACTGACGCTTCTTACTCTATTCAAGGATATTTTTTGTTGAGGAATCGTTTATCTTAGTGTAACTACTAGTTAAGCATTTCGCGTATTTAACTAACTGAGAACTAAATTAACTGTGAATTTACACAATAATTATAATATAGTAGGTAATTTCTTAGGAAAACTTCGTCCGCGTGGAGTAGGTACATAAATTTCCGAACTCCATTTAACCCACTAAGGCCTAAGGGGTGGAATTTCGATAAATTCTTTCTTGGTGGATAGTGGATACCTACTCTTTACAAAGAACACATCCTCCAAATTTCATGTCTCTAGGACCAGCAGTTTAGGCTGTGCGTTTATATATTATATGTCAGTCAGTCAGTCAGTCAGTCAGTCAGTCAGTCAGTCAGGACTTTATATTGTAGTGTTAACTGAAGTATTAGGTCTAGCATTTGTGACCTATTTTATGTGATTTAAAATTTTTGATTGCAACTTTGCACGCAAAAGCTATTTATTCTATGCGGTAGAAAAACATAGGAAGGTAAACCGATATATTTAAAAGGGTTCCGTAGTCACCCGAAGGATGCGAACGGGATCCTATACTCTAAAGTCCGTCCGTCCGTTTGTCTGTTTGTCAGCGGGTTGTATCTCATGAACTGTGATAAGTAGAGTGTCCTTCGTGTGCGACTCGCACTTGACCAGTTTTTGTACGATTATGAATCTATCGTATGAACAATACGTAAACCCACACGGACGAAGTCGCGGACATCATACTACCTAAGTCAATAGCTAAGTAGATAGAGTTGAGATCATATTATTCTGAGAGCTGTTATCAGTATATGACTTGATGTTATCGAGTTCGTAAACACACTATTATATTCAACTTTAATTTAATCTTGTTTTGCTTTATCTAACTACACATTTCCTCAGTTTCCTAGATTTTTCCGGTGTAGATCAGATCTTAACGGTGTAAAGCTGTAAGCTAACGATAAGTTGGTGTAAACATCGTTTCTGAGATGATTCGTTCGTTCAATACAACCAAATGATTGATTGCAACATTGTAGAAGAACAGCGAGACGAGAGTTTGCCAATGACATCATTGACCTTTGGAAAATTTCGCCAACTCCACCGACCTTGGGGATTTGCATCGATACCGTAAAATTAACGTGATGACAACGCGGTAAAAATACCGTCTTCAATGGGGACGTGTCATATTATTTATCTACCTACTCTATATGCTACACTAGATGATGCCCGCGACTTCGTCTGCATGGAAATGTTTAAAAAACCAGCTATGTACGAGTCTGACTCGCGCACTGTATTACAGTCGTATTTTTTCGACATTTTGCACGATAAATCAAAAACTGCTATGCATAAAAATAAATAAAAATCTGTTTTAGTATGTACAGGTAAAGCCCTTTCATATTATGATACCCCACCCTAGTATAGTAATCTTACTTTAAAAGTTGAAAATACTTACTAATTATTTGTTCATGAACACAATTTAATTTTTTTTTTGTGATGCAACCACAAATTCACGGTTTATAGATTTTTCCTCTCATGTCTGCTATAAGACCTTTACCTATCTGCCAAATTTCATGATTCTAGGTCAACGGGATCACGGGATGTACACTTTAGGTTTTTTGACAAGCACGACAAACAGGCAACGAAGCGAAGTGATCCATAAAGGTTTCATTTTTCCTTTTGAGATGCAGAACCCTAAAAATGCCACAGGGACCATGGATTTATGCAAGATAAAAAGTTTACCTATGTTTACATTCCAAATTTGAGCCAAATCTGTTCAATAGTTTTTACCCGACTACGGCATAGCCAGAAGGAAGGAGGGTTATGATTTTAGCAGTCTAACTCTATGTACCTACATGTATATAATATACATAATACATGTATATAATAATTATGTTTTCGCGTGAAAGAGTAACAAAACTACCGACTTTCGCCTTTATAATATTCATGCGATGTTGTGATTCAGTGACGATTCGAAAGCAAGTTTATTTGAATAAAAAAAATATCTATTTCTGTTTCTATAAGTACCGACTGTGCGTTGTAACCCACTAAACTCAGATGATAACAATTCGGTCTACGTTATCAACTTATCAGTGACATGAAATGTAATTATTTCATGTATTGCAACCTGTGCTACTTATGATACCAGTAGTTATTGCCCGCGACTTTATTGGCGTGGACTGCACATTCAAACCCCCATTCTATTCCCTTAACGGTTGAATTTACGAAAATCCTTTCTTAGAGGATCTCTACGTCATAATAGCTATCTGCATGCCAAATTTCAGCCCGATCTGTCCAGTAGTTTGAGCTGTGCGTTGATAGATCAGTCAGCCAGTCATACAGACCTTTTCGTTTTACATATTTCGATATTATTGTCGACAGGCCTATAAAATCTTTCCAAACGAAACAACCAAACTAAATGAATACAAAATCCATCACATTCGCCCCCCGGGCCCCGGGCTCCGGGCCCCGCCTGCAGCGGTGCACAATAGCGGTGTACCTAACACGCTATTTGTAGTTTTCAAGTCATTTGAGCAAAGCTATTTGTAACAGAGTACTATTATTGGAACTAACATCGTGTTTGCAAGCAGTTGCAAGGTAACAAGTTTACTGAATTATACCTACCTACCTGATACCTATTTACTTCTAGTACCTAAGCTCTGACAGCCTAGTGGTTAGGACGTCCGCTTTCTAGTCGGAGGTTTGGGGTTCGATCCCGGGCACCTCTACCTTTTCGGAGTTATGTGCGTTTTAAGTAATTAAATATCACTTGCTTTAACGGTTAACGAAAACATCGTGAGGAAACCTGCATGCCTTAGAGTTCTCCATAATGTTCTCAAAGGTGTGTCAAGTCTACCAATCCGCACATGGCCAGCGTGGTAGACTATGGCCAAACCTTTCTCACTCTGACTGGTTATGTCAGGTGCTTGGTACAGCACAATATTATTTTAGCACAATAGTAAACAGACATGATCAACATATTGCTATGTTGGCAGTTACTATATGCAGCTATGATTAACCAAGTGTTAATTGGAAGAGGAAATGAAGTGTGTGGTAATTTACTCTAGTAGGTAATTTTTTTTTTTAAATAGATATAGCGAGCAAACGAGCAGGCGGGTCACCTGATGTTAAGTGATTACCGCCGCCCATGAACATTTGCAGCACCAGAGGAGCCGCCGATGCGTTGCCGGCCTTTTAGGAATTTGTTGGTCCCGCGCCCCTTGAATAACCCCATGTTATAATCTAGTGGGAATACATGTACATGAGCAATACGAGTAATAATGAGTTTGTTGTGGGCTCTTCTCAGACTTGGGCGCGTTTGGAACCCTCGTTGCTTTAGTTTTAAGATCGCGTAATAATTATCACCACTATATCTTACAAATACAACAACTAACTGACTATCAAAAAGAGTAATTTATTATTTGAATTTTAAATATACCATTGTACAGTCAAATGCAAATCTACACTAATATTGTAAAGAGGTACTTAAACTTTGTACAGTACACGGCGGAAAGTAATGTACATCAACCTTTAGAACGAGATAGCAGATTTGTAGAGCATTGTCTCTGTTGTTGAGAACGACAAAACGTCATATTGGTATGATTGACAAGGACAATGCCCTACAAAGCCGAAATGTCATTCTACAGGCTGATGTACGTTACTTTCTGCCGTGTAATGTAGGAGATAATCTCTGAAACTATTGATCCAATTTCATAAATCCTTTTACTGATAATGAATGAATGAATGAATGAATTATTTATTCATAAATAATAGTATATCCCCAAGTCACAGGCTTAAACTGCTTAGTAACTAAACAAACTCAATGAAATCATTAGTTTTATTTAGCTTACTTTATTGAGTTTTAGTCTTGTGGAAGGTTTTGACCATATTATTAATTATCAGCCTAGCAGCAAACTCATATCACCATTTAGTATTCTGATTTGAGGCTGCCTAGCTACCAATTTATAGTACGCTGCAGAAAATAATGTACGTCAGCCTTTAGAAGGAGATAGGGGATTTGTAGAGCATTGTCTCTGTTGTTGAGACAGACAAAACGTCATATAAGGTATGAGTGATTGATGTACATTTACTGTATGTATCTAATATGGAATAGGGTTATTGTTATATATAAGCACCAGACAAGATTGCTGTCAAGGGCTAGCTTATAGGAAAACCAGCCGAACTGAATATCTCTGCCTTTTTGAATTTGGTTATAAAGAGAGTTTTTCATCAATCTAAATATATAAAAGGAAACGGTGACTGACTGACTGACTGATCTATCAACACACAGCTCAAACTACTGGACAGATTGGGCTCAAACTTGGCATGCAGATAGCTATTGTAGCGTAGACAACTAGATTTTTGAAAATTTAATCCTAACAAGGTAAAATAGGGGTTTGAAATTTTTGTAGTCCACGCGGACAAAGTCAGGGGCATAAGCTAGTATACTTATATATGGCATAAGATACAGTTATATTAGGTATATTAAGATAAACTGTTATGGCCACAGGCCAGTATTTCATTCAGTAACTCTGTGTAAATATTTACCCCGTATGTAACCTGTCAAATATTGCTTTCTAGATCAATAAGCTGATTGAAGTTAAGTTCCAAGAACATGACAGGATCTGATACAATAAAGAATCCTGATACATTATCTGTTTGTTTATCTGTCTGATACTCAAAATACATCATTATTAAGCTATAGATCACCCAATTCACTAATTTAAAATCAGACAAAACCGTTTTTATTTTATTCAAATAATCAATAAGTAGGTACTGAAAATGCTTAGCAGGGCCATTATACTATTTTTATCAAGTCTTTTAATAGTTATCTTTCATAATATTATTATGTTGAGACATAATATGTTACAAATAGATCCCAGACTGTCTCAGACAATAATCATAATCATAATCATTTATTTATTTTGCTCAGATATGGTAGGTACATGTATATTATTTACATGGGGTCCTAAAAATTAGGTATTCAACTAATCAGTCACATATCCTGCCAAGCATGGACACGTAATTAAAATTATTGTGAACAAATTACGTTTGTCCGCAATAATGTTAATTACGTGATCCTTTTATTGACTTAACTCGTGTGCAAAACAATTGTTTTAATTTTACTTTCACTGAGGAAGTAATCCGCAACAAGTTCATGATTTCGACTAACCTTTTCCAGCTCCTTCATAATTTCCGTCGCCCGGATGACCAGAGGCCCGCGGACCGCATATTCCAGCTTTATGATGTTCGGGTTGATGTTGTCCACCGTCAGTGCCTTCGACATGGTTCTTACGCTGGTGAAAATGTTCCGAGACAGTACTAACTCTACCGAATCCACTGGCTTCCCCGCGCCGGTTGCAAGTCGACTGGCGGCGGCGCGGGTTATCATCATTTTCAAGGATGACATTTTCTCTAATCAGTTAACAATACCACCACCATTCAGTGCTCTAAAACACATTAAACTATTAAAAACTGCACTTATTCTTTTACTGAACACAAAATATTTGTAAAATTCAATTTTATTTTAATTATTCTACCTTTCACAATCACATTCATTTATGTAACACAGTCAAATGTCAATATTGAATTTGGTATACTTATTAATCTATGATATTGAACTGCGCGACGGAGCAGACTCGAAGGTACGGAAGTGCTGAGGTGTGAGCGAGATGACAAGGTAAGAGCTGTTGTCACCAAGATTTTTTAACGATAATATTATTTTAGACAGCTGATGTTGCAACTTGCACTAATCTGTGGAGTTGCATTTGCATTTTCGCACTTCAATAGATTATAGCGCAGAATAGAGCTGCCTGCTGTGGTTTGGCTGCGACTGCGACTATCGGGAGAGAAAAATAGCTGCAATGAATTTATCAGTCCAGTAATGATAAAAGATGACCTCTCCAAAAAGGTTATCTGACTAAGTATTGTCTATTTCTATTCTATTGACAATAACAATAATCAAATAATTTAGTGATGTACCTAGTTACCTTGCGTTAAACACAAAATATCGATAAGTTTTGAGAAGACCCAAGACGTGCTGACGAACAAGTTATTGTTTTCTGCTACGCAGGGACCGAATTTTACCGGTCGTAGCGTTAACGTTATAAATAAAGATACCCATACTTATATATTCTGTGCCCATACATCCACTAACGTTATCTAGACACCAATATTATTACCGCACTACTTATACCTACCGGTAATAATTAGACACGTGGTTCTAGCACATGAGTAGAAAATTATTTAGTGGTGTTTCTTTGCTAAAAAGATTAAAAATCCCTCTCTGCTTTCGCTAGAAACGTCAGACAGACTTTAGAGTCTAGTGCATTAATCTTTGCTTCGAAGTGTTAGGTACCTCACGTTTATTGACCGAGCGAAGCGAGGTCTCTGAGTCTACTTGAGTGAAATTGCACTTGTCCGTCTGTCACAGCCTTATAACTTCTGAATCATCATCATCATCATCATCATCAACGGCTCACTACAGAGCACGGGTCTCCTCTCAGGGTGTCTCAGGGTGAGAAGGGAGAACAAAGAGCCCCCTGAAAGCTTTTTATATATTTTTTGCAATATTCGGCTGAAGGCCATCAGTTTACATATTGTTTAAAATTAAGTTAAGTAATTCAGAAGTTATGAGGCTGTGACTGACAGACAGACGGACAAGCGTAATTTCACTCAAGTAGACACTGAGACGTCGCTTCGCTCGGTCGATTATGACGTCATGACAAATCCAATATGGCGGATACGATGGACAAAATTACTCGCAAGAAAAAAGTATTGATACAGTTGTATCAATTTTTTATCAGATAGAGGAATAATAAAAAAGCCAGTATTTTAATTCATATTTAATTTTTTTTTACACAATATTCTCGACTAATGTCAAACAACTAATAATAATAATCCCAATACAAAAATATTTTCATCTTCTTATTTTATATTGACAGTTTTTTTACAATTGTATAGTTACTCTCATTCTAATGTGCTTCTGGTCATAATATCATGTAATAATATAAAAATTGTTGTGATGCTTTACTTATATATTCACATTTTTCTATACATTATGTCCATTCACTAATTTTACAGTCGACCGTGATGTAAGGTTTGGTGCATATACACAAACCACTACTCAATGAGCTCTATAACTCACTCTATAAAATAAATAAAACAATAATACACGTATTTCGCAACGAACGCTGTTAATACAATATTTTAATATGGTTACAAAAAATAAAAAATATGAAATAATATAACCACAACATGATGTCAGACAATAAAATTAGTAATCAGATCTAAGTTCATAAAATATTTAAAATTTTCTATTAAAAATGTACACATCACATACCTGAACGCACATATTTACATTGATTAAAGGCTTCTATAACAAATAAAATTGACGATAATTACTTTAACATTAAACAACAGAAACATTATCTCACACATTTTATGGCAAATCGTCAATATTACCACAAAGGAAAATCTAATTTACCATATTTTAATAGACAATTATAAAACACAACATAGCTATATTTTACATAGTCTTATAACGAAATAAATAAATTATTCTCTAAATAGTTACGTCGCTTATTGTCAAATGAACCTAAAACCCTATAGACAGCGGCCGCAGTCGTCGCAATTCCTATCTTACTTACATTTATGTACTAAAATCAAAATTTTCTTTTAACACTTAATCATAGGAATGTAGAACGGTGAAAAGTGGGCTCTTATTGCTTCCCATAAGCCTATAGATTATCTCGAGCAACGCTGAGATAAATCGTTAGTCTATTTCAATATAAAAGTGTCATAATATACATATTATACCTAACGAGATGATATCACGTAATGATATGATTTCGATCGACGACGAACAAAAAAGAAAAATACTGACACATAAGTACGGCCGGAAGTAAAACAAGTAGCACAGAAATAGTTTATAACAGATTAAAATTAAAATATTTAAACAAAATAAAATATAAAAACATTTAACAGCGGTAAAACGAGAAGAAATTCGAAAACGAGATACTCCTACAAGGGGTTACCAACTGAAAAAATTGCATAGTATAATTAATTCCCTTGAATAACCCTTAACTAAAATTAAAAAGACATAAATACTGAATAATGATGGACGGGATAGTAAAAATAGAGTAAAAAAGTTTAGAATAATTGAATTAAATCGAGCAACATAGATTTGTGCAGCACATTTCATTCTTTAGTTTTAGCTTGTGAAAATAATATCCTTAAATTACTTATTAAAACAAGACCCGCACCCGTTGTTTTCTCAAAAACTTAAAACTTCTTCACAGAAGACTTTTCCTTGTTCACAGTTCACACCACCCCCTTAATTATATTATTAATGTTGGTAACAGTGACACTCTGTTAAAAATCAAAATGCAGTCAAACTAATTCAAGGACGGTTGCCGGTACTAAATTTATAATGTTGAAACTACCAATAAATTTCGTTACGTTACGCTAAAAAAAGGTGACGTATACCAGTAACGGTATACCATTATGATTTAACTTTATATTTTTATCGTTACTTAACGGTAAATGCGCGTCAAGAGAAGATTTTGTACACGACAAAGTTGGATAGAGATATATGTATAGAGATATAGGTATAAGTAGTGCTACTTTACCGGTATTAATTATAGTATCTAGATAACGTTAATAGAGGTATGGGTATTGTTATTTTTATCGATACTTTTTAACGTTAACGTAGCGGTATTTGGTAACGTACGAAAAAACTACCGGTATTTCGGTCCATGCAAACTATCGATATATTATGAATCTATAGACTCCACAGCTCTACACAGTCAGTATTCTTTGTTATAACAGAAAGAGAGAGAATGATATTAATGCTCCTTCGCAGATATGTGGATGCAGCTTCACATTATAACCACACTGCCTGTTTTAAATAAACTAGCATTTTTGGGCTATTTTGCTCCACCAATAAGTTTTTATAATGTGAACCTTATCCCATTCATATTTACGCGGGAGATCGAAGATAGTCGAAAAGAAGTAGTGGAGAAAGCAGAAGATCAGGATCTTTCACTTTCTGCACCACCCCTTTTTTAGGTTTATTTAAAGAAAATTGACGTTTAAGGGGGTGCTTCTGCTTAGTATCCGTGGGTTCGGAGCCCCAGGGGGGCGGGGGTGGCGGGTGCGGACGCGCGGGGGGCGGGGAGTGTATATAATGCTAGCAATCGCGGTCTTCTCTGACCAGTTGCGCGGTGTCGGCGCCGGTGTCGGCCGCCGGGTCGAGCGCTCGCACTCGCTTCGTACTCCGTGTCTCCGTCGAGGAAGGAGATATTACTGCTGATACTACCTTCTCTTTCAGTTCTTCAGGCACTTCGTAGATGCCCGCTGAGGATTAAATATTTACTGTTAGTTTGGTCATGTTTGAAATAACAAAATAATTTAACATAGACTTGTTTCAACAGAGAAAATACTTTTTCAGTTGCTAACATTGGTAGTCTAGGAGGTCGTCACGACCAGGACTACGGTCTCATGTGGCAGTCTCCACATAATGACACTAGATGACTCGCACTCATACATAAGGAAGGTCGTACAACAATCGCGCGCTTGAACTTGTGATAAAGTGACTTACAAGTTACAACATGTTACTAGATGGCGCCACAGGTAATCATTCAATATGAAGCCTGAATCGCGCTAACGAAGTTTACTTTACCTTGTAATAAATATTATAAAAATGAGATTTATATTTCTATTCAAATAAAATTTTACAAGTGCTTTTGAATCGTCAGAATAATTTACCACTGGTTCGGATAATAATGGGCCCTTATCAGCAGTGCACCCACCGTGACACCCGCTCGGAGAAAGATCTTCCTCATCACACTTTTGCTCTTATCTATGCATCTCATCACCAAAGAGTTAACAAGGGCAAAAACCTAAGATAATTGGTGATGTGTTACTTTGGACCCATCGCAAAACTCCGTTGTATGAGTCCCAATTATCCCTCCAAGCATATTGAATATACTTCTTCAGCGTCTGCAACTCTGATCGGTGTTTCGGACATAGATATAGCTCCACCTCTAGCAGGAGAAGTAACTTACGTAAAGGCGGCTCGGGCTCGCCGGCCGCGGTGGCTCTGGTGACGGCTTCGTACATGGGGTTGCTGAAGTCCCGCCCTTTCCTCGCGGGCTCGTCCAAGGCGTACACGTCCCCAGCGGCCCCCGCAGCCCCCGGCGCGCCCGCCAGCCCCGCGCCGAACTCCACGTTGGAGCCCGCTCGGAACGACACTGACTGGGACGACGCTAGGCTGCCTAGGCCTCCGCCTTTGCCGCTGGAAGGAGTAAGAGAGTGTGTTCAAGCTCATATTTTTCCGTTATTTTATTATCAAACTGGGTTTCAATAAGTTACAAATATATACGATAATTTGGAGAGATTTGGGGATTTTCTTAGGCTGCCACCTGTGAGGCTCAGACCACTGCTTAGGATGACGTTGGAACGAATGGGTTGGTTGGACTTGATTTAGTCCCCAAGACCGTGGGGAGTGTCCAAAATCCGGATGATGTCAAAAATCTGGGAAAGACCCTGTGCAGAGGTTGTTGATTTGTATTGCCCTACAAGATAGGGTGCATTGTCAGTCATGATTTGATCGTCGGGGTCGTTAAGGACGTGCTTAGGACGTCTTTTATTGGGGGATTGTTGCAATCGAGGGCGTAGGAGGCAGCTGACCTACTAGAGGTTCAGGATATCTGGTTGTTTTCTCACAGTAGTTTTTGAAAAACTGGTTTTGATCGAGCTACAATGAATTTTTTAGTTTCTAACCTCAGCGGTGTAGGATGTATGAACGTTGATAGATCAGTCAGTCAGTCAGCTAACAGTTAGAAGTAGTACTTACAATGGCCTCTTCCGGATGATGAACCAGCCCGCCGCCGCCGCTACCGCCAGCACCAGCACCAAAAGCACCGGCACCACTATCGCCGCGGCCGAGGACGAGCGTTCCTGCGTGGCGGCCGCGGCCGAGGCGCAGAAGGGCGGTTGCAGCGGCGCGCGGCACGTGCACTGCAGCGTGCCGTCCGAGCCTTCCGTGCACGTGCCGCCGTTCTGGCACGGGCAGACTTTGGGCGGAGGCCGTTCGTTTTCAATCGCTGTAAGAGAATGTCGGTGTAATAAATTCACTTATTGCGTTAAAACTATAGCTGACCTTATCTTACACCACTAATATATATCCACTATACTATATGTATAGTCTAGCTGATGCCCGCTATTTCGTTCGCTTTGATATTAAAAATTATCCCGTGGGAACTTTTTATTTTGCGGGATAAAAAGTAGTCTCCACACTTAGTTAACGAGAGTGAGTGACTCTCGTTAACTAAGTGTGTAAGTAAGGTTAAGTACAAATCCAACAACTGACAATCAAAAAGTGTAATTTATTAGCTATTTTGAATAAATTATTTGATTTGGTTTGATTTGATTTGATATAAGTATATCGTACCTACATTAGGTTGCGTATCGGTGCTTTTAAGCTCTATAGAGCTCACTTTGACTTTGCTCAGACCTAAGATTGATTTAAAACGAGACAGATTTATGTGAGAGATATAGCTCTGTCTCGTTAAATAACTCTATCTTAAGTCTAAGATAAGTCAGAGTGCGCTCTATAGATCACCCTAATACCACGTAAGTCATTTTAGGCGGTTTTAAACTTTTAACATGTCGATGGAACTGGGTAGAGAATCGCGTCGTTTCGGCCAGTCATGAACAAGGAAACGTCAGACAGAAACTCTTAACAAAGAAATGAAGGTTACCTGCATCACACGCGAGCTCGTGCGTGGCGCGTTTGGGCGGCGTGAGCAGGTCGGGGCACGCGCAGCGCCGGCCCGCGGGCACGGCCAGGCACAGGTGCGAGCACGGCGCGCGCGAGCAGCCGCCGCGCGACGTCAGCGACATGTTGTAGCGCAGCGGGTGGTACACTGCGGGTCAAACAGCTGATAGTCACATCATCATTGTTATGATCAACCAATAGAGGTCCACAACTGGACATATGTCTCTTGTAGCAACTTTTATACACCACGGTCTTGCGCCACCTGAATCCAGCTTCCCAATATCATTTATGTAAATCAAGAATAACAAATGGATGGACCCTTGAGGTATTCCACAAACAATGCCATATGGTTTGCTTTAAAAAAAATCGATTTTCACTATTTGTTGTGTACTAGTTAGGTAAGATTCAAGAATTTTAAATGCTTATACCTACAGATATACCGATACTTTGAAAGTTATTGAGCAAAATAGTGTGTGAAAATGTTGTCGAATGCCTTTTTAAATCATCTACAGCTATCTTTAGCTATCATAAAATCAGCCTAATTACTTTTGATACTGCGAGAAAAACTGATATGGGGTGATGGTTTCCAAGGTCAGATTTAGAGCCAGCTTTACTTAAATTCCTTAAAGTTTAAACTGACCTTTCACAGCCGATGGGTTGACTAGATCCTTCGATATAACGAATGGCACTCCCCGTCCGAACTTGTCCTGTCTCACCAACTCGCCGGTGTCCCTCGTAACCCAGTACAGCGACGACTCAAATACATCTAAAGACAAGGGATGCTTCAAGAAATCACCCTTTAATATGACTTTTCGGTTGGTTCCGTCGTGTTTGATCATTTCTATCGTATTGAGTTTGGTGTCCGCCCAATAAATCGTGTGATCCATCGCGTGATCGATCGCTAGACCGGTTGGATGTCTGACGTTCTCTGTAATGATCGGGCGTCTCTTCGAGCCATCCATCCAAGCCGTTTCAATTTTAGGAGCCGATCCGGCATCTGTCCAGAACATTTTTCCTAGTTGAGGATCAAGGACTAAGGATGTTGGGCTTTCTATTCCAGCGGAAACTATAGCTCTTCGGTATCTTCCGTCTGTTCTAGCGACCATAACACGTCCTCTAGGTTTGGAGCCAGTTCGATCTGTTTCGGTCCAGTACAAGTTTTCTCCGATGTAATCTACAGCTATCGCGGTTGGTTTGGAGCTTCCTTTCATGTTGAGATCTTGAGCGTAACCACTCTTAACTTCTCCATCCTTAGCGTTGATCATGTAAGACCGTTTGATGGTCTTATCGTAACTGTCTGCCCAGAACACCATTTCGTTTTTAGGGTCGTAATCGATGGCTTCTATCCTCTTCTCCGAGGTAATAACATCGAACTGTTCGTTCTTGTCTTGGACAAACGCTCGTATTTCAGGACCGTTGGCATACATCAGCACCACCTCGCCTTCTACTACTTTACAAATGCCAGATAAGCTGTCCGCAAGTCTGGAAAAAATAAAAACATTCTCTTACTTTCTGATGTTTTAAAAAGTATAAATTATCCTAATGCAATGGAATCGAAATAAGTCGTTTACGCCTAAACAAGTTTAGTACGGGATTTGTTATTATGACAACGACCATATTATTGTTATTAACTGGACTAACGCCATTTGTGCTCAAATGTGTATTTTAAGCAAAATAATTATGATCGTGAATTCGATAAGGGCTATGGACTATGGATTTAATAAAACTGCCATACGCCTACTAAACCGCTTCAGTTCCTACTGACACATTGTGGCTATTTTGAAATATTTATTATTTGTTGTTATAGCGGCAATAGAAACACATACCTACTCTGTAAAACTATCTATTACGGTTCGTGAGATCCAGCTCGCCGACAAACAGACGGATGGAAGGATAGCGGAGGCTTGCACCCTTCGGGTAGGGAGCCAACATGATTTTGAAAGATTCCGACGTACTTGAACCCTTCCCGACAGCTGCAGCTGTAGCTGCCGTTGAGGTTGGTGCAGAGGTGCGCGCAGCGGTGCGTGCCGGCCGCGCACTCGTCCACGTCGGCGCAGCGCTTGTTGTCGGCGTGCGAGATGATCCAGCCCTGGAAGCACGTGCAGATGTAGCCGCCGCTGCCCGGCCCCGCGCCCGGCAGCGTCAGGTTGGTGCAGAAGTGCTCGCAGCCGCCTGGAAACAAACGATACTTATTGAGGTGAAAACTTCTTTAAAACGTTCTTCGTAAAAACTTCAAGGTCGCGGCAGTAACATGCCAATTATTGGCTATGAAAAATTAATCTTAACTACTGAGAAAATAAAGTTTGAATTTAGTTGTAGCAAAACCAAAAGAGTAAGTTCGAATAAGAACGTTCTAAAATAACTCCATTCAACTTGCCAATACAAATTGAAAATTTGTGAAGCTCGAATGTCTGAGAATATAAACCGGTTGGACTCGCACACGAACTTATTATTTGTTGTTATAGCACACACTCTGTGAAAATTTGAACTCCTGTTACGAACCTTGAGATCAGACTGCTGACAGACGGACGGACAGCGGAGACGTAGTAATTTTTGGATCCCGTGGTACCCTTTCCTAATAAGGCCTTAGTAACTTTCTAGTGGTGGGTGCAAGAGTGAGAGAGAAGGAGCAAAATGAACTGACCCTTATCGACAGGGGAGCAGGTCTGCGTATGATGGCAACCCAGCTCATCAGATCCGTCTCCGCAGTCGTCAGCCAGGTCGCAGAGCTGCGTCCTCGACACGCAGTTGCGGTTGGCGCACTGGAACTGCGCGAGCGGGTCGCAGGGCTTGGCGCGCGCTGCGCACAGGGTCATGTTGTTCTCGTCGGAGCCATCGCCGCAGTTGTCCACACCATCGCACACTTGGTACCTGGAGAGTTATTAGTACAGGCAGTGTTACAGACAATAGCGATAGGATGTTCAGATGCTGTATGACACGGACATGATGATGAAATTTCACTCACTTTACACATCATTAAGTAATGTCAGAAAAAAAAAATAATAATAGAAAATAATCATAGCTTTTAGTTATTCATTCATTTTTTCTGTGGTTAAAAAACCCCGATTATTTATCGACCGAGTTTAGATCTCTTTCATAATTTCAGAAAAGGCCGATTGCTTAAACCGCTTAAGCGAGCACTTCGCCATTAGAATATGAATTTTACTAACTATCTGATAAGTACGATGTTTACCTTGGCACACATCGATGGTTGTCACAGTGGAACCGGCGCAGCGTGTCACAGTTGAAGTTGGTGCATATCGACGGAACCTCGTCAGAGCCGTCTCCACAGTCGTCTGTCCCATCGCACAGGTCTGATTGGGACACACACAGGTTGTTGCCGCACTGGAACCTGCTCTCGGGGCAGTATCTGCCGCCGGGGTATCGAGGCGGACACCCGATCTCATCCGACAAGTCTCTGCAGTCCCTGTCGCCGTCACACCTGAAGTACGCCGCGATGCAGTGGCCAGATTTACATTGGAATGTTCCGTTCTTGCATTTGAACCCACCGCAATCCATTTCATCAGTGTTATCTCCGCAGTCGTCTTCGTGGTCGCATCGCCATCTGGACGAAATACATTTCCCATTTCCACACTTGAATTCTGATTCGGAACAATCTCTGTACTTGTGCTGGCACACCGCTTCCACTTCATCGCTTCCATCGCCGCAATCGTCAGTGAAATCGCAGAGCCATTGCTTTGGTATGCAGCGTTTGTTCTGACAGGTGAAATCTGTTTGACTGTTACACGAGGGACAGTTCTCTGGTATCTCATCGGAGCCATCCCTGCAATCATCTTTGCCATCACAGAACAGCCATTTTGGAATGCATCTGTAGTTCGACTGGCCGGGGCACCGTCGCCATCCGTTGGTACAGTTCTTCTGCCTGCACATGTACGCCGGCTCGTCGGAATCGTCCCCGCAATCGTTGTCGAAGTCGCACATCCATAGTTTGGGAATGCAGCGTCCGTTCTTGCAAGCGAACTCCGTGTCAGGTTTGCACGGCCGATTGTGACACATGGCCGGGTCCTCGTCACTGTTGTCTTTGCAGTCGGTATCGCCGTCGCATTTCCAGCTGTCCAATATACACCGGCCGCTAGATTTACACTTGAACTCGAGGAGGGGACATTCGTGAGCACACTTTGCCTCGTCGCTTCCGTCGCCGCAGTCGTCCGTACCGTCGCAAATAGTCGCGGCCGGTGTACAATTAGTGTTTTTGCATTGGAACGAGCCAGCTCTGCAGTGTCTGACCGGACATGTATCCGGTTCGTCGGAGCCATCCGTACAGTCTTTTTCTCCATCACATTTCCAGAACCACGGTATACACTTTTCATCGCGACCGTTGCACCTATGTTGGCCGTCGGTACAATTCGCTATACAAGTCTTGAAGTCTCGCGCTAAGTAGAACTGGTTGGGACAAGCACATTTGTACGTCGTAGCGCCCTCCTCGCCGTAGCCCTCGATATTTAAGTAACTGGATTCGTGAGGAGGAGCGATGAGACAGAGATGTGAACATCCACCGTTGTTGTTCCCGCACGGATTGTTGTATGGCAGTTGCCTTAAGGGGTGAACTATGTGAATGTCGTATGGACGATGAGTGGCGTTTCTTAGGGTTGTTAAGTTTTCGCCGGAATGTTTATTCGCTTTGAGTATGGCTTTGAGGTTCCAATCGGTCCAATAGATATCATCATCGAACAGGCTCAGAGCGAAAACGTGCGGTACTTTCTCTCCCGATAAAACGACGTGCCTGTGTTTGCCTTCTAAATCTGCCGATCCGATGTAATCCAAGTGAGCATCTGCCCAATAAATTCTGTCCGTGAAATAGTCAATAGTGAGAGCATTGGGCCAGGCGATATCGTCTTCCCAGTTCAAAACGGTGGTGAAGTTGGATCCATCCATACCCAGTTTACCGATGTAGGCCTGAAGGTGCCAGGAAGTGTAGTACAAGTATCCGGTCCCTGGATGCACAACGATAGCTCTCGGATCAGCGATTCCAGTTTTCAGTGTTTTTCGTCTCGTTCCGTCTAGCTCTGACACGTCCAAATTTTTCGAATGCCGGTCTAGCCAGTAAAGCTTTCTTCCTATCCAATCGATCGCAATACCTTCCAGGCCGTGAGAATCGTGTCGGATTACTACTTCCTTCGTTGGATTCGGATCAGTGTAATCCGACCGATAAATAATTTTAGCGGATACATCAGCGAAGTACATTTTGTTTTCCTTAAAGTCGAAATCTATAGCAACAACATTCATTAGGTCTTGATGTACCAAATTATACAAAGAGGCATCAGTGGACATGTTCCTCACGTAGTATTTGTTCGTGAATATGATCCAAGCGGTGATGTTGTCTTTTCTCTTACACGTGTGTTCATCCGCTTCTCTTTCGTAATACTGGTCGGAACATTTGCAGTAGTAGGATCCCGGGGTGTTGGAACAATACTGGGAGCAGACGCCTGGGGTCTCGGTACATTCGTCTATGTCAGCACAGGCTTTACCGTCGCTTAGGAGTTTGTAGCCTTGATTACAATCGCAGTAGTACCCGGTCAACGTGTCTATACATTTATGTCCGCACTGGTTGATTTCTAACTTGGCACACTCATCGACATTACAATGCGCAGGTTCGTCCGAGTCATCTGTACAATCGGAGACCTTGTTACAAACGAGTCTATTGTCGATGCACTGATCGTTGTTACACTTGAACTGTCCAGCGGGGCAAGTCTTGTTCTCCTTCGTGCATCCCACTTCATCAGAATGATCTCCACAATCATCTTCACCATCACATCTAAAGTGGTCTCGGATACACTTGAAGTTTTGACACCGGAATTCGTGCGTGGAACATTTCTTATACTGCGTATTACATTGCTTTCCTTCATCAGAACCGTCTCCACAGTCATTATCATGGTCACAAACCCAGCCTTCGTTGATACATCTTCCATTGGTGCACTGAAATTGATCCTCGGAGCAAGGCGTCGGTGTGGAACAATGATGTAAAGTAGTATTTTCATCTGCGCCATCTATACAGTCAGGGTCTCCATCGCACAACCATTTCTTAGGAATACACTGAGCTCTATTCCAGAATTTGTTTTCTTCACACGTGTATTCTGTTTCGGCGTCACATTTACGTTCGTTGCACTGATGTCTGTCATCTTCGTCGCTGTTGTCTAAGCAGTCGTTGTCGCCATCACAGATGTATATTCTGGGTATACAGTTCCCGTTATCGCAGGTGAATAAATCTCCGAAGCAAGTCCTGCCCTCGGAGCGGCAGTATTCTGGCGGCTCGTCGGCGCCGTCACCACAATCGTCGTCTCCATCGCAGTACCAGGTCGCTGGAATACACCTGTGGTTGGGGCAACGGAAGCTGTTTTGTGGACAAGTCCTTTGGGCGCAATGTAGTGGATCCTCGTCAGAGTTATCGCCGCAGTCATTATCACCATCGCACAACCAGTAAGGTTCGACACAGATATTCGTTTTCTCGCATTTAAGGTGATTCGTTGGACACGTCGTATTTCGTGGACACCTTTCATGAGTCTCATCGGACGTGATGTTATCTTTGCAGTCGTTGATTCCATTGCACACTTGTGTTTTAGGAATACAGCGCGAGTTCTGGCAGGTGAACTCTCCTTCCGCACACGGTGGGTACACGCAACCTTCCTCATCTGAACCATCTTTACAGTCGTTTTCGTGGTCACATTTCCACGATTTGAATATACAGCGTCCGTTGTTGCAGCGGAACTCGTTGGGGGAGCAGGAGTGGTAGGAGCAGTAGTTTTTGTCCTCATCGGAGTTGTCTCCACAGTCGTCGTCTCCGTCGCAGGACCACATTCTGCTGATACACTTTGCATTAGCGCAGAAGAATTTGCTGGAGTCGCAGGTGATGTTTTTGGCGACACACATTCTTCCTTCATTGACCAGTTTTGTGTTGTCATCACATTTACATTCAACCGTATTGTTGGGAGCAGGATGGCAACTCTGAGCGCAGCCTCCGTTGTTAATCTTGCACAGGTTGGTCTGGCACGCTTGTCTACTTGTGCTGTATATATGAATATCTCGAGGGGAGTCCTCTAGTCGTTTCACCATCTCAATCATGTTCGCACCAGTATGTTTCTCCGCTCGGTACACGCCTCGCAACTGAAGATCAGTCCAGTAAATGTAGTTTCTGAATACTGTGATTGCAAATGGATAGATCGTTGCCGAGATCAAAACTTCCCGGTCGCTTCCATCCAGTTTGGAGCGTTCGATCTTTTCTCGCACGGCATCAGTCCAGTAGAGCATATTCTCTTCAAAATCTATCGTGAGTCCGCTCGGTTGCGATAAGTCCTTATCTATGATGGCTTTCTTGAGAGATCCTGCCATGGTCGTCCTGTAGATTTTTCCAGATGTTCCGAATCGACCCCAATCAGTATAGTACAAAGTTCCATTGCACGGATCCACGACTATGGCTCTCGGACGTTCCACTCTCGCGATCATCACTATTTCAGTGCCATCCAAATTCATCGCGTAAATGGAATTGTTAGAGCTGTCAGTCCAGTAAACTTTCTTCTGCGTCCAATCGTACGAAATACCTTCAGGGTTAATATTCTTGCTGATAATATTCTGTATGCCCGACGCGTCCGGGTTGTTAGCCGACATCCAAGCGATTCTCGCGTAAGGTCTGATTTGCGTGAAGAACAACTTGTTATCAGCATAGTCGAATTCGACTCCAACGACATTGGTGAGGTTACCGACAGGCTTGAACGGTACATCGGTGGATTTGGGGTCCAAGTTAACAGCACGGATTTCAGTTCTCGTCGTGAACACTAGGTATTCATCAACAACATCGCACTTTTTAGGGTTGCTTGCAGATATCTGTCCAGTGGCGCAGTCGCATCGGTGGGTGTAACCTTTGTTAGCTTCGGGAGGATAGCTGAAGCAGAGTTGATCGCATCCTCCGTTGCCAAGTTTTCTGCAAGGGTTGTTCTCATCGGTGGGTTGGTTGTTGATGTCGAATATGACGATGTCCCTCAACTTAGGCAAGTTGGTGCGTATCTTTTCCGGCATGGACATGTTACCCGGCAATTTGGAGGCTTTGTAAATGGTCTGGAGGTTTCTGTCGACCCAGTACACGCTGCCAGTGTATATGGCGATGCCCATGGGGTTGGGAAGGTTGGATCTGATGAGTTGTCTGTTGCCACCGTTGTAGGAGATCTTTTGTATCTGGTCAAGTTTGGAATCTACCCAGTATACATCGTGAGTTAACATGTCAATAGTCAAATCCCTGGGGTTGGATATGCCGGAACTGACGACCGTCTGCCAGTTGCTTCCGTCGAGGTATGCCTTTCCGATACGTGGATATTGACCATAATCAATCCAATACAACAGTCTCTTTAGAGGATTGACGGCCAACTCCCGTGGGGCATCCATAGTGGTTTTATAAATAACTTTTCTATTCGAACCATCGAGCCAAGACATTTCTACATAATTTTCATGTGGGAAGACATTAGTAAAGTACAAGTTTCCAGCGACCCAATCGACTGCTAAGCCTCGTATTCCATTGCTGCCGATACCATCTTTGACTACATGTTGTAGATCTGAGCCATTAGGTCTAACTCGGAATATACCGTTCCATTGTCCTCGGTTGAACTCCACCCAGTAGATGTAGCTTTCGGCAAAGTGAATATCGACATGGAGTATATGGTGGCCTACACCAGTAACTGGCACCATGGCTTCGGCGCTATTCTCCAGGCTGTATCCTCGAATGAGATCAAGTTGGGACACTACAGCGAAAGTCTTGTACGGGACACAGTTGACCTCGTTCTCCTTTCTATACCCGATGGAGCAGGCACAAATCCTCGAGCCTCCTTCCCCGGGAATGCATATCTGTTCGCAGCCACCATTGTTCAGGGAACAGGGATGATGCATCATCTTCCTCTTCTGGAATATTGTCAAAGATTTCAAATCACTCTCATTGTCCAATATCACTTTGATGTTATCACCATTGGGAAGGTCAGCTTTGATGATTTTTTCGTGTCGCGTGTCCAGAACGTATAACCTGGAGTCGAGGACAGCTATGACTTTTGGGTAAGAGATGGCGTTGGCTTCGGTCAGTATAGTTTTCCGGTCGTTTCCCTCGGTGTTCATACTATTGATGCTGGCGGGGTACTGCGTGCTGAAGTAGACGATCTTCCGGTCGATGTCGATCGCGACAGCTTCAGGTCGCTCGATGTTGTCGACGAGGATAACCGGGTTGCTTCCGTCCATGTTGACTTTGCCAATCTTTGCGGGCACTCCGTAACCTCCCTCGTCTGACCAGTAGATTTTTCTGAAGCAGAAAAATTCGGTTAAAATTTTAGATCCTAAAAACTCACACTAATAAATTGATTAGTCCATCTGTTAAAACAACAGTGTGGATGTTTGTTTTCGCGATTCGCATGCGAGTGAAGAGCGGGCGTTTAATATTTAACCCAGAACTTGAATTTGAATACTCTCAAAGTCCATCTTTCGTGCCTAAAAGTTTTCCTAGACACACAAAATAACTGAATTTGAAAAATAATACGCAAAATCAGATCATCCAGTTTAAAAAGGTTGAAGTCTCAATAGATCAACGGTAAAAGGTATGGGCTGGTTAATAATTACAGATAAAGCTTACCCTTCCGTAGGGTCCAAACATATTCCCTTAGGTTTGGCGATAGAGGTCCTGCTGCCATCGTTTGCGAAGACAATCGTCCTATACTTCACCTTCCCGTCCACTCGGACCAGCTCAATGTTACTCGCCACTTTATTGGCCATGAACAAGTTTCTTCCGAGCCAGTCAAAAGCTATTGAAGACGGGAAGCCGACGATACCAGTGTCTTGACCGAAGAATTCAGCCTTATTGCCACCGCCATAAGGCATAGTATAGATTGTACAGTTTTCGTCGTCCTCGCTGTCGCCAGAGGTAGATTGGAGCCAGTACAGCATGTGACCTTGACGGTCGTAGTCCAGTTGTACACCACCTGCAATACAAATGAACCATGTTAATAGTGTCCGACAGCGTATCTTCAGGATTTACCATCACCACGATTTTCGGAGATTGACTTTATCAAAATTCATACCTTGTATACCAACAACGGGAGGTAGCTGTCCAGCCCTTCCAGAACCATCCGTTGACAGATCAATGATTTGAGATCCCTTCAGCACCATCAAATATGCGCTCTCCTCTGAAATTAATAAAAACAAAATATTAATATTGAATTAAGCCTGATAATATTATTGTCTCCCAAGATAATTATGTTTTCCAGCATGTTGTACATTTTAATGTTTCTCAAGAAATTCAATATGTTGGCTCCTGGTATTAAAATTTTAAATGATGAGTCACTTCGTCTCCTAGGGGCTCCCGTACTAGATGCATCAGTTCCTCAATTTGTTGAAAATACTATTTCAAAATTTAGTAGTAACTCCCACCGTCTGTTTGAAATTAATCCACATATGGCTCTCACAATATTGCGGTTTTGTTTATTTGTTCCAAAATTTACTTACTATCTAAGATGTTCTCCACTTTGGAAATTTAATACTTTATTGGACAATTTAGATGCTTTTGTTAAAAATATTCTCACTAGTATTCTAAATTGTCCAATAAGTAATCAAGCAAGGTCCCAGGCTTCTCTTCCAATCAGGTATGAAGGTCTGGGAATTCGCAAAATTTCTAGTGTTTCGCTGCCAGCATTTCTTTCCTCTGTTTACAGTACACACACTCTCTATGGCAAGATTATATCCAATTCTTTGGGTTCCATAGAGGTGTCTGGCTTAACAGAGGCAAGAAATGAATGGTCCATGCATAGTCCCAGCCAAGTGCCGGTTTCTCTTTCTTCCCAGAGACAGTGGGACGACATTATTTGCAAAACGACATTTGACACTTTACTAGCAAACGCAAATTCTAAAAAAGACCGTGCTCGTCTTCTCGCTGTCTCTGCAAAAGAGTCCGGCTACTGGCTACATGCTCTTCCCTCTGCCAACCTGGGCACTCTGTTAGACCATACGACACTTTCTGTTTTGATTGGTCTTAGGCTTGGCGCCACAATAAACCAGCCTCACCGTTGCCACTGCGGTGACTGCGTTGACGCCTTCGGCCACCATGGGCTCTCCTGTTCGAGAAGCGCTGGTCGCTTCTCCCGCCATAGTACCCTTAACGACATCATCCGGAGGTCCCTTGCCACCGCCCATGTGCCAGCTGTACTAGAACCTATTGGTTTGGCACGTGGCGATGGCAAGAGACCTGATGGTATGACGCTCGTACCGTGGAAGATGGGCAGGTCGCTTGTTTGGGATGCAACTTGTGTAGACACTTTAGCTGCATCCCACATTCAGGCGACCTCCTCTATGGCGGGTGCAGCGGCCATCAGCGCCGAACAGGCCAAAAGGCGCAAATATGAAAACCTCGATGGGAGCTTCGTATTCGTGCCTTTTGGTGTGGAGACCTTGGGGCCGTGGGGCCCGGGGGCTCGAGCTCTTTTTGAAGAAATTGCGAAAAGAGTTATCGAGTCAACCGGGGACCCGAGAGCTGGCAGCTACCTTGGCCAAAGAATTAGTTTGGCCATCCAAAGGGGTAATGCTGCCAGCATCTTGGGTACAATGCCTCGCTGCGGTGGTCTCGATGAGGTTTTAGATTTAATTTAATTTATTTTAGTTTTAATTTAATATTGTTTTCTTTTTTTTTAGATTTAAGTTTATTAATAGTTTATTTGTTTCCATCTTCAAGAAAATATTATTGTACTATTACAAGATTTTATCAAGGTCACCAGGGGACAAAGAAATTTGTTCTGTTACATAACGATATTGGAAGTTAATGAACCGTATAATTTGATTATAATTTGGGTTGGTTTATAATGCGACGATGACGTTTGAGGGCAAAACTATAGTGTCAAACTATCTGCGCCCTGGGCCCATCCGATGGCCTTTCTCCCCAAACCCCTGGGGTCTATAGCCCTCTTGCCTTCGTACAGTTGTGTATTTAGGAGATAACTTACCTTCGATACATTTTCCATCAGGCAACAGCTTGAATCCAGGCTTGCACATGCAACTGTAGCCACTCGTGTTGTTCGGGCTCAGCAAGCACAGATGCTGGCAAGTGTCCTTCTTACACGGTGACGGGTACTGCGGTTGCAGCGACGGGTGATGCACGTGAATAGATAGCGGCTGAGATATCAAATGGGACACGACAGTTTGATTGGTCCCTCTGAACTTGTGAGCGGACAGAACCCTGTTAAGCTGACGATCAGTCCAGTACAAGGTATCCTCGAATAGTGTCAAAGAGTGAGGATGTAGCAAGTAATGGCTTCCCGACAGTACTTGTTGTCGTCCCGTGCCGTTGTAGTAGCAGAAATCTATGAAATCTAATTTGGAATCGGCGAAGTAAACTCTTTGTGTCGCTGTATCTAAAGTCAATCCATTGGGCCAGTAAATTTTTGTGGTAATAATAGCTTCTCGATGTGATCCGTCCATTCCGACTCTTTCAATGCGAGGATTTTCTCCCCAATCTGTCCAAAACAGCCATTTTGCGTTTGGTGCCGGATCTAAGCACATTCCTCTAGGCTGGGTTATATTTCCACTTAGTAGAGCAGTTCTGGCGCTTCCATCCTCTTTCGCG
Organism: Maniola hyperantus; assembly: GCF_902806685.2. Lineage (NCBI taxonomy): Eukaryota > Metazoa > Arthropoda > Insecta > Lepidoptera > Nymphalidae > Maniola > Maniola hyperantus. The sequence continues at coordinate 198,111 of NC_048549.1, forward strand.
ACTTCAATGGTATTGAGTTTGCTGTCCAACCAGTAAATGTTTCCACCGACCCAGTCATACGCTAAGCCTTCAACTAAATCTAACCCAGTGGAAATGATCACTTGAGGTTCGCTGCCCCGATCTAATCGAGAGATTTTCTTAAGTTTCATATCTGACCAGAATATAGTTCCAGTGTGCATGTTAGATGCGGTCGCGACGACATTCTCAACGTTAATCGGGACTCGTTCAAGACCTTGTTCATTAAGATCTGCCACTAAAATTGAGTGTCTGTTGGAGATTATTAAGAAAGCGCTGGAATGGTTGTTCGCTTTGCAAGAATGCTTGTCAACGTTTAGTTGGTAGCCTTCCACACAGCTGCAGAAGTAGGATCGCTTGGTGTTCGTGCAGATCTGAGAGCATAGCCCTGGAGGATCGCACTCGTTGATGTCCTTGCAAGTGTAACCATCGGACTCCAACTCCTCTCCGCTGGGGCACAGGCAGAGTGGTCCGTCGGGCGTCTGCTTACAGTCGTTCGAGCAGAGGCTGGAGCTGAGTTGACAGTTCGTGAAGTCACAAGCTAGACCTAGAACAAAATCACGTTTTAATATTCTACATAGTGTTCAGTTGTTTCTTTATATTATTTATTTATTTATTTTAGTTTAAATTCGGACAATTCCCGAATTTTTCCCAAGATATTCTTATGATGTTCAAATTAATATACCTTCACTACTTATAGATATTGTTATAAATTGTAAAACTAATTTTGCAGAAAATTCAAGAGTCAAAACTTAAATACTGGAACGTTTGATGAAGTATATCCTTTTTTTGATTTCTGATTATACATAATAGTTTGCATACCTTCATCGGCGCTGTTAGGACAGTCGAAGTTGCCGTCGCACACTTGAGTGAGATTGACGCAGCGGTTGGATATCCCCGGACACGCCCACTGTCCTGATGGACACCTGCGGCGAACAAGGATTCATTTCAAATTTATTTAACAATCATGCATAACAAAAAGCAATGATGATGAAACGTTGGAACGCGCTAGAAGATGCCTATTCACTCGTGTGTCAGATTTACCTGAACGGCGGCGGTTTGCAAGCGTGCTGCAGGCCCTCATCAGATCCGTCGCCGCAGTCGTCGCGGCCGTCACACACGTAAGCGCGGAACACGCAGCGGCCATTGTCGCAGCGGAAGTGGCCCGCGCCGCACGCCGCAGCGCCGCACGTGGCCGGCTCGTCTGACAGGTCCTCACAGTCTGGGGTGCCTGACGAGTAAGAAAGAAAAACGACGTTAATTTTGTTTGTTCTCTCTTTTGAATGAATACACATTGGTCCCAAGCCGTACAAACACTAAACTAGTCAAGTGTCAATAAATTAAGTCAATATAATTTTTTCCTGCGAGCGTGAGATCTTGCCTGATTTTTTCCAGCAAAAACTTTTTCACCAAAATTTTACAATAGTATTATGAGACGGCTAGTCAGAAGTCTCTTGTAGGGACCTCCACACGCCACGGTCTTGCGCTACCGATATCCAGAGGTTGTCTAATCCAGACCACAGGTGGATGTTTTTTGGTTGATAGCAGTGATGATGTTGATTAATACGGCTCGATTACTGATTGAAGTAGGTCCGAATTCATAGGATACGAGGTCTAATTCGGCTCGAATCACTAATTAGAGTTCAGTTCGTAGACCTAAGTTGAACTGCAAACCTACCATCACAGTACCAGGTCCGGGGTATGCACAGACCGGACGAGACGCACTGGAACTGGCGGTCGGCCGCGCACTGGTGCGGCGCGAGGGACGGGCAGCCCGCCTCGTCTGAACCGTCGTTACAGTCCGGGATACCGTCGCATTTGTATGCCTCCTGCGAAGAAAGAAATAGCGTTAGTTTGTTCAAAAATTTTCGGTACCTTGGATAACTAACTGGAAGTGTTCAAAACAGAAATCATAGACACTAAAGTAGTAAATCTAAATACCAACCCGGAATTATATAATTATAATAGAGCATATAGAAAAACCGATATGGGGTCCAAAAGTGCTAGAAGAAGAGACGACCTCGCACCGGGAAGCGCAGCGTTGGCAGATCCCCACAAATGGTCAGGCGACATCAAACAAGTCTGCGGGATCCGCTGGAGTGCGGCGGCGCAAGACTGTGGCATGTGGAGTTCCAACAAGCGACCTTATATCCAATAGAGGACGTCTATCGATTGACGATGCAGATGATGATAATCTACTTCACATGTCAAATTAAGAAATTGTGAATGAAAAGAAAAACAAGTCATAAGATCGCAATTCCGCATTCAAATGCGTCAAATCAGTCAATATCGTGTGAGAGAAAGTCAATATCTTTTGAGTGAAACTTGCAAGTGTTTCAGAGAATTTTAGATGGTGCTTGGTTGCAGGCTGTTCTTGCGGAAGGGTCCGCATAGCACGCTGCATGTTGTACCATAGATATAAGTAAATCTGGGTTAAAAAATCTTAGCAAGACACAAACATCTATAAGAATTCAGAATATGATTTTTTTTTTTTATTATAAAAAAGCTCACCTGAACGCACTGCTTGAGATCAGCGCACTTGAACTGCGAGGCGAGGCACGACACGGGCGGGCAGTCGGCCTCGTCCTGCTTGTCGAAGCAGTCGTCGTCCCCGTCGCACACCCACGACGCGGGGATGCAGTGCCCCGTGCGCGGACACGTGAACTGAAAGCTTACCTGCACACACTGCTTGAGATCAGCGCACTTGAACTGCGAGGCGAGGCACGACACGGGCGGGCAGTCGGCCTCGTCCTGCTTGTCGAAGCAGTCGTCGTCCCCGTCGCACACCCACGACGCGGGGATGCAGTGCCCCGTGCGCGGACACGTGAACTGAAAGCTTACCTGCACACACTGCTTGAGATCAGCGCACTTGAACTGCGAGGCGAGGCACGACACGGGCGGGCAGTCGGCCTCGTCCTGCTTGTCGAAGCAGTCGTCGTCCCCGTCGCACACCCACGACGCGGGGATGCAGTGCCCCGTGCGCGGACACGTGAACTGAAAGCTTACCTGCACACACTGCTTGAGATCAGCGCACTTGAACTGCGAGGCGAGGCACGACACGGGCGGGCAGTCGGCCTCGTCCTGCTTGTCGAAGCAGTCGTCGTCCCCGTCGCACACCCACGACGCGGGGATGCAGTGCCCCGTGCGCGGACACGTGAACTGAAAGCTTACCTGCACACACTGCTTGAGATCAGCGCACTTGAACTGCGAGGCGAGGCACGACACGGGCGGGCAGTCGGCCTCGTCCTGCTTGTCGAAGCAGTCGTCGTCCCCGTCGCACACCCACGACGCGGGGATGCAGTGCCCCGTGCGCGGACACGTGAACTGAAAGCTTACCTGCACACACTGCTTGAGATCAGCGCACTTGAACTGCGAGGCGAGGCACGACACGGGCGGGCAGTCGGCCTCGTCCTGCTTGTCGAAGCAGTCGTCGTCCCCGTCGCACACCCACGACGCGGGGATGCAGTGCCCCGTGCGCGGACACGTGAACTGAAAGCTTACCTGCACACACTGCTTGAGATCAGCGCACTTGAACTGCGAGGCGAGGCACGACACGGGCGGGCAGTCGGCCTCGTCCTGCTTGTCGAAGCAGTCGTCGTCCCCGTCGCACACCCACGACGCGGGGATGCAGTGCCCCGTGCGCGGACACGTGAACTGAAAGCTTACCTGCACACACTGCTTGAGATCAGCGCACTTGAACTGCGAGGCGAGGCACGACACGGGCGGGCAGTCGGCCTCGTCCTGCTTGTCGAAGCAGTCGTCGTCCCCGTCGCACACCCACGACGCGGGGATGCAGTGCCCCGTGCGCGGACACGTGAACTGAAAGCTTACCTGCACACACTGCTTGAGATCAGCGCACTTGAACTGCGAGGCGAGGCACGACACGGGCGGGCAGTCGGCCTCGTCCTGCTTGTCGAAGCAGTCGTCGTCCCCGTCGCACACCCACGACGCGGGGATGCAGTGCCCCGTGCGCGGACACGTGAACTGAAAGCTTACCTGCACACACTGCTTGAGATCAGCGCACTTGAACTGCGAGGCGAGGCACGACACGGGCGGGCAGTCGGCCTCGTCCTGCTTGTCGAAGCAGTCGTCGTCCCCGTCGCACACCCACGACGCGGGGATGCAGTGCCCCGTGCGCGGACACGTGAACTGAAAGCTTACCTGCACACACTGCTTGAGATCAGCGCACTTGAACTGCGAGGCGAGGCACGACACGGGCGGGCAGTCGGCCTCGTCCTGCTTGTCGAAGCAGTCGTCGTCCCCGTCGCACACCCACGACGCGGGGATGCAGTGCCCCGTGCGCGGACACGTGAACTGAAAAGTGGCCCAAAACATTTAGCTGTTATGTTCCCCGTTCAATTATTTGTACAGGTCAAAAGTTGAAATCACAGAGGTTAAAGACCATTTTAAATGCTTCAAGATGTAAAAAATCACAATTGTTCACATTGGTAAAAGCAAGAGCTCTCTTAGCGCTTAGATTTTTCGGGAAACCATTTATTATATTATGCGTAAACTTCAGATTATCTTAGAAAAAATTGTGTGGGGTCAATATACAAGCTTAAATTGGTCGCTTAAAAGGTGATGATGCAACCTAAGATAGAGCGTGCTTTAGTTAACTATGTAGGGGTGTAGACCTTTACGATGCCACGCGGTCCGATTATTAAATTCCCTCTCTTCCAAGTGCCCTTTTTCGGAATCCGGAATGAGACATGTAGCTGGATAAAAACTTACCTGGAAGTATGCGCAAGTCTTGTCCGCACAGTGGGAGCCCTCGTCCGAGTCGTCGCCGCAGTCGTTCTCGGAGTCACACTTACCTGGAAGTATGCGCAAGTCTTGTCCGCACAGTGGGAGCCCTCGTCCGAGCCGTCGCCGCAGTCGTTCTCGGAGTCACACTTCCAGGTGTTGGGCACACATCTGCCATTCCCGCACTGGAACTGGGAGGCGCTGCAGGTGACGTTGACGCAGCCGGTCTCGTCGGAGAAGTCTCCGCAGTCGTTCTCAGAGTCGCACTTGAAGGTGGCGGGGATACAACGACCCGACTTGCACATAAATTCGGATGCGTTACACGTTGTTTCTGGAAATACGTGTAATATTTTTTTTGGGCACAAATGTATGTCATGTATAAAAACGTTTGTTAAGCAGAAACTGAATAACTGACTGACACATGGTGCAGCTTAAACTTGGGTCTAGAAACTTGAGATTTTGATTATAAGTTTTCTGCAGACCTCTAAGAAAGGATTTTCAAAAACTCCCCTCAAGCGAAATCGGGACGAGTCCGCAAGTTAAAGATTAGCCCAACGCGCAACGTGTTCTGGCCTACATTTGCCACGTGTGGCCAGCTTGGTAGACCACGAGTAAATACTATCTTTCTTCTGGTTTATTATGCGTACAGGGAATATGTGGGAGCCAACGAACTTGATGTACTATGCACAACAAAAATGTTTTCTGTCTACAAAAGGTTTCGAAGTACAAAAATGTAAAAGTAAAAAAATAATCTCTCGAAAAATCTCTCCAATACTATAAAATATTGTAAAAGTAAAAAAATGAACTAACTGGTGCAGTTCTGTTCTTCGTCACTGTTGTCCAAGCAGTCATCGTCTCCGTCGCACACCCAGCTCTTGGGGATGCACCGCTGGTTGTTGCACGTGAAGTCCCAGGTGTTGGGACAGGCCTGCACTGGCGGCTCGGCGTTGGGATCCGCGATACAGCTGGTCTCATCCGGAGCTAATTTCTCACCGTACGGACAGCCACACTTCACAGTTAACAACTCAGTGTTATTCCTCGGTATCGCAAAGCAGAATTTCTGGCAGTTGCCATTGTTTATCGAGCACGGTTGATTTGGGTCGATCTTCTGGATCGCTTGGCTGTACACTTTGACGCCGTACAACCTGTTCGTCTGCGGCTCTCTAACCATGATGTCTTCCTGTTCTCCCGTCAGTTTATGCAAACGTACTATAGCATCTAATCTCCAATCGGTAATGTACATAAATTCTCCGTAAATCACTATTGAGAATGGATGCCTTATTAGTCTAGAATTGACAGTTTTAACATCTGTTCCGTCCAGTTTAGCGTGCTGTACGTGATCCAAGAGCGCGTCACACCAATAAACTCTGTTAGCATCGAAATCTATCGACAAACCATTCGGCCAACCCAAAGTGACATTCTCAAATACCAAAAGCCCACTTCCATCGGTATTCGCTCGACTTATGTTCGCGGGTCGGTCCCATTCTGAGAAAAATATGTATCCCTTATTAGGGTGTACAACTATCGCTCGGGGTCGTTTCAAATTTTTTAATAAAGTTCTCTTGTATGCTATATTTCTCGTAGATAGGACATTGAGCGTCCCTTTCCTCGAGTCGATATAATACAAGTTTTTGGACGCCCAGTCCACAGCCAAACCCTCGACTCCTTCATTCTGGGACGCCAAAACGATTTCTCTCGTCGTTCCATTTCTATGTACTCTATAAATAACATCTTGTAAAACGTCCGAGTAGTAAATATGTTCGTCTCTCGCATCGAAATCTAAGCCGACGAACCTCGCCCTCCTCGAAACGACCGGTAGAATCGCATCACTGAAACCCTCGATGACCGGGTTTAACACTTTTCCTTTAATAAACCTCTGCTGGGAATACATAAGGAACTCCTTAACTATATCACAGTTTCTTAAATCTGATTCTAAGCTATATCCTATATTGCACGCACACCTGTATCCCAAGCCTCCATTCTGCAAGGCTGTCACGATACACATTTGGGAGCAGCCTCCGTTGTTGAGTCCACACGGATTGTTCACTGACGTCTGTTTGAGAGAGTGCACCACTGTTAATGCTTTCGGTTCTCTTATATCTTTGGTCTTATAAATGGCCTGAATACTCGAGGAGCCTTCATATTTATTCACAGAACTGATTCCTTGTTTCGTGCTGTCAGACCAGTATACTCTGTCTCCAAAAAGAGCTAACCTGGAAGGACTTGGGACCTGTTGGCCTCTTAATACTAAAAATCTGTAGTTCCCATCGTAGTCAACGGTTTCGATGTAGTCCAATAGTGAGTCGCACCAGAAAATTCTCCTAGCGATGGTGTCGACTGCGATACCAGAGGCTTTGTACGTGGCTTCAGTTACGATTGATTTTGTATGGGTGCCGTCCATGTTGGCTCGGATAATCTACAAAAATTATTCATACTTTTGAAAGTTGATCTACTTATTAAAGTATCTAAAAAAAAGTTTTGTTAGTTCAATTTCTGCTGACCAAAAATGTACGCATTGAAAAAAATTATAAGCTTGCTATGTTGACGCAATTTGGTAGGTAGTTGAATTGAAAAGTAATTTCAAAACTTTAAGCTTTAACGGCGAAGGAAACCATCGTGAGGAAACCTACATACCTGAAAGGGTCCATTATGTTCTCAAAGGTGTATGAAGTCTGCCAATCCGCACTGGAACAGCGTGGTGGACTATGGCCAAACCCTTCTCACTCTGAGACGAGACCTGTAACTCAGTAGTGATCCGGCGAAGGGTGGATGATGATGAAATGTTAGTTCCTACAATATGGGCCACTTACTTGGCTACTATCGGCAACAAACATCAACCCCAGCGTTGGATCCAGGGCGATGTCTGCGGGGTTGGTGAGGTTGGAGCCCAGCACCACGGCGTGCCAGCGCCCGTCCAGCTCGAACACGTCGATCTTCTGGCCGATGGCATCCGCCACGTACAGCTTGTCGCCGACCCAGTCCACGGCCAAGGCGACGGGTGCCCAGGAGCCAGCGATGGTGATGTCGTTCCCTCCGTAGGTCGTGATGCCGGCTGGTGCGTTCAGTTGTTGCGAGTGGATCTGGGGACAGGAAAATGTTCGATTCAGAAACACTCATTAGTTCAGAGAGCCAGTGGTTAGAGATCGGGTCAATCCGTAGCTATGGATCGACCCATTTTCACACTACTGGCTTGTAACAGCTTTAGGTTACAGCTGTAACTTTCCATAAAATATTCGTTGCAGACTGCAGTAAAAATAATAATAATAATAAAAAGGAGATGAGATGATTGACCAATATAGTCAAAGGAATCTATCATTATTACTGTGGTTACAGACTTGCTTGCATAATTTCCAGACATTAATTCTGAGCAGTTTGAGAAATGATCTTTTCTGAAGTGAATTCAATTTCATTTTATGTTAAACGCGAGAACATCCTTGATCATTACATATTTTTTGAAAATAATTATATACAAACGCATTTAAAGAGACGGGAGAAAACTCACCTTTCTAGTCTTAAGATCAGACCAGAACAACATATTCCGTCGATAGTGGAAGTCCAGACCGGCTGCAGTTGAGGAGTTGGCGAGGGGCGACGGCGCTCGGCCGAGGAGGTCCAACCGCAGCACTCCGCGCTCGTGGGCTAAGGCTAACCATGCGCCTTCCGACCTGGCAGTACAGCGACCGCGTTCGCCGAGAGTGTAGCCGGGTGCACAGGCGCAGGTGTATGCTGGTAATTGGAAACAACGATTTTTTAAATTTATGGACTTGCACTTGGCTGCATTCAGACCTGGTGGCAAGTGCTGATGCAGCCTAAGACGGATCGCGCTTGCCTAGAAGATGCCTATTCACTCTTGACTTGAAGGTAGCCATATTAAAAGTCGAGAGGAAAACTATAAAATAAATAGCACGAAAGTTGTAATATTTAATTACTTGTTGCGATTGACAGTTTTTATGCTATTCTTTCTGTAAATTCAACCAATAGGGAGAAAATGTGGGTTAATCAGAAGTGATTGCGATTATCACACTTTAGTGGGGGGTAGAGAAGTAGGACAAGGGTGCGAAAATGCTGCAAGCAATCATCGGGAAAAGAGTCAAGGATCAATGGGCCCGGCAAGAATCAAATGAAGCCTGAGCGGAGACAGCTTTTCTGATGTTTTGCACATCGCGGTTCCGAGAAGGTTTCTTGTCAAAACGCTGCACTGCCTCCATCAGAGCAGTCGCAAATGCGCAGAGCAGAAGCATCGAAGACTACTCACATCCGGGAGTGTTGATGCAGAGCTGGTGGCAGGGCCCCCACTCGCGGCACTCGTCGCGGTCCACGCACGTGCGGTTGTCCGCAGACAGCGCCAGGCCGGCCACGCACGTGCACGCGCCGCCGTGCGGGGACGCCATGCACTTGTGCTCGCACTCTAGCACCGGGCACGATGATGTTGCTGGAACGGAAGGCAAAGGAATATTTGAATGATGACAAAACTTGGGAATGAGTTGCTTTAGCAGATTTAATAATTCAATATTAGATTGTTCAACAAGGAACTACAACAAGCCATTTCATAGAATCTCTATGAATGGGTTTTAGCTCCGAATAAGAGCTAGAGCGCACCACGGTGCGGTGAGTTGCGGTGCGTTTTAAAATCCGTAAATTCGAATTTAAATTTATCAAAATTCGGTGCGGAATTAATTCTGCAGTGCGCGCACTTCCATATAGTTCTATAGTTCCGTGGTGCGCGCTAGCTCTTAAGCACTCTACTTTTCTTTACTATGCTCTAGCCATACATCGATAAATCCCCCACTGCGCGGGTACAAGGTCAGAGACTTTTTGACGTGACACCAATTGTAGTTTACATAAATAAAGTGAGAGTATAGGAGTACAGGAGGCTCGGGCACTATATACAACACTTTTATGCTCAAGAACAGAAAAAGCAAACACTCCGCATAATGAAAATAAATCTCGGTCATGCAAGTTTCCTTACAATGTTTTCCTTCACCGTTAAAGCTAGTAATACTTATTTGCTTAGTACGCGCATAACTCCGAAAAGTTAAGAGGTACGTGCACTCAACTCAACCACATTAATCCCTAGAAATTTTCATTTTTAACTACCTTCCAAAAAGGAGGTGGTTCTCAATTCGGCTCGTTCTTATTTATTCTGATAAAAGTTACCCCTGTGCGCGATCTCATCCGGTAGTCGCAGTCTAAGATAGAAGCGGGCTAACCGGAACGCGTATGGTAGTTCCATTACATTGACCGGTTTCTGCACGCCATCGTAAGGAAACGCTAAATTGCTTGGCGGTACAGCTTTGCCAGTCGCTAACTAGTCTTCCACCAGACACAAGTATGTCAACTTACAGCAAGCAGTCTCTTCATCAGCATTGTCCTCGCAGTCCCTCTTGCCGTCGCAGAGCTGCGACCTCGCGATGCACTTGTGCGTGCCGCCCGGCCCGCCCTTGGGGCACAGGTACTTGTTGTCGGGGCACGCGATGGCCGTGCAGTTGGCCTCGTCGGAGCCGTCCGCGCAGTCCTTGTACCCGTCGCAGTGGTACGTGGCCGGGATGCACAGCGCGTTGCTGCAGCGGAACTGCCCGATGTGGCACGGTGGGAAATCTGGAACAATTTTAAAGATGAACTAGCTTATGCTCGCGACTTCGTCCGCGTGGACTACAATATTTCAAAACCCTATTTCACCCCCTTAGGAGTTGAATTTTCAAAAATCCTTTCTTAGCGGATGCCTACGCCATAATAGCTATCTGCATGCCAAATTTCAGCCCGATCCGTCCAGTAGTTTGAGCTGTGCGTTGATAGATCAGTCAGTCAGTCAGTCAGTCAGTCAGTCAGTCAGTCAGTCAGTCACCTTTCCCTTTTATATATATAGATTAGGGATATTGGCAAGGGGCGGACCAACAAATTCCTGAAAGCCCGGCAACGCATTGGCGGTTCCTCTAGTTTGCGGGTTTGAAAAATACTAAATCACTAAAACTACAAAATGAGGCAAATGATTATTTTTAGAAACTTAGTATAACAGTAACCCTAAGTTTTTGCTAGCGTTCTGGTTACACTCTGTATATCTAGATATAAGAGACAGAAAGTTATAGATGAGTTACTTACTACAATCAGCCTCGTCCGAGTTGTCCCCACAGTCGTCCTTGTGGTCACACTTGGCAGACGCGTCTATGCACTTGTCTCCGGCGGAGCACTTGAACTGGTCCAGCCTGCACGCCAGCGACTGTCCCGGGCATTCCTGTTCGTCTTTGCCTGTTCTGCAATCTAGATACCTGCAGAAGTTAATCTATTCATTTTCGTCCTATTAGGTGTAGGAATCAAAGGCACAGCAATTGATACATTTTGGCACGCTCTTCAGAACTCGAAGGGCACGAGAACTTCACAGCCATGAAATATATAATCCGTACAAAATGAGTTATCACGCGTCATTTTAACTTTGTGTCAACTGTCAGTTCAAAAGTAAGTACTGTAGGCTCAGAACAAGGACTATTAGAAGTAGCCCTATTGTGACACTTACTGTTAGAGAGAGATAGCTAAATGCATTTAAGCTCTTATTAGAACGTGACAAAATGATTGTGTTTTCTCCTTATCACCGTGGCCACTTTTTTTTGTTTGCCAAAATGTATTTGTACGTGAGTATTTGACAAACAACGTGAAGTGTAGAAGGAATGACATTTCACAAGTAAGAAAATCTGCTTGAGCGAGAGGGACTGAGGGCTGAGGGCTGAGGGGGCCACGCTAGTTGCAAATCTGGACATATCTGTGACTGTAGGTCGATTTCGTAAAACCTGCATCAGTTGTTCAGATTGGTTGAATTTGTGCGATTCTTGTTGCAACAATGCATTGTAGCCATAGTGAGTGAGCTGTCATTATCCCGCAATCGCGCAGCAGTTCACCTTTAAAGCAAGGACTAAAATCGTACTTTTGACATGACAGTTGACACATAAAGTTAAAATGGCGCATGAAAACTAATTTTGCACGCATTACATAATTTTTTTAAAAATTTAAGACCTATGTTTGGCTGCAAACACACCTGCAAGTTAGGATGCAGCCCAAGATGGAACGCGCTTGCAGAAGACGCCTGATGCTTGCCGGCAGTGATACCACAAACTTTCGAGATAAGTACCCGTAGTACAAGATTTTACGTCTCACCAAACGAAACCAAATTCGAGAGTCGAAATACTTCCGCGTTACAGTAAAATGGACCTAAACAGCCTTGAATTGAAGTCAAATATTCAATGCCACTGATTTTAATTTCGCAATGTTTCCGCTTGGAGCGCTGGCTGTAGAAGTGTAGACAAACTTGAGCTTTAAAACAAGGCATTTAAGATCCAGTTTACTGTAACGCGGAAGTATTTCGACTCTCGAATTTGGTTTGGTTTGGTGAGACGTAAAATCTTGTACTACGGGTAAAGAACTAATCCGTCAATCGAATCGTTACCTACTATCATAAACATTCAACAACGATTCGTGCAAAATTATGTAAAATGCAAGCAGAATTTCGTCCCTGCTAGTACCTACTACGGGATAATTTACTATCAATGAAAATTTAAATCAGAATTTATTCCCTTTATGGAATATCAGTCCTCATGCTTGTATAGTGGATATAGGGGGGAAAGGGGAAAAATGAGCGCTATGTACAAACCCGTCGCATTTCTTGTCCTTCGGTATGCAAGGCCCCTGTGTGGCCGCCTTGCCCGTCCCGGACGTCTCCAGCCCGCACTGGAAGTCATCTGCCTGGCATTTGCGGTACGCTGAAACCAAAACAAAACGTCAATTATTCTTGGACGTCCAACAGTTTTGAGTTTTCCAATATTTAAGAAATTTTTGGTAGAACAGTCGACGCAAATCCGTACCTAATACCACTCAATACTTTATATTATTTTATTTGACTAACCAACAACATTTACACATACACAAGTATTTACATACAAAAGGATTTATAACTAAAGGACACATAGCATAAACGTTAACAACTGGCTAGTACAAAAGATTTAGGTACAATGATGTTATGACTTTAAAAGGTAGTAAAGTAAAGCAAAATGTAATAAGGAATTAGCACGTTAAATCGGTTAAGTCTCATTACAAACTGATTAATTAGCTCCCTTTCGTAGGGAGATAATGACGTTACGACGAAAGCACAGTAGATACAGTAAATACAGAGCCAGCGCGTGCCAAACCTTCGTTATTTTATAAAAGCTGAAAGGTTATTTGTGTAACTCCGTCTTAAGTCTTACCTAAGTCAAAGTGCGCTCTATATAGATCACACCCTAAGGGTAAAATCTATTGAGCGCACTTTGACTTTGCTTAGACTTAAGACAGAGTTAAAACGGGACAGAGCTATATCTCACATAAATCTGTCTCGTTTTAACTTAATCTTAAGTCTAAGCAAAGTCAAAGTGCGTTTTATAGATCTCAGCCTAGGTGTCCGAACAAAATACGAGTATAAAAAAATTAAACCTCATACTTTGACGTAAGATTTTGTACAGCTATTTAATGACAGGTCATCATGAAAAATGAGCACATAGCGATGTCAACTAGGTAAGCAGTGCTTTTATGCCTCTATGACCTGCACGCCACTGCACACTAGGTTAGGTAGCTTGTGATTCGCATTAACAATAAATGAAGACTGTTAAATCGAGACAGCGTTATATCACTGTCTCTTTTCAACCGATATTTAAGTCTAGTCAAAGAGCAAAGTCAAAGTAGCTGCACTCTCCCCAGGTTGAAAGGCATCAGACATAAAACTTTTTAAGAAAATCTAACTTACATTTTCTATTTATCCGAAAGTGAAATAGCGAGCGAAACCGGGCCGCGCGGCTTGTCTATTGTAAGAACAAGGATCCGCTCAAAGTAAAAACTCTAGAGAGCGGTTTATCGAGCAAAGGTGTTAGTTTTTATAGGGCGCTTTCCTCTAGGGGTGGGCAAAACAACTCACTGAACAAAAGAGATGTACATATTTCTTATATCCAAGAGTAGTATCATTCTTTCAGGTAAGTTCTAGGTAAATCGTCCGTGACTTCACTTGTTAAGGCTCCCACTGAAAACCAGCGCTGCAGCTTGCTGCAGCATGATGCTGAGTGGGAGACCTATATTTGGTCACACGTACTTGTATATATATAGGTATTATTTTTTATTATTATATTTTTTTGTTATTAGTTTAATTATGTAGATTAACTTAATTAGCTTTTAAGGTTTATTGTAGTAGGTATTGTGATCAAATAAAAGTTTTCTTTCTTTCTTTCTTTCTTTCTTTCAGTACAATATTTCAGTAGCGATTGATATTTAGGGTTGCATACCCGAAGGGTACCAACGAGACCCTATTACAAAGCCTCCGCTATTCGCCCGTCCGTCCGGCTGTCTGTCAGCGGACCGTACCTACCTCGTGAACCGTGATAGGTAGATAGTTGAAATTTTCACAGAATGTGTATTTCTGTTGCCGCTATAACAAAAAAATTTACTAATTTTTTTTAAAACTGCCGCTATAAAAGTAAAAATTAAGTGATACTTATTTCTTTTACGATGGTACAGAACCCTTCTTATGCGAGTCCGACTCGCACTTGATCGATTTTTTTTATGCGAGTGCTTTACAACTTTACAGTATCTTAATTTCGAGGATAAGTAACGATGAAACGTAGAAGGCGCCATAGACTTAGTCGCAAAAGTAACTTCTTTCTGCTCTCTCTTGTCTCCGCACTTAAAGTTTCCGTCTATTGTGCGTACAAGACTAACTTATTCCCAGAACTTTTTTCGCGTGGATTGACGTTTTAAATTGGGATTTTTCAAAGTCATTCCTCAGAGTATGTACACAATGTGATACGAGTACAGTGAGCCGTTTGATGAACGCGTGAAGGAAAGATATAAAACAAAATGATACAGTTCAATTTTGTCCTTCATTCGTGCGAACTACCCGAGTCTACTTAGCTTGGAGTAATGCCATTTTCATATAAACCCGTGTGAAAACCCCCGATAGGGGGCGTCTTTGAATAGAGAGTGCACGTCGCTACGACCCAGCACACAGGATGCAGGGCCTTTGTTCGCTTGCCATATTTTTTTAAATAAACCCCAAGCAAAGGCTGTTATACAATAAAGTGAAACATAGTTCCATTGTTAACGTTATAAATATTTATTTAAGTAAATAAATTATATTATTATTATTTGAACTAGATACCTGTGCTCACTTTATTATTCAAAAGAGTTTATTTAAATTAAATGTTAGTTAAATGTTAAGATCTAAGGTTTTTAATATACAAAAAAAAGATTGAAACTTGTTCATGAAAACAAAATAGCCCCAAACACGACTCATCCTAATTCCTATCCTGTCATCAATCATCCCTACTTATAATAAGTATAAGTATCTAAGTCCGATTTTGATTAGGTGCAAAGATAACTTTAAGCCCGGGGAAGGACATAGGCTTTTTGGTCTTAAGTTAAAGTGTATTCAATTTAATTTAAAGTTTATAAAACCCTGGACAAAGCGAATGCTAAGTAACCAAACCAGAGTCCTAACCTGATCCTTGGCTGCAGCTCCTCATAACTTATTCCGTTCGTAATAGACTCGCCTTTGTGCTCGATTCGCTAAATTAAATGCTAATTTTCACTTAACATTTAACAAAGATGCGTGCCCGGCTACTTGACTTAGCATGAATTACTTAACATGTACAATGTACCTACAGTAAGTATAATTGAAGTTAGGGTTACGACATTTTTATAGGGTTCCCTTCCCGAAGGATGCCAACGGGACTAATTACAACGGGATTACTAAGCCTCCAAAGTATGTCCGTCTGTCTGTCTGTCAGCGGGCTGTATCTCGTGAACCATAGTTTTTAGATTTTTCCCCTCATGTCTGCTATAAGCTTCCTGCCAAATTTCATGATTCTAGGTCAACGGGAAGTACCCTATAGGTTTCTTAACAGACAGACAGACAACAAAGTGATCTTATAAGGGTTTCTTTTTTCCTTTTGAGGTACGGAGCCCTAAAAATTAAAACGGTAAATTAAAAAGTGTTACTTATTTCTTGTATGATACTTAGTACGGAACTCTTCGTGTACTAATACTACTCGCACTTGACCGATTTTTTAAGCAAATAAAGAATTCTAAGTACCGATTAATAAATAAAAAATATTTTTTCCAAGTTCCAACAGATATTTATTTAAGGAGCCCTAGGTCTTCTTGGAACAATACATCAGGAGTATTTGTGTAGTGAACTCGACAGTTCTTCAATATGGCGGAGGCATGTTCTGGCGAAAGTTTTAATGGAGGGCAATTATTGTGCTCTTTTCTTTTATTTCTTTCTTTTCTTCACGCTCGCCGCTTTCGCACTTTTGATATTTAATAACTGAAAGAAATTGCTAAGTATTGTGAGCGATCGTGAACTAAATTGTTAATTAACTTTAGTTTTCTAAATACAAGAGAATTCGCTGGGTCTAGACATTTGAGATTTTGCATTAAATTTTCTTTGTAACATCTTTATGTTACAAAGAAAATTTAATACCCCCCACTAAGAAAGGATTGCACGCCTGAGAGTTCTCCATAATTTTCCACACTTGGCCAGCGTGGCGGACTATATC
This sequence comes from Maniola hyperantus, assembly GCF_902806685.2. Taxonomy (NCBI): domain Eukaryota; kingdom Metazoa; phylum Arthropoda; class Insecta; order Lepidoptera; family Nymphalidae; genus Maniola; species Maniola hyperantus. Next base: position 214,433 of record NC_048549.1, read on the forward strand.
CTAAACCGCACAGGTCTCCCCCACCGCAATGAGAAAGGTTTAGGCCATAGCCCGCCTCTGGCCAAGTGCGAATTGGCAGACTTCACACACATTTGAGAACATTATGCAGAACTATGGAGCATGCAGGTTTCCTCACGATGTCTTTCCTTCACCGTTAAAGCAAGTAATATTCATAAGCCCGAAAAGTTAGAGGTACGAACCTCAGACCTCCCGAATAGGAGGCGGACGTCTTAACCACTAGGCTGCCACGGCTCGATAAATTTTGTAGATATGACGCACAAACATAGACAAAAATATCGACCGCAAAAATGATCGATAAAATATTTCATTTTCAGAAAAAGATATTAGGTAGGTTTAGGTATAAGTCCCGCAAATTGCTATTGCGCTGGAACCATGTCTCATTAACATCGAAATGATGTCATTTTGACGTCAGCCGAAATAAAAATATACCATCAGCTCGAAACTTCAGTCTAGTACTGACGTCACTAAAATGGCGGCCACGAGCATTAGCAATTCGCGCGACTTATACTAATGAACGACCCGTTTGATAGTAGGTAGATATCCCTTTGATCGTGAAAGTCGTGATCGTAAAATAGACCGTGAAATCATGCAAACGTATATTGCCGACACAGTTTGCAGCATTTTACGTCTGTCTCCAGATTGGGGACATTCCGACGTAAAGAACTCTTCATCCAGGGTTGGACCCTTCCTTGATCGGTTTTGATCTTAGGGCTCGAACCCACAGAACGCGCGACGGCCACAATTAGGTACAACATGCCAGGACGCGTGAACATAACAGAACAACAGAACATCACACTGGCGCGTACCAACTGCCAAGGTTTAAAGGTAAGACATTCCATACAATAGTCCACCACAAGGGCTAAGTACGGATTAGCCACACACCTTTGAGAACTCACGCATGCAGGTTTTAAAACACACATATCTCCGAAAAAGTTAGAGGTGCGTGCCCGGGATCGAATCCCTAACTTCCCGAATTGGAGGCCCGCATGCACCTCTAACTTTTCGGGCAATTGAATATTACTTGCTTTAACGCTAAAGGAAAACATTGTGAGAAAACCTACATAATATTCCATAATATTCTCAAAAGATGTGTGAAATCTGCCAGTCCTGTTGAGATTAGCTGCCGTGCCAGAAATTCGGTCAGAACAACATTATGTATTAAAACTTGACGACCTCCCTGGCGCAGTCGTGAGCGCTGTGGTCTTATGTGAGCGCTGTGGTCTTATTAGTGGGAGGTCCCGGGTTCGATTCCTGGCAGGGGTTTGGAATTTTATAATTTCTAAATTTCTGGTCTGGTCTGGTGGGAAGCTTCGGCCGTGGCTAGTTACCACCCTACCAGCAAAGCCGTGCCGTCAAGCGATTTAGCGTTCCGGTACGATGCCGTGTAGAAACCAAAGGGGTACGGGTTTAATAAAAACTGCCATATCCCTTCCAGGTTAGCCCGCTATCATCCTAGACTGTATCATCACTTACCATCAGGTGAGATTGCAGTCAAAGACTAACTTGTATCTGAATTAAAAAAAAAAAAAAAAAAAAAAACTTCAAGGAGCTCACATTCCGGAGGAGGACACATTCCGTCGCGCATTATGTGTGTACAAGGCTTTAACGGCTCGACCCTTTCGTGACCGTTAACACATCTGCTTATTATACGCAGCTTCCTTTGCACATAAAATGCGCCGTTTTATGAACACTTTTCCCTTATTAAAGTCCATCTTTGCATAGAATATGTATCTGAAATAGGCTGGACAGGGATAAGTTCCGTGAGTGACAAAGCATAGAAGGCATGTTTCTAATAATAGCCAACTTAAGGCTTTAGCAGCGGACTGAAATCCGAAAGGTCTGCGGATAAAACCTCACCGTTGCACTTTAGACGTACCCATCCCAAAGTCCTAGCGCAAGCTTGATTTACATGGCTAATATTCTTTAGAAAAAAAATGACATTCGAAAATAGGGGCCACAATTTCATTAAATTCGTTACTTCAACCAATTAAATAAGCTGTGATAGCCTAGTGGTTAGGACGTCCGCCTTCTAATCGGAGGTCGGGGGTTCGATCCCGGGCACGCACCTTTAACTTTTGGGAGTTATGTGCGTTTTTAATTAATTAAATATCATTTGCTTTAACGGTGAAGAAAAACATCGTAAGGAAACCTGCACGCCTGAGAGTTCTCCATAATGTTCTCAAAGGTGTGTGAAGTCTACCAATCCGCACATGGCCAGCGTGGTAGACTATGGCCAAAACCCTTCTCACTCTGAGAGGAGACCCGTGCTCTGTAGTGAGCCAGCGATGGGTTGATTATGATGATCATGATCAACCAATTAAATTAGCATAAATGTAACGGGCTCACGATGGATTCATCTATATGTGATACACTGACCGTAAAGTGACAGTTACAGAGGTATGATTGAGTTGCAGATATGTACGGTAGAGACTAAATGCAGTGCCCATTGCGGTAGATATGTCGTTATGCTATTATGGAGCGTATAGAATATTTCTATGCTTTGTCGTTCACTGGATGTTCTCTGATTGGTAGCTGCACAGAAATTAATTAATTCCCGCCTCTAGGCTCAGTAAAGTTAGCAATTCATTTGCTCGTAATTCCATACGTTTCTATAATAAGCTTCCAGAAGACATATTGGAGATGTCTCTCAACAAGTTCAAAGTTTTCATAAAACGTAAACTAATTGAAAAATCCTATTACAATGTAAAGGATTATTTAAATGATAAGCAAGCTTGGGAATGAGTTGCTTAACGACTTTGTGATAGTTCTAATAAGTTTCAATAATTTTGTAAAGTGGTGATAATAAAAAAAATACCCGGCTGAGTTTGTTGTGGGCTCTTCTTAGACCTGGGCGCGTTTGGAACCCTCGTAGCTTTAGTTTTAAGTTTGCGTTATAATTATCACCACTATATCTTACAAATCTAACACTATACCAGACAATCAATAAGAGTAATTTATTACCAATTTTGAATAAATCATTTTGACTTTTGACTTTTGACTTTTAACTGAATTTGACCCACATTAGGTACTTTCATTAAATGATAAGGGAAGTAGTTTGTACTTGCCTTCATACAACAAATTTTGTATTTATTAAATACCTTTTAAACGTATATTTACTTCAAACATCGTACCTGTAGCGAGCGACTCTGCGAGCTGAAGTCAAAATTTGCATTTAATCTCGACTTCCCATCAGGGTTATCAACTTACGGGTCAAGTAATTTTTAGTTTCTCAGAACCGGAATTTTCACATAATTTTGAATTCTGGTTTCTTTCAATATTCTTAAAACGATTGAATTGTATCGATAAAATAAAAAAGTGGCTTTTGATTTAACATTATAAATTAAAATACGAAAAAATCAAGGCTTATTTAAGAACGAAGTGCGAGTCGGACTCGCACACGAAAAGGGTAAAATCGTACAAGAACTAATACTTTTTATTTTTATTATTTGTCGTTATAGCGGCAGTAGAAATACACATTCTGTGAAAATTTCAACTCTTTACCTACTACGGTTCCCGAGATACAGCCCGCTGACAGACATACGGACGGACGGACGCGGACGGGCAGACAGTGTGGTTTGCATTTGTAGCTCCACTAAGCATCTCTGATAAAGGAGGTGTAAGGAGGACATTTGATATTTTTAATAGTTAGGACTTAGGACAGTCGAATTCGGACTCATTTGCTTTGTTTTCATGATATCGTAGATTTATTACTTTTTAGTACAGTACATTTTATAAAAAGCTTTACATGTCTCACACCCGATATTACTCATTAGCCCGACTAGTTTCGAACCCATCCGGGGTTCTTTTTCACACGTGAGTAAAGCCAGGTGTGAGACATGTATTATGGAAATCACTATATATATATATAGATATTATTAGTTTATATATTTATAGTTTAAAAAAGCTTTTACTATAAAAAAGTGTTTTGTAACTAAAATTTAACGGCGCAGTGGCAGCCCTAGCTGTTTTGAGCTCAACAAAGGAGCCAGTATTATGAGCGGAATGCATAATGAGACGAAGTGGCTGCAACTCGCAACTAATTCACATTACTTAACACAACAATATTGCGAATCTCGTCAAAATCGTCGCCCGTCGAAAAAGCGCGCGAGCGAGAACACTCTATGGCTGCGTATTACAAAGGAAAACACTTATCTAAATAATAATCGTAGTAAACAATCCTTTGCGTTTCACGAAAAGTGAACTTTTCCATTTACATTAACAAGTGCAAAAATTCACTTTCCATGAAAAACTACCACTAGAATATTATCATCGCTATTGATCTTGATGTTTGTGATTGGTTGGTCACAAAAAATGTTTAACTTTGACTTTTTCCTTTGTCACACAAAGGAAAAAAGTTTATCCATGGACTTAAACGCACATATTTTCTTTACTTTGTTTCTTAATGTTTTTGTAATTATGTCAATGGTGTCTTGTCATGTTTATGGTGTATTTATTTTTGTGCCAAATTAATTTTATCTTATCTTATACTAACTTCTCTTCGTAGATAGAGTATAGATATCTCATATCGTATATTACATACGACCTAATCCAGCAATGTCTAATCTCAGAGGAGTTAAGAAGTGAGTTAAATCCAACTTATAATAAGTTTGAAGACGGCGCGTCCGCGTCGTGTCGGACGTGTGTCGGACGCATTCGATCCCAACTTTGAACATTTCGCCAATATCGGCCCGACTCATTCACTTCCTCCACTTTCCAATCCCGCAGCGATAGGTCTAGCGATAGGATAACGTATAAATAGGTCGTATGTTTATTTGTATGAAATAGCTTGTAGGAAGTTGAGCCGAAGAAAGTACCTACCTATAAAAGGTTTTGAATTTAGGGTTCCAAATTGGAATTACTTTAAATCAACGACCGATATTATATGTTACGACGCACTAAATGCGTCAGTCCATTTTGCGGGCTAGAACTCGTTTTTGCTTTATAACTTGACTAGCTTATGCCCGCGACTTCGTCCGCGTGGATTACACAAATTTTAAACCCTTAATTTGGGTTGATCGTTAACTATGAGATTTTAACATAATATGAGCTTAATAAAATATGTCATACTGCTAATTGCAAAAATATTAACTACAAAACTTCTTTATAGACACTTCAAAACTGACAGACTTTCATACAAACTTCAAACCCCTATTTTACCCCTGTAGGGGTTAACTTTTGAAAAATCATTTCATAGCGGATGCCTACGTTATAATAGCTATCTGCATGCCCAATTTCAACGCGATCCGTTTAGTAGTTTGAGCTGTGCGTTGATAGATCAGTCAGTCATTCAGTCAGCCACCTTTTCCTTTTATATATATAAGATATCTGGTATTATACTAATTATAACAGTATCATAGAATACAATATACATTATTGAATGATCCATCTAGTGTACATAGAGATTGATTGGTTATGCTACATTAACGCAAACATAAATATTGTAAGCAAGAACTTGACTTTTCTCAGACTTAAACAGAACTAAAGATCTTTCTATTAAACGTATCTACTATGATTTTTCGCAGATTTAAACTCCGTCTAAGATCTTTCTATAAAGTGTACTCTGACTTTTTGAGACTTATAATAGTTATAATAAGAAAATATTGTTACTAACACACCGCTGGTAATTATAATGTTAGTAAAAATATGGACTCAGTCTGAAATAAAAGATTATTTATATTATATTTATTTAATACCTACCTGATTTTTGTGAATGACGCCCTACACTATAGCTAGATCTCAGCCGAGCGTTTGAAGTGGAATAAATAAGGGTGTATACTCACTGCAGTCAGCCTCGTCAGTGCCGTCCACGCAGTCGACGTGCATGTCGCAGCGGTAGTGCGGCGGGATGCAGTACGTCTTGTTCCACACGTACTGGCCGCACGTCAGCTGCCCCGCCTCGCACTCTGGCGGCGCTGGAACACAGAAACACATTCCATTCATATCATACTACATGCATATCGCCCCGAACTGAGACCTCGCGGTGTCCCATAATTCCCCATAGTTTTATAATGTTAACAGCGCCATCTATTAACATTATTGTGAAGTTATGTTAAAAATACTGATACCAATGAAAAATGAAATGAGTTCGTTTCTTTATTTTAGACTAGATGATGCCCGCGACTTCGTCGGCGTGGATTTAGAAGTCTTTGATTATCCGGAATAAAAACTATGCCCTTCCCCAGGATGCAAGCTATCTCTGTACTAAATTTCGTCAAAATCGGTTGAACGGATGGGCCGCGAAAGGCTAGCAGACAGACAGACACACTTTCGCATTTATAATATTAGTATGGAAGTATGGATTTTACTATTGTAGTTATTGTAGTAGGTTATAGGTACCTACTACTGAAGTATTTTTAGGTTATTGTAATAGCGGAAAATTCCTCTCATCAATCAACCCGTGTGAACACCAGCTTACACCCATGACTGACTCGCCGCGAACCATCGACGCGCTGAGCCTTTGTCCTTACAGAGTTAGCTTACATCCCGGGGAAGGACATAGGCTACTTTTTATCCAGGAAAATCAAAGAGTTTTCACGGTATTTTTAAAAACCTAAATCCACGCGGACGAAGTCGCGGGCATCATCTAGTGTGCCATAAACAAGCGACACACGTCAAAAGCTCACATCCGGCGTCGCCAGCCGCGCGTGAATGGCCCGCCCGCCTAACTCCCCGCCCGCCCATTGTTGCACACAGGAATGACAGTGTCATTTTTCGCGCGCATTCTCTCGGCGCGCTAAAATGGCCGACGCGGGAAAAATAGGCTTAGCTCGTGTCACGTGTCAAATGGGCGACGTAATAGCGCTCCGTACTTCGCGAAGCGGCCCGGGATAATACATAGCGCTTACGTATCCTGGGATTTAACCCGGTCTGTTTGCACCGCATGGCTTAAAGTACAGTGCTACGGTGCTATGCTACGATTTATCTATAATACGTTTGCTACATATTTTGCTTGTTACATATTTTTCCTATCAAAGCAAAGCAAAAATTGGAAAAATATGTAACAAGCAAAATCGTAAAGGAACTAATTATTCATCATCATCATCATTTTATCAACCGATAGACGTCCACTGCTGGACATAGTTTAGTATAGGGCTCTCTTTATTACGTATTCCCATACAAATAATAGACAAAAATCGAAGTAGGCGTTAACCATTTTGAGGCATCAAGCAATCACAAATATGTTTTCAAAGACATTCGAAATTCAATTCGAATAAGTTTCCGCCTTAGAGTTTTAAACTTTCATTTAATGAATTGGTTGTGAACGTAGAAATATAATTGGATGTATATATTCAAAGGCATAGCCGTGATAGCCTAGTGGTTAGAACCGCTTCCTAATAGGAGGTCGGGGGTTCGATCCCGGGCACGCACCTCTAACTTTTCGGAGTTATGTGCGTTTTTAAGTAATTAAATATCAGTTGCTTTAACGGTGAAGGAAAACATCGTGAGGAAACCTTCATGCCTGAGAGTTCTCAAAGGTGTGTGAAGTCTACCAATCCGCACATGGCCAGCGTGGTAGACTATGGCTAAACCCTTCTTCAGAGGAGACCCGTGCTCTGCAGTGAGTGTCTTTAGTGAATTACGGGAGCCAAAATACGGTTGGCACAATTTGGTTCGATACAAAAAAATTGCGAAGTTTCCACAAAATATGCATTTTTTACACGGGAGAAAAACCAGTTTTATTCGAATGATATAAAACCAATTTCAATAAAATTTCGTATTTACGTTCAACGTTTAATACACTAAGGGATTACGGTTTATTTTATGGCAATTGGCAATGTAGAGAAAACAAATCTTTCAAACCGAACCCCAGATAACTTTGAATTTGCGTAGAGGTCCGTAATTCAATTGGTCCTAGAAAGGGCTTCACACACTGAAGGGCCCTCAGTTGATGGAGTGTCGACACTGATTGCAGCGCGGGCACGACCTTTGTGCTAATGACGGTAGACGATTGATCCCGGTTGCGTGCTGAGAATGTTTATATACTCCCCCCCTCCCCGAAGTCCTTTCGTTAGTGCGTATTTACAATCGGCGTTTGAACTATACTTTAGTTTTCCTCAGTTTGCTTAAAAGATAAACAAATCTCAGGAACATTGTAATAAACGCGTAAGCGACGCGATTTGCCCGGCGGTTTAGACCTTCTGGAGTTAGGTTTTTCAGTTTGCAGTAACAAGGTCACATGGGACGCATAAAGTGCGTCTCCTACGTATTTCATACCTTTTAAAAGCATTTTCATTCGTTGATTTTTTTTTCTTTACAGTGATTTCACAGGCGACTTTTCATTTCACTTTTACAATAATTTTGTTCAATTATTTAAGTATGGACAAATTATTATCAAGATCAATAACACTCATATTTCATATGTGGTTTTTCGTAATGTACAAAATCCAATTGTTTGCTGGAAGCTGGAAGGCGTCCCACACTACGCTTGCTTATACGCAGTCTCCACTCTAGGACTTTCCGGCTCCAACGGACATCGCCTCTACGACAGGCAAGGCCTGCCCACTGCCACTTCAGCTTCCTAATGGTTTGGACTATGTCAGTGACCTTGGATCTCCTCAAATGTAATAATTTTCAAACTGTAAGATTTTGCGTTGTGATTTTGTACAGGCTACTTTTTAGGGTAGCGAGTGGTGCATATGAAAAGGCTTTTTAGGGTAGCGAGTGGTGCATATGAAAAGGCTTTTTAGGGTAGCGAGTGGTGCATATGAAAAGGCTTTTTAGGGTAGCGAGTGGTGCATATGAATAGGCTTTTTAGGGTAGCGAGTGGTGCATATGAAAAGGCTTTTTAGGGTAGCGAGTGGTGCATATGAAAAGGCTTTTTAGGGTAGCGAGTGGTGCATATGAAAAGGCTTTTTAGGGTAGCGAGTGGTGCATATGAAAAGGCTTTTTAGGGTAGCGAGTGGTGCATATGAAAAGGCTTTTTAGGGTAGCGAGTGGTGCATATGAAAAGGCTTTTTAGGGTAGCGAGTGGTGCATATGAAAAGGCTTTTTAGGGTAGCGAGTGGTGCATATGAAAAGGCTTTTTAGGGTAGCGAGTGGTGCATATGAAAAGGCTTTTTAGGGTAGCGAGTGGTGCATATGAAAAGGCTTTTTAGGGTAGCGAGTGGTGCATATGAAAAGGCTTTTCACGTGATTTTTCACATGCTACTTGTGAAATGCTACTTGTCGGAGTGATCGCACTAATCACGGTGAACGACTGATCCCTGCAGCGTGCGGTGAATGTTAATTTCCTCCCCGAAGTCGTTTAGTTGGCACAGAGTTACAATCGGCGTGTAAATAACGTGGAACGGCACTCATTGTGCCGCTCACTGTCTGGGCCTTATTTATTGGTTTGGTTAAGATCCGTACCCAATGGGCGCCAACGGGACCCTATTACTAAGTCTCCGCTGTCGGCTGCGACACTGACCCGTCCCGGCTTCGCACGGATTTCAAAAGAATAAGACAGCATTTTCGTAGAAAGCTCTCAGTCAGCTTGATTTCTTTCGACATCTTGAACAATTATCGTCATATTTCAACAAATTAATATAAAACAATATGTGTATTTATTTTACTTTATTAGTACACCTTTCACGCTTTCTTTCATTTTTATAATATCCTCTACCCTAAGGTTGCCTGGAAGAGATCGCTATTTTAGCGATAAGGCCGCCTATTGTACTTGCAAACATCTTTGTTTTGGTTTTGGTGTATGGTGTACAAACAATAAAGAATATTTTACTTTACTTTACTTTAACAATATTAAACTATACGTCTATACCTTCCCTTTGAATCATAATTGATGAAAATCGCATTAAAATCCGTATTTAAAAAAATATAACAGAGAGACAAGCGGCGGGAAACGACTTCTAAGTATGTAGAGATTATGGAATGTTTCGCTCACTAAGAACTGTACAAGACACATAAAAATATTAATTAAAATTAAAATGGAATCTTCACTACCATCACGAAACGCTTCTCCAACTTTGTACGTGAGCTCAGAGCTCTAGGGTTGTCACTTGCGCTAAATTTCTAGGAGTGTGACACGTCTGTTGAAAAATTAATCAATTGCGACTTGCGAGTCGAACTCGCACACATAGGGTCTTGTAGCATCGTACAAGAAATAACACTTGTAAATTATTTTAATTTTCATGGCGGCCATTTTGATTTTTTTTATTATTTGTTGTTATACATATTCTATGAAAATTTTAAGTCTTTTACGTATCTCTGGAGATACTGAACTTTTAAAACATTTTGATTACTTAATGTGAGGCACCTTAGGACCCCAACGTTTATCGGTATTTCGAACTATGTGCCCTGCCCATTGCCACTTCAGCTTCGCAAGGAATTACACCGTTTTGTTCGCCAGCTCCTCTTGACAACCCTAGCGCGAACGTAACTGCACTTGGCAACACGTGTTCCCGTCAGAACTTCCCAAGTTCTAAGCCGCAGCCTTAATGCATTCCAGGAAAGTCAGGGAAAGCCAATACCACGGTAATGTTATCTATACAGTATTGTAACTCGGCCGTATCTTTGAAAAAATACCTACAGCAGCGCGGTACGTAAACATGCGATAGGGCTGCCTGCCTCCAGCATTTTAATTACATTTGCTTACTTTGTGTTTAAATAATATGTACTTGTCATTTGCCTACTTTGTGTTTAAATATGTACTTGTGATATTAAATATGTACTTGAACTTATTTTTAGTAAAAAAATCGCGCGGTTATTAAAAAAACAAAACACCGTCCGTTCGTCACTGCGGCACAGTCGCGACTGGCTGCACCGCGAGCGCACCGCGAGATCGAGGCACGTAGGTAAGTATAGCTCCGCCCGTTTGTATGAAGTTGGAATACTGCTTAGATAACATTACCGTGGCAATACGAACACTGGATTAAGGTGGAAGACACGGTCTGCCCGCGAAATTCTAATTTAATTTGGTTTTTCACAATTTGTAAACTAATACGACAAAGTAGACTTATGGCATTCAAATTGAGCCCCTAGCAGTATCATCTTCACAGGCTTATATAAACATCTTTACTTGAAAGTGTCCAGTTTAAGAAATTAGTCAAAATTAGCTTATGCTCGCGACTTCGTCCGCGTGGACTACACAAATTTCAAACCCCTATTTCACCCCCTTAGGGGTTGAATTTTCCAAAATCCTTTCTTAGCGGACGCCTACGTCATAATAGCTATCTGCATGCCAAATTTCAGCCCGATCCGTCCAGTAGTCAGTCAGTCAGTCAGTCAGTCAGTCAGTCAGTCAGTCAGTCAGTCAGTCAGTCAGTCAGTCAGTCACCTTTTCCTTTTATATATTTAGATAATAGACGTGAGCTACTCACAAATTAGTGCTGTTGCTGTTGCCTCGTTTCATGCATGATACCTACGCCTAATTATCTACCTATTACCTATTGTAGTTTCACGACTGCGTTGATAGATCAGTTCAGTCAGTCAGTCAGCTTTTCCTTTTATATAAATAAAATTATATTGTATATATCGCTGTTGATTGCAAAAAATAAATAAAATAAAATAAATAAATAAATTAGTTTTAGAAAGTTTTGAAAAACTCAAAAGACAAAGTGTCGGTCAACAGCTGCCTAGTAAAGAATGTAAACGTTAAATAAACTGTAGAACTAGCAATAAAACTTTGTATAAGTAAATACCTCGTCGACTCCGCGTCGTTGACTCCTCGCTAATTTGCATTTACAATTGGCTTTTTTTTGGCATTGCATATGTAACGACCACAACCTTCTATCTTTTATCTTTACGTCGTTTAGAGAGGATCATTTATCCCTTTTCAATAGATATGGAACATGTTTTAATGTAGATTACGGGTACATACCACGATTAATTTGATAGTTTTATTGGTCGATATTTCAACCCAGTTGCACGGGTCGTGGTCACGGCGGGACTGCGGTGCTGCGAGAGATGACGTTCGAGCTGTCTCGGGCAGTAGCGAACTACCCTCTTTCTTGTTATTTTCACCGGAACTTCACGAACACGAACACAAACGCACGAACGTCATCTCTCACAACAACAGTGAACACAAGACTTTGCCGGGCTTGTGTAGAGAAGAAGAAGAAGTAAAGTAAAGGTCGGTACTCACGGCACGACTGGAATTCGTCCTCGCCCTTGTCGCAGTCGCGCTGGTAGTTGCACACCCACAGCGCGGGGATGCACTTTCCCTCGGGGCAGCGGAACATGCCGGTGGGGCACAGCGTGTCGCCTGCAACCAACAAAACAACGTGGGTTAAACATAGCATTGATACTAGAGACTAATCTATTGGTGTAAGAATCATCTAAATCGGTTCAGTATAGAGGTGCGGCCCTGTCTTGTGCGCAAGTACTACAACAAGACAACAACCATAAAACCTCACTAAACTGGAAGACGTGTCGCGTTATTATGAACTCCGTTCTTCGCGTAATCTTAATATGCTGGTGTCAGTAGTTTTCGTAAAAATGATCACAAATATCTTACAAATCCAACAACTGACAATCAAAAAGTCTAATTTGCCTATTTTGAATAAATTATTTTATTTATATTTTTGTTGAAAATGAAAAATCTGGTCACAATTTTCCCTAACTGCTGAGTGTTCAAACGACCTTATTTGCGTCTCCGCTCACCTATCTCTTAAATATGCATAAAATCATATTCAGGTTCAGCCCGTCTTATCCGCGTAGCTCACAGACGACGGGGCTTCCATTCAGATCTAGATATATAGGATTTGTCGTCTACTTAGGGTTCCGTCCCTCAAAAGGAAAAAAGGAACCCTTAAAGGATCACTTTGTTGTCTATCTGTCCGTTTGTCGTGTCTGTCAAGAAAACCTATAGAGTACTTCCCGTTGACCTAGAATCATGAAGTTTGGCAGATAGCACAAGTAAAGAAAAAATCCAAAAACTGTGAATTTGTAGTATATTATCACAAAAAAAATTAAAGGTGTTCACGAAAAAATTAATTTACTAAATCACATTAAGTTCCAGTGTGCTAGGTACTGTACGCGGCAGAAAATAATGTACATCGACCTTTCGAAAGAGATAGCGGTTTTGTAGAGCAATGTCTCTGTCGTTGAGACCGACAAAACATCACATCATGAGTGACAAAGACAACGCTCTACAAAGCCGAAACCTCTTTCTATAGGTCGATGTACATTATTATCTGCCGCGTACTATATATACTGTACGTATATCTTGTCCGATGGTACGGAACCCTTCGTGTGCAAGTTCGACTCGCACTCGACCGGTTTTCTGTAATATGGACTCAGAGTTACAGTCAGACTACCATTTAAATTGAATCCAGCTTTTCAATATACTCGACAAGTTTTAGTTGAAATTTTGTTAGTTCCACAAAGTTCACATTACTAAGTGTTTTCTTTTGAAAACGCAATAATGTGGAGTGAATACTAATACTTAGGTACATGTTTAAAATCGAATTCACATTCATAATTCAAAAATATTTACATATTTCATGTCAGCCACCTTGCGACATGTCAAAACTACACGACACGTATCTTGCGACAGGCCATACGACAGGCGATGTCGCCATCATTGCTGTCAAACGACTGCACTGCACGTAACAGCGGCTAAAGAGAGACAGCAATAGCCACAAAGCAAAATAAGAAGAAGAAGAAGAAGAGACAGCAAATGAACTGTGGCATTGCTGCTGCTGTCGCGTTGCTGTCGCTAATGCAACGTTTTACGTAATCACCCTGCTGCGCGGCGATTTGAAAATTTGATACCACTCGTTTAGATTAGTTTGAAATTCACTTCAGAAGTCCTCGGCTTCGCCTCGATCTTACAATAATACTCGGCCAGTAATCGCTTTATTTCAGACCGGACTGTAACGTATCAATCAATCAATCAGCCTGTTTGCGTCCACTGCTGGACATAGAGCGCGCCACCACACACGATCCTCTGCCTTCCTCATCCACCCACTTCCCGCTACCTTCTTAAGGTCGTCAGTCCAGCGGGTTGGAGGTCGTCCCACACTGCGCTTGCCGATACGCGGTCTCCACTCCAGAACACGTCTGCCCCAGCGGCCATCGACTCTGCGGCAGACGTGGCCTGCCCACTGCCACTTCAGCTGGCTGATTCGTTGAGCTATGTCAGTCACTTTGGTTCTCCGACGGATTTCCTCGTTACGTATACAAAGAACAAACTACAAATATTTAATTCACAGTTTAAGATAAAACGAAAAACCGGTTAAAGAGCTATTTTCATCCAATCGCAGTAAAAGTAAGCTAAGTGGAAGAGTTCGCAACTCTCTATCGCCCGCACTTTCAGTTTACAAACGGAACATCGAAAGGATTTTAGTGAACTAACCGGGGAGCGTTCCCGGGATGTTTTCGATGAGAGCTACTTACTGAGCTACTTATCCCAAACATTCTCTATTAAATAATTAGAAAAATATGTTATTTACTAATTGTGTAGACCATCGGTAAATACTTCGTAATCTAACAAACTTGGATACCCAAAACCAGCAACAAAAATTTGGCTTTAAAAAATCGGTCAAGTAACACGCTTATTACATATCAAATGCCATAGGATTAATAAGTTCAAATTTTTAGGAATAAGAATTCGTTTTCGTAAATATTTCTTTCTTTTCACAAGATTTACGTATTTCCTTCAGGCATCTAAATTCTATAAAAGGAAAAGCTGACTGACTGATCTATCAACGCACAGCTCAAACTACTGGACGGATCGGGCTGGGCATGCAGATAGCTATTATGACGTAGACATTAGCTAAGAAAGGATTTTTGAAAATTCACACAGACGAAGTCGCGAGCATAAGCTAGTCATATAAAAGAGCGAAAAGCCGAAAATTTTGGACACTCAACCCCACATACTAAGCTGTAACTGGTTAGTTGTCACCATGGATCAGAACTAATAACATTAGCCGGTTAATAGCCCCAGCCATAGCTCATAAACCCGGCAAGTTAGCCGGATAGCCGGATAGCCGGATAGCCGGATAGCCGGCCCGGCTAAACGGGAAACAATACGCTAATAAAATTTCACGACTCCCGTCATAAAAGACTGCTTTATTGCCGAAATTACGACGAACGACGGATTTCTTTGTATTTTTTGGGCCGAAACTTAAGTGATTAGATAAGAACCTTGCTGGCCCAGTGATTTAGAGCCGCGGATTTTTATTAAGACTTCGCGGGTTCGAAAACCAGTCAAGTATAACGTGACCGGTCGAGTTGGCAACACGTCCAGGCAGCGCTTTCTTGGGCGCCTTCAGGATAAGCCCTACCCCAAAAAAATTCCTAACATTATGTGATTAAAAGAAAGGGGGTAAATATTAAAAAAAATCGGCCAAGTGCGAGTCGGACTCACATACAGAGTTCTGTACTGCTATTGTACAAGAAATAACACTTTTTGATTTCTTAAATTTTCATGGCGACTATTTTGAAATTATTATTTCTATTGGTATCGAGGCAATAGAAATACACATTCTGTGAAAATTTCAATTGTCTACTTATTACGGTTCACGAGATAGAGCTCGCTAACAGACAGAGTGAACGACGGACAACGGAGGCTGAGTTATAAGGTCGCGATGATGGCATACGGAACCCTAAATATAAAAAAATGTTACTCCTAAACTATTTATACGACTTAAGGCGAACTCAGTTTTTTCAAAATGCTATTAGCAACATTGAACGAAGCAAGTAGGAGTGCAA
Source organism: Maniola hyperantus (assembly GCF_902806685.2). Taxonomy (NCBI): domain Eukaryota; kingdom Metazoa; phylum Arthropoda; class Insecta; order Lepidoptera; family Nymphalidae; genus Maniola; species Maniola hyperantus. The sequence continues at coordinate 230,102 of NC_048549.1, forward strand.
ATAATGCAATTCCACACAAACACTCGCTCGTCGCGTATTTGCATATCTGCAATATTAGTGCAAGACGAGCGGTACGTGCCATTAACTCTCCAGCACCTTCCTAGTTCCTCCCACTGTTTATTGAGTTGCAAGTTGCCACCACTTATTTGCATAAAATACTTGTATCATACAGTTAGCCATATCCATACTAATATTATAAATGCGAAAGTGTGTCTGTCTGTCTGTCTGTCCGTCTGTCTGCTAGCTTTTCACGGCCCATCCGTTTAACCGATTTTGATGAAATTTGGTATAGAGATAGCTTCAATCCCGGGGAAGGACATAGGCTTTACTTTTGATCCCGGAAACTTAAAGAGTTCCCACGGGATTTTTAAAAACCTAAATCGCGGACGAAGTCGCGGGCATCATCTAGTTCCAAATAATGTAGAGGAATACGATCCGTCCAGTAGTTTGAGCTGTGCGTTGATAGATCAGTCAGTCAGTCAGTCAGTCACCTTTTCCTTTTATATATATAGACTAGCTTGTTCCCGCGACTTAGTCCGCGTGGATCAAACAAATTTCAAACTCCTGTTTTACCCCTTTAGGGATTGAATTTTCAAAAACCCTTTCTTAACGGATGTCTACGTCATAACAGCTATCTGCATGCCAAATTTCAGCCCGATCCGTCCAGTAGTTCGAGCTGTGCATTAATAGATCAGTCAGTCAGTCAGTCACCTTTTCCTTTTTATAGACTAGCGACCCGCCCCGGCTTCGCGCGGGTGCAACGTAACTAATGTGGCATCAGTGTGGTCATTTTGTTATAATATATGTATTTCAAAAGTATAAAAAAGCATTTTCGATGAAAGCTTTCAGTCGTCTTGATTTCTTCCGACATCTTGAACAATTATCGTCATATTATTTGAACAAACTAACACAATACAATATCAAAGTAAGTATACGTATAAACCTTTCTTTTGACTCACTCTATCTATTGATGAAAACCGCATTAAAATCCGTTGCGTAGGTTATAAGATCTAAGCGTACAAAGGAACAGACGGAAGCTGTTCTATACTATGTAGAGAGCTTACATTTAATAATAATTATAGGTACTGTTGTATAAAGTAGGTACAGTATAATATTGTAGGAACCCTTGATCCTTATTACGTACTTAAAAGCTAACTAGAAAGTATTTACTCTCCCGTAGAAGAAAAACTACTACAAATTAAATAGCTATTTAATTTCGTTCAAGGAAAGGATAATAAAATGCTTAAGAAATGGCTTTAACTCCACATTACCCCGGGTCCTCTACCTAATGTGGCCGTAAACAAGGGACGATAAAGGCTAAAATTGTATAGCAACAAATGGAACTAAACGGGAGGAGGATGGCTCGCAAAGGAGTCGAGCTTGTTAGGGGATAACGAGCTTTATGTTGTGGTCGTGGACCGCGCTTTATGATTTGTTTGGTGTACCGTGTTATTGTAATGCTGGTGTTTTCAATTTTCTTTGTAGTTTTATTAAAAACCGCTACTTTGCTGCAATGGTTTTGGAAAAACGTGCAAAGTTTTATGTACCTAGGTATGTGGGTTCTTAACATAAGTAATGTTCATCGACCTTTAGAAGGATATAGCAGATTTGTAGAGCACTACGTCTCGGTCGTTGAGACCGACAAAACGTCATATAGGTATGAGTGACAAAGACAACGCTCTGCAAAGCCGAAATGTCATTCTAAAGTAATGTAATGTACATTAGGTACTTTCGGCTGCGTACTGTACTTCATTTACTCTCGATTACAAACATTACAAACATTACAAAGCAAGCTAAAAACATTTTTCGGTAAGAACTTCAAATATATACAAAGTATATAATCAAAGGGTAGAGATATCCTCTGAATAGGTTAATATCTAATATCTAATTAGTTATCCATACTTCCATACTAATATTATAAATGCGAAAGTGTGTCTGTCTGTCCGCCTGTCTGTCTGTCTGTCTGTCTGTCTGCTAGCTTTTCACGGTTCACCCGTTTAACCGATGTTGATGAAATTTGGTAGAGAGATAGCTTGCATCCCGGCAAAGGATTCAGACTACTTTTAATCCCGGAAAATCAAAGTGTTCCCACGGGATTTTTAAAACCTAAATCCACGCAGACGATGTCGCGGGCATCATCTAGTTACCTATAATACAATATGATACCTTAAATATGAAACGACAGAAAAACAAGGTTTGCCCGTTTAACTTGAGATATTCTTTAAATAATAACAATAAGTACAAAAGTGTATTGATTTATCCTTCAATCACGCCGCAATGGCGCAACGGATCAACGTGATTTTTGCATGGATATTTTTTTTTTTTTTTTTAAAGAATATTAGCCATGTTCAATGACTAATATTCCCCTTTCCTCTCCAATTAAGCGTCAGGCTTGTGCTAGGAGTAGGTACGACAATAGTGCAACAGGCGGGGTTTGAACCGTCGACCTTTCGGTTTTCAGTCCACTCCTATACCGGTTGAGCTATTGAGGCTCTTATTTGGACCTGAAGAGTGGCATACCTACTCGTAGGTTAATTTATATCCCGAAAATTCGAAGAGTCCTTACGGGATTTTTAAACTCCTAAATCTACGCAAACTCTCGAGCATCATCTAGTTCTAAATTCAAATTGTGTAGGTATTCGTCCCTAGACTTTTGATTGTACAAAAAATTTGATAGTTTTAAAAAACAATTAGATCTGAAGAAGATACGGTATTTCTCTTAAATCCAATAAGACATGGAATATGTAAGTACAATATAAGTGCATATAAAAGGGTGCCTGCATGAAACCCAGCCCGGCGGAATGCGAGGCGCCGTTCGCGACCCATTAAGCGATGCACTCGCCTTCATGCGAGCTTTATGCTGAACTGAATGTTTATAGGCGCACTAGCTTATGCCCGCGACTTTGTCCGCGTGGACTACACAAATTTCAAACCCCTATTTCACCCCATTAGGGATTGAATTGTCAAAAATCCTTTCTTAGCGGATGCCAAATTTCAGCCCGATCCGTCCAGTAGTTTGAGCTGTGCGTTGATAGATCAGTCAGTCAGTCAGTCAGTCACCTTTTCCTTTTATATATTTAGAAAGACTTAGATGAATTATTAGATACTTATTTAAAAATATTTTTCTAAATCTATATATATAAAAGGTAAAGGTGACTGACAGACTGACTGACTGACTGACTGACTGACTGACTGACTGACTGACTGACCGACTGATCTATCAACGCACAGCTCAAACTACTGGACGGATCGGGCTGAAATTTGGCATGCAGATGGCTATTATGGCGTAGGCATCCGCTAAGAAAGGATTTTTGAAAATTCAACTCCTGAGGGGGTGAAATAGGGTTTTGAAATTTGTGTAGTCCACGCCGACGAAGTCGCGAGCATAAGCTAGTAAGTAATATGTAAGCTAACTTAAAACAAAATAAAGAAGTAATTTTAGTTGTCTTGTCCATTTGTACAACTGCAGCGTAAATTAATTTGGCGAGCTGCGAACTTTAACACGTAAGATGAGATGTGGGCGGTACGTTAGCGCGATGCATTTAAGAAATGAGGCATTGCCCCGGATGCGCGGATATTTCCCGGGGGTGGAATTCGTTTAAGAAAACAAAATTTCCAGTGGAAGCTCCAGTAGCAAAGGATGACTGAAATCCGAAAGGTTCAAATCCTACCTCATGGACAAAAACAGGCGAAGTGCTCGCGCACTAGGGTTCCGAACTACAGTCGTATTTTTTCGACATTTTGCACGAAAAATCAAAAACTATGATGCATAAAAATAAATAAAAATCTGTTTTAGAATGTACAGGTGAAGACCTTTCATATGATACCCCACTTGATATAGTCACTCACTTCGAAAGTTGAAAATACTAATTATTAGTTCATGACACCAATTTAATTTTTTTTGTGTGATGTAACCACAAATTCACGGTTTTCAGATATTTCCCAGAATGTCTGCTATGAAACGTACCTACCTGCCGAATTTCATGATTCTAGGTCAACGGGAAGTACCCTGTAGGTTTCTTGACAGACCGACAGACAGATAGACAACAAAGTGATCCTATAAGGGTTCCGTTTTTCCTTTTGAGGTACGGAACCCTAAAAAGTAGACTAACCTAGATCTCTCCATCAAATTTCGTCAAAATTGGTTTAACGGATGGGTCTACATACTTTTCTCGTCCCGGAAAATCAAAGATTACATATGATACATATGATTACATATGATTTTTAAAAAACCCAATTTCAAGTGGCCGAAGTCGCGGGCATCATCTTAATTTTTTTTTAATGAAATAGTTGATTTCTAACAAAACAGATCTATCTTATTTCCGTGGGTTAATTTGGCGAAGTCAGCTGCAATGCTCGTAAGATGAGATCTGTGCGCGATGCACTTAAGAGATGAGGCATCGCCCCGGAGGGCGGATATTTCCCCGGGGCGGGCGGGCGGGCGGCTTTAACTGACACCGGACGTCTAGTCGAGGAAAACCAACATTAAAGTGGATTTTATTCGCTAGAAAGAACATTTTAAAAACTGGATTTTGTTACTTATTAGATTTTATACGCTACAGGCGTTTACAATCATCATCATGATCATGCCTTCACCAGCTCACTATTTAACACAAGTCACCTCTTAGAATGGGAAGGGTTTCGCCATAGTCAACCACGCTGGTCCAGTGCGGATTGGTAGACTTCACACACCTTTGAGAACATAATAGAGGTTTCTGCGTGATATTTTCCTTTAAGGTAGCTCAGTTCGGTGCTTTCTCCATACAAACGTAGGAGGAAAAATACAACAATATTCGATATTGTACGCACAAAACTAAGAATTATATCGATTTATCTCGTCATTATCTAGGTTTATTGATATATAAAATATTGAAAAAAATATTGATTTAAAAGTTACAAGGCTCAAAAGATTCCTATTTTAACGCTAAATTAATAACAACTTTGGGCGTAAATAAATAAGATTAGGGATATGAAAATTCTAAAACAATTTATCATTAGACGTTGTTTATTTATTCATTAGTTGAAATAACTTTACTTTGCAAACATAAATTCAGCAGTTTTTTCTCAAAAATACTTTTCCTAAACCCTTTTTGCACCCTTGATTTCAGTGAAAATCATCGTGCCTCTCAACTTTCTCATACAATGTCAAGTGAAAAGCAAACATGTTACCCACGTGCGCTGCCAATTTTGGTCGAGCGTCCTGCGTCACCTTAATTGCTCAAATTTACATAACTCTGAAAAGTTAGAGCTGCGTGCCCGGGATTGAAACCCCGACCTCCCGAAAAGGAGGCCGATTTCTTAATCACTGGCCTATCACCTCTTTTACTTACGTACAGTAAAAATTTCTAAGTATACTTACTTCTTTGTTTGTTTGAGCGCGCATTAAGAGGTATATAAACTAGTGGACTTATAGTTGAGATAAAACTTCACAACTTCGAAAAGTTAAGAGGTGCGTGTCCGGATCGAACCTCCGACCTCCCAAGTACCACTAGGCTATCAGGGCTCACATTTTATAAGTTACAAGACTCCAAAAAGCCTATAGGCCACCTAACCCTTAGTATGTCATTTTATAAAGGCTTTAAGCGCAAAACGGCAATTAGATCGGGCGGCCGTTCCTAACGATGCTTATCTGAACCATTCGTTACGGGAACGGGGGTTAAGTGAAAGTAATGCCTTTGCAATAAAACCATTCATTAGGTCCCAGTCCACTGGCCCGGGCTTTACTGCTAAATAGTTTTAAATGTCTCTCCCCTAAATCGGTTACTTATTCTTCTGATACTGATATACATTACTGCAATAACTATTGCTTTTTAGGGTTCCGTACCCGAAGGATGCCAATGCGACCCTCCTACTACTAAGCCTCCGCTGTCCGTCTGTCTGTCAGCGGGCTGTATCTCATGAACCATAATAGGTAGAGTTGTAGTTTTTACTTAGTGTGTATTTCTATTACCGCTAAAATAAATAACAAGTTCATAACAAAACTTTCAAAATGGACGCCATGTAAAATAAAAACCGGCAAGTCAGACTAGCACACCGAGGGTTCCGTACTACAGTCGTATTTTTTCGACATTTTGCACGACAAATTAAAAACTATTATGCATAAAAACAAATAAAAATCTGTTTTAGAATGTGCAGGTTAAGGCCCTTTCATGAGGTACTCTTTTTGATATAGTTATCTTACTTTGAAAATAGAAAATACATTTAAATTTTTGTGATGTAAGTAACTACAAATTCACGGTTTTCGGATTTATTCCTTTATACTTGTGCTATAAGACCTACCTACATATAAAATTTCATCATTCTAGGTCAACGGGAAGTACCCTATAGGTTTTCTAGACACGACGGACAGACGGACAGATAGACAGACAGACAGACAACAAAGTGATCCTATAAAGTTTCCTTTTTTCCTTTTGAGGTAATCATCATCATAAACCCATCGCCGCGCCGGCTCACTACAGAGCACAGGTCTCTGCCACGGGGTCTGGCCAGTTTTATTTTTAAAAACCTAAATCTACGCGGACCATGTGGTGGGCATCATCTAGTGTCTAATGCTATATTTCTAACTAGCTTATGCTCGCGACTTCGTCTGCGTGGACTACACAAATTTCAAACCCCTATTTAACCCCCTTAGGGGTTGAATTTTCAAAAATCCTTTCTTAGCGGATGCCTACGTCATAATAGCTATCTGCATGCAAAATTTCAGCCCGACCCGTCCAGTAGTTTGAGCTGTGCGTTGATAGATCAGTCAGTCAGTCAGTCCAGTCAGACAGACACCTTTCCTTTTATACTATATTTAGATACCCATATAGAAGTTATAACAAATGCTAAAGTAACATTTATGGTAATAAGAATAAGTACATACTTTAAGTTCTCTCTGTTTTCGCTTCGTCTGTGTGAAAATTAATTTCGCGTACAAGATCAGGTTTCCTTAGCTCTAACAATATCACTTTACTTAAAGCATTATTTTCTTCCACTTTATTCACTTAAATTAAAATAAACAATGGTATATTGTACCACTCTTTGTATTGTGAGGTAATGTTGGGTTCCTTTACGCAGACTCCATTACGGACTGTCATCTCCACATAATATCGCTATGGGGAAGTAAGGCACTTGGCCCACTACCGATGCTTAGCGACGAACTAGAAAATAGCAAAAGCAACGAGAGAGTGTAGTTGGGATAGTTTTGTCGCTGGACTATGAATCGATCGACTCGCCAGATTACAGCTACTTATACATTATAGCATAACATTAGAATATTTGAAAAGAGCAACCGTCGAGTTTCTTGCTGATTCTTCTCGGTAGGAAAGTCATTCCGAACTAATGGTATACTTATTACCTATGCTTTTGACGATGCAAAAGCACTTGTAAAAGTTTATTTGCATAAAAATCGTTTCTATTTGTATGAGAGACTGTGCGAGTGCGACGGTGAACTCGAGATATACATGCACAAACTGCGCGAGTGTTTTTACCGCCAAGAGAGCGTCGCTGAGCGAGTTTTTTTCTTTGATAGCTCTTATCGCTGCAATAAACTAGTGCAGAGAGAGTTTTCGTGCACAGTCAGCGATCAACTAAAATATATTTATCTCTTTTATTGACTCGGAATCATACATCTCTTGAACGAGGAAATAGTCGTAGCTTCTTCTTCGTCGGCGGTGGGACATGTGCCTTATATTTTGGTACCGATTGTAGGCAATATTAAATAATAGATATAAAATTACTTCCTTTGTAGTTAAATGAATTCAATATTATCATTTTGGGATCCTAAAATTACTTATTACTCACGTCGGCAAGATATTACATTATTTCCTTTGTAAGTACATTTTAATATTGTTTTGGAATTCTCTATTCTAAGATTACTTTTTATGTAAAACGTTTTATAAATGTTCATTAAAATATTACAGGGATTATTCCAATTTCCAAGTATCCCACGTCTACCACGCTGGCCATGTGCAGATTGGTACACTTCACACACCTTTGCGAAAATTATGGAGAACTCTCAGGCATGCAGGTTTTCACACGATGTTTTCCTTCCGAGAGAGTAATATTTAATTTTTATAACGCACATAACTCCGAAAAGTTAGTGGTGCGTGCCCGGGATCGAATTCCCGACCTCCGACTAGAAGGCGGACGTCCTAACCACTAGGCTATAGGCTAGGGTAAAGGGAAAAATTCAAAAACCGTGAATTTGTGATTACATCACAAAATAATAGTAATTAAAAAGTGTTATTTTTTGCGGTACGGAACCCTTCGTGTGCGAGTCCGATTCGCACTTGACCGGTTTTTTTGGCTATTAGCCGTCTCTACTCTCGTTATTAGAAATAAGTGAGCCACGAGACCAAAGAGTAAGATAGCCAAGATAGCTTAAGTACCTATTTTCCGAGTCTAAATAGAAGAAAATGTAGTGGAAAAAGCGTAGAGGAGAGGATAAAATTATTTACAGCGCAAATAGGATCGCAGCGGCCCCGTGTCGTTGTTTTATGAATATAAAGTGGTCTCAGTGCGCCGACCAATAAACCGATATTAGTTACAAAAACCGGTAAAGTGCGAGTCAGCTCGCGCACCGAGGGTAACTACAGTCGTAATTTTTTGATATTTTGCACGATAATTCAAAAACTATGACGCAAAAAATAATTAAAAAATTAGTTTTAGAATGTATACAAGTTAAGCCCTTTTATATGATACCCCACTTGATATAGTTATCTTACTTCAAAAATTAAAAATACTAATTATTAGTTCATGACCACATTTTAATTTTTTTTCTGTGATGTAACCACAAATTCACGATTTTCGGATTTATTAATTTACTTGTACTATAAGACCTACCTACCTACCAAATTTCCAACGGCAAGTACCTACCTACCCTATAGGTTTTCTTGACAGACACGACGGAGACAACAAAGTGATCCTATAAGGATTCCTTTTTCTTTTTGAGGTACGGAACCCTAAAAATCTGATATTCCCAAACAATCTTTTCAAGATTTATAGATAATTTATAGGTATGTATCTACATACATCGATGCCCGAAGGGCACAGGTACCTAAATGTCACAATATTAACATATCATCATTTATGTTTGATTAGTGTAATTGGCTTTATGGCCGTTCTAATTAAATAATAAATAAATAAATAATAATAATAATAATCATTGAGATAAAACCACAAACATCCAACATTTTCTATTATAATGTTTAAATTAGGAAAAAATGTCCAAGAATGGAAAATTGAGAAAATAACATTATTTTCCAATTTGTAACAAATGAACCGCCAAATATAAAGCAATATGTCCGCGGGCCACATCACGAGACAATCTAGTCGACACAGACTTAGGAGAAAGATAGACTAGGCTGAGTTTGTTGTGGGCGCGTTTGGAACCGCTAGCTTTAGCTTTAAGTACGTATTTAATTATCACTACATGTCACCACTATATCATGTTACAAATTAACATTTTTGACTATCAGTAAGACTTAAGAGTAACCTATTACCTACTAGCTTATGCTCGCGGCTTCGTTCGCGTGGACTACACAAATTTCAAACCCCTATTTCACCACCTTAGGCGTTGAATTTTCAAAAATCCTTTCTTAGCGGATGCCTACGTTATAATAGCTATCTGCATGCCACATTCCAGCCCGATCTGTCCAGTAGTTTGAGCTGTGCGTTGATAGATCAGTCAGTCAGTCAGTCAGTCACCTTTTCCTTTTATATATTTAGATTCTAAATAAATCATTTGACTTTGACTTAGACAAATTTTATATCTAAGAAACTTAGTCAAATACGAATTCTGTGTGGGAAATAAACAAACAGCGCACCAAGTGCCAAATTAAAATTAAGCATAAAATGACAGATTTACGCCAACATAGTGGCTAATTCTGTTGTACACAATCTCTAAACTACACTTAAATGGCACGTCTAAATCTATTGCTATGACCTTTCATATTATTGCTTGCTCAAAAGGATAGCACTAGGTTTAGACCTGTTAATTTAGTTTCGTTTAGAGATTGTGTACAAGAGAATCGGCCCCATTATGCAGTTAATTTTGTTGGAAACTCAAGGCTCTATACTCTTGCACTAAGTTAATCACATAGCTGGATTCACTTTTCACGTTTGTTCATAAGTGCTCCATCTACGTTTTCCTCCAGTCTGTGCTAGTGGATAACAAAATAAATTGTGTCGAAACTCGTGGGGATTGTTTTTAAATTTCGTTACCAAGTTGCAGGCACGGTCCAAACAATGGTGAGATGGACTTATGTGGGGTCGGTTAGTGTGAGCGGGACATGTAGTTACCGACGAGTTTTCGTGAAGGGGAAAAGTTAACTCGACGACAAGATTTGAAAATAACGACTTGTGCTCGAACCTGATCGAATTTTCGCGGTCTATATATTCTAGACATTTTTCTTCTGTACTTATATAAAAGGAGAAACTGAATACCTAACTGACATATCAACATATTATAGCTAAAACTATTGGGTCAAAGCTATAGTCTATGGAAAGCATGTACCTAGGTTTTTTTAAAGAAATGATTCTGAAAAATTCCTGCAGGACGAAGTTTAGTAGGCATGTCTCTACTTTTATAAAATTGTTAGACAAGTACTAGTTTTTAGTTTTTACACATTATTGACCCTGACCCCCGCGGGGTCCGTACCCTTGTACTTGTATAAGTTTATCAAGTAATTTAACTTAGTATTCATTTAATTATAATATTTATTTTGTATTTTATAGCTTAGGTATATTTTTCATGTTTAGGTTAGGTTATTTTAATGTACGACTTGTTTTGTTTAGTGCTCGTTGTGACTGTCCGTAAGTTGAGTTACACGAGACCTGTAAAACTCGATAACATCCATACTAATATTATAAATGCGAAAGTGTGTCTGTCTGTCTGTCTGCTAGCTTTTCACGGCCCAACCGTTTAACCGATTTTGATGAAATTTTGTACACAGTTAGCTTAAATCCCGGACATAGGCTACTTTTCATCCCGGAAAAATAAAGAGTTCCCACGGGATTTCAAAAAACCTAAATATTCGTGGACGAAGTCGCGGGCATCATCTAGTTTTATATAATTTTAAGTGTGTAATTCTGTGGGCGGTTCTGTGACAAATAAAATAAAATAAATCAAGTACATAAAAAAAATAAGTTTCTTATTGTGAATGTTTTAAAATATTAAATAAATAGATGAATCTTTTTCTATTTCTAAGAAGAACAGCGGGAAACACTTAACTTTAAAATAATATTGTGCAATTGTGTAAAAACAAAATCACATGTAAAATGACGCAGTCAGATTCGCAAATGTTACAATAATATCTATAATTTATTGTAATGCCACTGGATTTACTTGACAATAATGTATTCAAGCGGATCTTACATTAATAATAATATTATATTTTAAAATACAAAAGCTGTGATAGCCAAGTGGTTAGGACGTCCGCCTTCTAATCGGAGGTCGGGGGTTCGATCCCGGTCACGCACCTCTAACTTTTCGGAGTTATGTGCATTTTAATTAATTAAATATCACTTGCTTTAACGGTGAAGGAAAACATCGGGAGGAAACCTGCATGCCCGAGAATTCTCCATAATGTTCTCAGAGGTGTGTGAAGTCTACCGATTCGCACATGGCCAGAGTGTGGTGACCGTGCTCTGTAGTGAGCCGGTGATGGGTTGATCATCATCTATTATTGAGAGATTCTTATAACGGACTAGCTTTGCCCGCGATTTAGTCTAACTAAACGAAATAATACTAAACGCCCGGGCTGTGCGGGTGTGCGGGTGTGCGGGTGTGCGGGTGTGCGGGGCGTTCCCACCCCTATTGCCATCTCGACCTGTCCCGTACTATACATTTCATTACAAATACACATGGAATATCCGTAACTGACTGAAAAATATAAAAGGGAAAGATGACTGACTGATCTATCAGCGCACAGCTCAAACTACTGAACGGATCTGGCTGAAATTTGGCATGCAGATAGCTGTTTAACATAGACATCCGCTAAGGATTTTAAAAATTCAACCCCTAAGGGGGTAAAATAAGGGTGTGAAATTTGTGTAGTCCACGCGGACGAAGTCGCGAACATAAGCTAGTATTAAATATTTTATATAGCGCTTTGCATTACAATAAGGAAGGAGATTCGGGTATATTTCACCGGCTGTCATTCACAGTTCACTCCTAGGCTCAGTACACACACTCTACACAATCTTTAAATTCCTTTTAAGGATCTCTTATTTCGGTTCTTAGCGTATCTTGGAGAAAAGAGGTGTTTTAGACCTCATATTTTCTTACCAATGGCATAACTTTTAAAGCAGCTACACTAATGCAATGTTTTCGATCCTTGAAAAACACAATTAACTAAAATGATCCGCATTTAAATGGTTTATGGTCGTTGATCTATCATTTTATAGTGCAACAAGTCGTTATTAAATAACACACTAACAACCTTGCAAAAAACGAACTAAAGTTTTTTTTTAATATTTGAAAATGGCGCCCATACAGCCGTCTTTTTAAAGTTTTCTCATAAAATTATAACCAGTCTCACTCAGGATGATCTCACCGTACATCCAAATCTGTTCATGGATTTTAAAGTTATGGTGGAATAAAGAAACTCACATGCGTACCTATAGTACGCGACAGGTGGAGATTGCAATCGGGGTGGGAAAGCCCCGCACACCCGTACAGCCTCCGCACTAACCCAGTGCGGGATAGCGCGGGCGACGTGCGGGTGTGCGGGGCGTCCCCCTGCCTCATGTCATCTCGACATGTCGTAGTATACATGAACCCTGAAAAGTCGGCAGTCGTGTAATAGGTAAGTGTAGCCGTGACAGGTCGAGATGTCAAACGGTGTATGAGGTGGGGCGCCCCGCACACCCGCACGTCACCCAAGCTATCCCGCACCGGGTTAGCGCGTGAGCTGTGCGGGTGTGCGGCGCTTCCCCTTCCCGATTGCCATTTCGACCTGTCGCCTACTGTATCTATTTTATTAATTTTAATTAAAATACCTGTGTATACTATGCCTTACGCTAAGTATAGTTAAGATGTATGGGAGGTGATTTAAATACTTTTTATGGGACATTCCCGAGCCCCCCCGAGTTGGGGCTGATCGACTGTACGACAGAATGAATGGTTTGTTCGCGAATCATGGGCCATTATCAATTTTACATGGCCATCCCATCGACGCGCATTATGGATCTTATTACGTGCTAGCGGTGATTTTGGAAATTATTTTAGGCGTATCTTTGTGAGGAGGACATTTTATAATAAACTAGCTGAACCGCCCCGGCTTCACTCGGGTGGAATTTAGAAAATTGAGGGGGAGGTGGAATTAAATTAAATCTCTCCGTAAGAACCTTCCTCGTACTTCAAGGTACTACACCTCGAATATTATAAAAAAGAATTAGCGAAATCGGCTCAGCGGTTCTCGAGATTTGCGATGACCAACACATTCGGTGATTCGTTTTTAGGGTTCCGTACCACAAAATGAAAAACGGAACCCTTATTGGATCACTTTGTTGTCTGTCTGCCTGTCTGTCAAGAAAAATACAGGGTACTTCCCGTTGACCTAGAATCATGAATTTTGGCAGGTAGGTCACATCTTATAGCTGACATTTGGGGAAAAATCTGAGAACCGTGAATTTAGGGTTAGATCACTCAAAAAAAATCAAATTGTGGTCATGAACTAATAATTAGTATTTTCAACTTTCAAAGTGAGATAACTATATCAAGTGGGGTATCATATGAAAGGTCTTCACCTGTACATTCTAAAACAAATTTTTATTTATTTTTATGCATCATAGTTTTTGAATTATCGTGCAAAATGTCAAAAAAATACGACTGTAGTACGGAACCCTCATTGCGCGAGCTTGACTCGCACTTGGCCGGTTTTTTTAAGGTAGTTTAGTAGTTAGTATAGTGTTGAAGTTGTAGAAAATTTATTTGGAAAAGCATAATTTTCAAAATCGATGGTATGGAATGGGGCAGATGAAGTGAGGAATGGAGCCCACCACTTCATTAGCATAAAACATCGCGGTGCTGGAATACATAATACGAAACATTGGCAAAGATCGGCCGATAATGGCGCCCTGTTTAGCCATTCCATTGTGTTTTGATTTATATCAAAAAAAAAGAAAAAAAAGTGAAAAATGTTATTGGTCATATTTTTTCTTCCAGGCGTGAAAATGTGCTCCATTACATCTAAATATATAAAAGGAAAAGCTGACTGACTGATTGACTGATCTATCAACACACAGCTCAAACTACTGGACGGATCGGGCTGACAATTTTTGAAAATTCAACCCGTAAGGGGGTGAAATAGGGGTTTGAAAGTGTAGTCCACGCGGACAAAGTCGCGAGCGTAAGCTAGTTCTATAGTATAAGCGCTTGTCAAACAAATTAACACAAAGATATATTGTGTGACCGCCCTCTAACGACATAACCCTCTCTAGGCACATGTTGACACAGCCATCGAGACTGGAGAGGCATCGAGAGGGCTGATTGATATTGGGAGGAGGAGGGCCAAACTAATTGGCTGAGTCGCGGCTCGGCCGGAATGTTCTCATTAAACTTACAACAAGTTTCTATTTCATTAACAAAACAGCGGAGCCTTACCAAGTTGAACCTGATTTCATAATGAGGAAACAGGCGAAAATGCTGATCGCATTTAGATTCAAGATTAAAAAAAAACCGGCCAAGTGCGAGTCAGGCTCGCGCAACGAGGGTTCCGTATTACAGTCGTATTTTTTCGTCATTTTGCAGGATGATTCAAAAACTATGATACATAAAAATAAATAAAAATCTGTTTTACAATGCACAGGTGAAGACCTTTCATATGATACCCCACTTAATATAGTTATCTTACTTAGAAAATTGAAAATACTAATTATTAGTTCATAACCACAATTTAATTTTTTTTTGTGTGATGTAACCACAAACTCACGGTTTTCAGATTTTTCCCCAAATGTCAGCTATAAGATCTACCTACCTGCCAAATTTCATGATTCTAGGTCAACGGGAAGTACCCTGTAGGTTTCTTGACAGACCGACAGACAGACAGACAGACAGACAGACAGACAGACAGACAGACAGACAGACAGACAGACAGAAAGACAGACAGACAGACAACAAAGTGATCCTATAAGGGTTCCGTTTTTCCTTTTGAGGTACGGAACCCTAAAAAACCAACTTCAATATAGGCGTTAAAGTCGGTTTTCTTTTATTTCTTATCCATTGAGGAGTTCCATTATCTATCTTCGAAGATGGTCATCAGACCTTTATATGGGACCAATTTGGAAGTAGGTATGCCCTTTTAAACAAAAAAAGAATTTTCAAAATCGGTCCAGGCGTCTTTGAGTAATCGGGGAACATACATTAAAAAAAAGATTCCGACGAATTGAGAACCGCCTCCTTTTTTAAAGTCGGTAAAAAAATACGAGACATTAATCATTAGCTGGTGAAAGACTGGCTCAAAACCTTTTGCGCAAAGGTTTAGCCTGGCTGTCCAGCGCGGAAATGGAGCCAGTATTCTTGGCACCATTCCGCGCGGGCATGATTTTTACAGTAATTAGATATTTTGATTCATTAGCATGTACTAAATTAGGTATCATAATTTTATTATGGTTCTTAGAATTACTAAGCAAGTAAATAAATGTTAGATACAGAATAAATTAATAAATAACCCATTATAAAAAGAAAAGAGACCATGAAACGATTTAGGTAACACAATAAAAAACCCCGTATATTCATACTTGTCTGTTTTGCTACATACAGTGCGACAAGGCTCTCTTGGCACTTGAATGACATTGACAGGGGGGCGCTGTTGGAGAACAAAGGCTTAGACTATTCAAACAATAACAAAAAGGACACTTGACGGCAACGTTAGTTCCGATTTTCGCCACGCGCCAAGACAGCTTTGTCGCACTGCAATTATAAAAGTTTTAAATAATACGTGTAAGATACACAAAATAAAATAAAATTGGTAGATGATTTGGTCTTCCCTGAGAAAAGAAAAATATATTCAGAGTTACTTAGTACTCAGAACACAAAGATATACGTTCGACCAGTAAATATTGCACAGCGAATTTTAGAAAGAGATTTCAGCGTCGTAGAGCGTCGTCTCTGTCACCTTATGTGACTTTTTTTCACTATCAACGACAGAGACAAAGCTCTACGAAACCATCATCTCTTTCTAAAGTGCGACCTGCAATATTTACTGGCGGGTACGGTAAATAGTAGGATAGATAGAAAACAATAAAACACTGAAAAGAAGTGGTAAATCACGCAATCTAAGCCCGCTACGACGTACCTTTGAAGCGTATCTTTTTAAAGAATTGCTTCGGATACCGAGGCTTGGTGCGCCCCGTCCGCCCTGCAAACACACATCATGCTGTGAACACTAGACTTATATACTATAGATTACATTTTAATTACTGAATATTCATAAGTTTCATAATTATGGTTTCATAGATGATACCCGCGACTTTGTCGATAAAAAATAGCCTATTTCACTCTCTATTCGTCTTCAACTATACCCATGCAAAAAATAACGTCGATCCATTGATTCGTTGCGACGTGATTGAAGGACCAACCAACAAACAAACACGCTTTTTCGTTTATAATATGGGGAGTGATGGGCAGTGACTGATATGCGATTACTCTAAATTTCCTTCAAACTCCTAAAATTATGGTTGAAACAATAATCCTTAACGCAGGAAGGTAGAAATGATGCTGATGAGTGAATTTTCAGAGAAATGTTTTATTCAATGAATTAACAGCTTCTTACAGTTGTCGGCATAAATCCCTTCATTGGTATGCATGTATACAATCAGAGTTTTCAAGAGGCTCTGCATATTCATCGATCAACTGGGGTTTTAATGAAATATACTCGTTTACGAATTTCGTATCCGTTTACAATTTACATGAGATAATCCCGCGCCTGGTGCCAATTATACGAACTAAAGGTACCAATTCATCATTAATTATTGTCATTAATATCAACCGATAGAGGTCCACTGCTGGACATAGGTCTCTTGTAGGACTTTTGCACGCCACGGTTTTGCGCCGTCTGAATCCTGTGACTCATTTGTTTTCGTCAGTCCCATCAAGTGGGGGGGGGAGGGGGGGTGTTTACACTGCCTTTTCAGGTGCTAGGTCAAGAAAGAAGTTTAGGTAAACTTAGCATCAAGGTCCTAATGACGTTTTTATTCCTATCCGCTCCATCTGCTGGCGATATATCAAGCGTCCAAATTGCCGCCCTCTGAGTCGCCTCGTTCTACCCATTTGTCGTGAGTAACAAATGTTACCGTCAACTTATCCCACATTTGTTTGCATACATATAATATTACTTACGTAGCTGTGATAGCCTAGTGGTTTTTTTTACAAATTTGTTCCTCCCTTTTTTCCCCCGACATGGCGGTCGGAGATTGTTCTAGCCTAGTGTTCCTAATCGGAGGTCTGGAGTCCTTTTCGGAGTTATGTGCATTTTAAGTAATTAAATATCACTTGCTTTAATGGTGAAGGATGGAACGATCTCGATCATGTCTGGCAGTAGAGCTTTTAAAGTGTAGTGAAATTACCTGAAAAAAATAAAATACATAATTAGTAAAAATGTCTGATGATTAAATTGGAGTTAAGGGTGTATCTTTATATCTCTATTTCTGCTCTACTAATTATACTAATTATATATTATGCAAAAATGTGTTTGTTTGCTCGTTCATTTGTTCATTGGTTTATCCTTCAATCACACCGCAACGGAGCTATGGATCGGTATGATGTTTTTTGGCGTGACAGTTAAAGACCTGGAGACTGGAGAGTGACATAGACTACTTTTTAGCCCGGAAAATCAAAGAGTTCTCACGGGATATGAAAAGCCTAAATCCACACGGACAAAAACTTTTAGTGAACTTGAGTGTTGCGGCTCTCTTCTAGTGTGCGACAATTGAGCGTAGAGAAGCCACGAACATTTCCGCGGCATTCGCGTTTTCAAGTTGTATTTATTTTATGATTGCAATATGGATGCAAAGACGAAAGTTTCGTATTTCGCCATACTGACGCTACCTGTGACTTCGCGTATTTCGAATAAAATGGTAGCGACAGCAGAAAAAGTTGAATTTTGCTTATAGGTTAAATAAAAGTTTGGGCAAATGGAATATCATTGAATAGGGCTTTTAAAGTCATAGTTAGATTCCTTTCACCATTCATCATCATCATCATCAACCCATCGCCGGCTCACTACAGAGCACGGGTCTCCTCTCAGAGTGAGAAGGGTTTTGGCCATAGTCTACCACGCTGACCAAGTGCGGATTGGCAGACTTCACACACCTTTGAGAACATTATGGAAAACTCTCAGGCATGCAGGTTTCCTCACGATGTTTTCCTTCGCCGTTAAAGCAAGTGATATTTTAATTACTTAAAAACGCACATAACTCCGAAAAGTTAGAGGTGCGTGCCCGGGATCGAACCCCCGACCTCCGATTGGAAGGCGGACGTCCTAACCACTAGGCTACCACAGCTTCACCATTATTCCGTTTAATTGACCATTCAAGATTTCCGAGTCTTCAAAGTTTAACAGCAGATATGATGCAGTGCAAGCCGCAGTCGAGTTTTTGAATTTTTTTCAAAATACTTGGTATGATTTGAAACGAGTGGGATAGATGGATAGATAGATAGATAGAAATAGTTTATTGCACACAAAACATGAGATAAACAAGACAAAAAACAAAGAAACTAAAAACAATTGAATGACTGACTGACTGATCTATCAACGCATAGCTAAAATTACTGGACGAATCGGATTACAGATATCCATTATGAGTAAATGACGTAGAAAGAATTTTTGAAAATTCAAGCCCTAAGGGGTTTAGATTAATAGGAGGATTTAATAATAGTTTGAAATGTTTGTAGTCCACGCGATAAAGTCGCGGCTATATGTTAGTCTTACATAAAATTAATAAATTTTTATAACTATTTTTGATTTTGTTGCTCTCAAACTAAGGCGATAGGCCAACAGAACCTCCAGGCTAAGTTCTTCATGCTTCAAAAGTCAAATCTAAAAGATAGTCTAGCAATGAAGATTTTTGTTTTATGCAGTCGGTACTTAGTGAGCGTCTTTACGTCTGAAACACAATTTGAAGTCTGTTGCGGGAATAAAATCTAAGTAAAGCCGGCAAGTGCTCTGTTCGTTTGTTTTCGTTTTGCTGTGTTCGGTACGCCGCAGCAACTCTTATTTCAACTAGTGAATGTTTTGCCATTCTAGTACTTAGGTACTTTGAAACTATATATTTATCAGTACAAAAACTTAAAAAAAAGTGAATCGACTTCAATAGCAAAGAAAAGTATGACATAATAATTTTAAAATTATGAACTTAATGTAAGTACATAATTTAACAATTATTATTTAATTTTTACCAATTTACTATTCAACCGATGAACTTATATTGCAGCCTGTACATAGTATGTGAAGTCGGCGAGGCGCGAAAACAAAAAGAAGATTAAATATTTACAAAGTAAGTATAACAATAATATTAAAAAACCGGCCAAGTGCGAGTCTGGCTCGCGACCGATGATTCCGTAGTACAGTCGCGTTTTTCGACATTTTGCACGATAAATCAAAAACTATGATTCATAAAAATAAATAAAAAACTGTTTTAGAATCCACACAGGTGAAGCCCTTTCATATTATGATCTTCGAAAATTGAAAATACTAATTATTAGTTCATTATCACATTTTATATTATTTCTCGTGATGTAACTACAAATTCACGGTTTTTAGATTTTTCCCCACATGTCTGCTATAAGACCTACCTTCCTACCAAATTTCATGATTCTAGTTCAACGGGAAGTACCCTATAGGTTTCTTGACAGACAGACAACAAAGTGATCCTATAAGGGTTTCGTTTTTCCTTTTGAGGTACGGAACCCTAAAAATCACGAAATGAAAAAGATTTAAAAGTAGCAATTAATACCCAATACCTATCTCTACTTAGTTACGTCAGACCCATCGATAGGGTACATGGGGGGTACATGGGACCCCCCATTCGGCGGTCGACAGTCGACACGCACCAATCTGCATAATGTAATTAGATGTTTGGGACAAACCTTTTGGATTGCGATTGAAATACTCACATGTCGTGCTCGTTTAATTAATTCGGTTTTACGATAACGTTGTTCTTGCAATTCACGAAGGCGAGTGAACTTTACTTGTACTTAACGTAGAAAGGAAATAAGTGCTTCAAATGCAGCCCGAAAAATATCAGCCAAAAAGCTTATTTCAAATTACTCAAATTTTTAGACTCATTGCTTAGCTGCTAAGTTTTATTTTATAGAATAAATATTTTTGTTTTTATTAAAGGGCTTCACCTGTGCATTCTAAAACAGACTTTAATTTATTTTTATGCATCACAGTTTTTCAATTATCGTGCAAAATGTCCAAAAAATACGACTGCAGTTCGGAACCCTCGGTGCGCGAGCCTGACTCGCACTTGGCCGGTTTTTTTTTCGGTGATGTAACTACAAAATCACGGTTTTCGGTTTTTTTCTTTTACTTGTGCTATAAGACCTACCGATCTGCCGAATTTCATGATTCTAAGTCAACGGGAA
Organism: Maniola hyperantus; assembly: GCF_902806685.2. Classification (NCBI taxonomy): domain Eukaryota; kingdom Metazoa; phylum Arthropoda; class Insecta; order Lepidoptera; family Nymphalidae; genus Maniola; species Maniola hyperantus. The sequence continues at coordinate 250,674 of NC_048549.1, forward strand.
GTACCCTGTAGGTTTTGTTGGCAGACACGACAGACGGACAGACAACGAAGTGTAGGACTTCTAACTTACACACGCTCTTCTTCACACTAAAGGATTCCGTTTTTCCTTTTGAGGTATGGAACCCTAAAAAGTGTTATTTCTTGTATGATGGTACGGAATCCTTGACCGATTTTTTTGGAAGTTGGGTAAAAATTCCAGCTAAGTAGTATTTTCATGGTAGGTATCTCTTTCAAGATATTTGTTTGCAAACTTGTAACGTCGACTGACGGAATAACGAGATTATCGACTCGACAAAACATGTTTGTCGACTCGATAATCTCTCGTCCTTAGATCCTAAACCTTTCAAACGAAAAACATAGTTCTATTCTTACGGATAAGGAAAACATGCGAAGGTAAAATAAATAATCTTTTATTTGGGACTAGCTGATGTCCGCGACTTCGTCCGCATTTTCCAAAAACCAAAAATTACGTCAATCCGTTACTCCGTTGTTTGTTTACGTTGGGATTAAAGGACAAACCAATAAACCAACTAACAAAAAACCTTTGGCGTTTATAATTTTGGCAGAAGTTTAACCAAAGAGTAACATGGGCTACTTTTTTAAACGACTTTAAAAAAAAGAGGAGTTGTGTTTCTACTTATGTACACCAAAATCTCCGAGATTTCTGAACCGATTTGCTTAATTTTAAATGTGTTTACGCATTTAGTACAGATATACCTTGCTCCCGGGAACGGACTACTACGGATAGGCTACTTTTTGTCCTGGAAAATCAAAAGAGTTTCCACAGGATTTTTAGAGACTTATTTCCGCGCGGACGAAGTCGCGGACATTAGCTAGTTTAATATCTAAATATATAAAAGGAAAAGGTGACTGACTGACTGACTGATCTATCTACGCACAGCTCAAACTACTGGACGGATCTGGCTGAAATTTGGCATGTAGATAGCTGTTATGACGTAGGCATCCGCTAAAAAAGGATTTTTTAAAATTAAACCCCTAAGGGGGGAAAAAGGGTTTGAAATTTGTATAGTCCACACGGACGAAGTCGCGAGCATAAGCTAGTCCACTTATGACACTTACAGCCGTACTCAGAGTCGCTAAGCGTTACTTAAGATTGAGTTAAAACGAGACAGATTTATGTGAGAGATATACTCGTAGCTCTGTCTCGTTTTAACTAAACTTAAGTAACGATTAAGCGACTCTGAGTACGGCTGTGAGAGCAGAAAATGCTAGACGAAATGAAGCGACTACATTATGTGAGTATATTCTTTGCACATTATAAAACAACGCTGGAAGAGTGTGCGGGCATTAATTAGAGTCCGTTTGTGGAGGGCTTATTAGCATTTTTATGAGGTTTATGAGATCGCACGAGCGCCATCCATTTAAAAAAAAAATCGGGGTTCCGTACCTTAAAAGGAAAAACGGAACTCTTATAGGATCACTTTCATTTAATTTGTAATCGGACTACCGCAAACCAAAACCTAGAGAACCTAGTTATCCGAATAAGTACTAACTTTTAAATTTTATTAAAACTAAGTACTTAACTCAGATTAAGGCTAAGGATTAAGGATTAGGTAATTGACATTAATAACCTAAACCCCTATAAAGCGTAAATACTAAAATGTCGGTTAGTTACTCAAATGAGAGCATGTTGGTAATTCTTTGAAAGACAGTTCATTCAGTGTTCACAATTAGCATTAATCTGATTTCCGATAATTACTCACAATAGCTCATCGCCACAGAATTCAGATCGTTTATAGAAACGGTAAAAGACCGTGAACTTTTCGCCGTGCAGATGACTAGAGAAACATCAAACTTGTATCTACAACTTCTGAAATTCCGTTTAGTGACATCTAAGCGAGCTAGCGCGCACCACGGAAAATTTCTGTACGTTTTTTGCCGCAAAATCTCTGAACTATTACATAATGTAAAAGTGCGCGCACTGCGGAATTAACTCCGCATCGGATTTTGATAAATTCAAATTCAAATTTGCGGATTTCAAAACGCACCGCAACTCACCGCACCGTAGTGTGCGCTAGCTCTAAATCAAAATCCAGCGGTTTGAGCTGTACTCTGACATGTCAGTCACCTTCACCTTTTGTCACAACTGCACAAAAAAGGAGTGTTATGTTTTCAGGGTTTATGTACGTATGTATGTGAGTTTCTTTATTCCACCATAACTTCTAAATGCCTGAACAGGTTTAGATGCCATTTACAAATATTGTTTTCTACTTTTGTGCTTTTTTAGCAGGGCAATCGTGTTTTAAATTTTTAATCAAACAACTTGTATATGATACAGATGAGTGAGTTGTTACAAATCTGAGACACTGCTATCCCGGTATTAAAGCCAGGCGATGATACCGTTTCTAAAATTATGTAGTATTCTGTGCTCGTAGCGTATTACGAGTAAGTACAAGACGACGGAACGGTTATTCACTTCATTTCCTCTCAATTTGCGCATTTATAAATCCGACGCAGAATAGTACTTAATTACGTCATCATCATGATCAACCCATCGCCGGCTCACTACAAAACACGGATCTCCTCTTAGAGTGAGAAGGGTTTTGGCCATAGTCTACCACGCTGGAAATGTGCGGATTGGTAGACTTCACACACCTTTGCGACACTATGGAGACCTCTCAGGCATGCAGGTTTCCTCACGATGTTTTCCTTCACCGTTAAAGCAAGTGATATTGAATTAATTAAAACGCACATAACTCTGAAAAGTTAGAGGTGCGTGCCCGGGATCGAACCCCCGACCTCCGATTAGAAGGTGGATGTCCTAACCACTAGGCTATCACAACTTTTTCGTAAGTAATTACCTACCTAAATAAATTCATTTTGTTTAGTATCTACTAAATAGAGGTCAATGTGTAGTAGGTAGTTAGTTCAAATATATAAAGACTAGCTTATGCCCGCGACTTCGTCCGTGTCGACTACACTAACTTCAAACCCCTATTTCACCCCCTTGGGAGATGAATTTTCAAAAATCCTTTCTTAGCGGATGTCTACGTCATAATAGTTATCTACTTGCCTTTCAGCCCGATCTGTGCAGTAGTTTGAGCTGTGCGTTGATAGATCAGTCAGTCAGTCAGTCAGCTTTTCCTTTTACATAAGTAGACTACTTGTATTTACCTAATAGGTGTATCGTAATATATCGTCATACAAACGATTAGGAGTGTTCAACAATCCATACATAGGTATCTACTTGGCAAAGTATTCCAGCAAGTCAACATAGCTCAGCATATGTTGCACACAAGTCGTAACTCGACTCATACGAAACATATGAGCAGGCACGTAGCATACGGCGTACCGGATGCCGGCATCTGTCATATGTAACTGTACTCAGTATGATCTCTGAGATGTAGCACCACTATAAATGATATATACCACTATATATGATGATAATACTTTAAATGATAAGCAAGCTTGGGAATAAGTTGCTTAACGACTTTGTGATAGTTCTAATAAGTTTCAATAATTTTGTAAAGTGGTGATAATAAAAAGAATACCCGGCTGAGTTTGTTGTGGGCTCTTCTCAGACCTGGGCGCGTTTGGCACCCTCGTAGCTTTAGTTTTAAGTTTGCGTAATAATTATCACCACTATATCTTACAAATGTAACACCATACCAGACCATCAATACGAGTAATTTATTACCTATTTTGAATAAATCATTTGACTTTGACTTTGAAAATCATTTGACTTTGACTTATACAATTACAAGTCTATGCCGGTCATATAGCGGAAATAGAAAACAGAAATACTTACTGCAAAAATTACAACTGCCCTTTGGCACCCTTCGGGTACGGAACCCTAAAAAGAACTTTTAGTTCCAGTGTAGTGTAGTTACTTTTAGATTTTAAGCAAGAACAGAAAATCAAATAGTAATGAATCAACTGCCTGAACGCTTTAATCCTCCTTTAAAATGAAGACACAAAGAGAGCCTGAAAGTTTGGCTACAATAAATTTATTACCCACTAGACTAGCGGTTTGTTTAGCAAATCTTCTTAATGGTGTGGCCACGAGAATAGCGGGGCATACTCCTAATTAGTAAACAATTACTTCAACTCGAATTAAATATATACTCTTGACTAGTTTATGCTCGCGTCTTCGTCGGCGTGGACTACACAAATTTCAAACCCCTATTTCACCCCCTTAGGAGTTGAATTTTCAAAAATCCTTTTTTGGCGGATGTCTACCTCATAATAGCTATCTGCATGCCAAATTCAGCCCGATCAGTCCAGTAGTTAGAGCTGCGCGATAACAGGTCAGTCAGTCAGTCACCTTTTCCTTTTATATATTTAGATTTAAGAGGAAGGATAGACAAGCGCTTGGCTTTAATCAGACCTGGTGGCAAGTGATGATAAAGCCTAAGATGGAGCGCGCTTGCATAGAAGATGCCTATTCACTCTTTTAAGGTACCCATATAAAAATTGGAGGGCAAAACTGATGCTGGAAGGGCGTTCCATATCCTAACGGTTCGAAATAGAAACGAAGAGGCAAATCGCTTCGTACGTATCCATGGAATTTCGACTATGTACAGGTGCAGACCTTGGCGATGCCTTGCGGTACGATAGTAGAAAGGTGAAAGAGGAGCCAGGCTTTACTGAAAATCGGTCGTCGCAAAGTCACACATTATATCGGAAAACAAGTGTTATCGCATTTTGTATTTGGCGCCCTTTTGAAATGGAAGTAGCATGTCCTATTGCGAGACGGCCATCTTGAGTGGATTGTATAAATACGGGTAGTTGATGAATGTAGTCTCGTTCAGACGCAGACTTGACCGATTATTAAATGCTTTTGTGTTTAGGTCGCCATTTTGATTGAGTGGTTGCAATAGCAATTGTACCCTAATCAAGTTAATATTGCAGTAAGGTTATCATAAAAGGTAAAACTCTCGATAAGCCTATCCGCGTCGTGATTAATATTTAAAATTCACTTCTGGTATGTTTTTTTAAATTTCTCGCTGTTTTCGTGGCAGTACGCGAAGTACACTTAAAAGTTAATCAACCGAGCCGAGCGTCCGCTACAAAGAGTGGTTTACCTGAAAAATGTACCCCGAATAGTAATTACGGCCTGAAAATACATTACACTGAAACTCGCCGGTAATAACTTAAAATACATTACACTGAAACTCGCCGGTAATAACTTAAAATACATTACACTGAAACTCGCCGGTAATAACTTAAAATATACCTTAATGGAGGTTTGTTTACTAAGAATATTTGTTTAGGGGTTATTCCACCTTCCTAAATCCTACGTCCTAAATGGTATAGTTACCGTCAAACTAGCCAACTTTGCCATTCAATGATACTTTGCCCAAAACAGTACTGAGAGAACATACGTATCACAAATTTCGTCACTGGCGGTAAGCGAGACCGTGGCCGAGTTGGTCAAGGCATCGGGCGCGAACCCAGAAGATGCAGGTTCGATTCCTGCCGGTTACGCAATTTTTGATATGTATTTAAAATTATTTAGTTTAAAAAATACTATCCCTATTTGGCAGATGACACGCGATTTTCCAAAAGTAGATATACAAAGAATGTTAACCAAGCCATGATTAATTTGCTTGGTGAAATTAGGCATTAAGAAACATTATTAAAGAAAAAGAAAAACTGTAACAACAGCCTCCTTTAAAAAATATTCGGTAAACCATTAATCATAGATCATTAGTTAGTTTTCTCATTAGTTAGGTAATGTTCTGCGTCTCGCCCTGTCTGCGAAAACACGTTTTTGTGACGACGAAAAAAAAGGTTCGTTACAATTCGCTTCAGTGGTTTTTGTCTTACGAATACCAATACAAATACCGTTTTATTTCTTGCTGGTTCGAAATTCGAATACTATGCAAATAAAACCGTTGATTTACAGTGAAACTGGTGAAACTATCCAATAAAATGTCAGAGCCGAGAGTGGACTTATAGAAAACATTTTGCGTAAAGAAAAACACGATTACTTTTACTACAGTTGTACGTAAATAAAAATTGGTCTGATGGGGGTTCCGCAGACTCGCGCACTGAGAGTTCCATACTACAATCATATTTTATCAACATTTTACACGATAAATCAAAAACTATTATACCTAAAAATAAATAAAAATCTGTTTTAGAATGTAAAAGTAAAGCCCTTTTGTATGGTACCCCATTTGGTATAATAATCTTTCTTTGAAAGTTGAAAATAGCAATATTTTTTCATGAACACATTTTAATTTTTTTCTTGTGATGTAACCACAAATTCACGGTTTTTAGATTTTTCCCCTCGTGTCTGCTAAAAGACCTACCTTCCTGCCAAATTTCATGATTCTAGGTCAACGAGAAGTACCCTATAGGTTTCTTGACAGACAGACAGACAACAAAGTGATCCTATAAGGGTTCCGTTTTTACTTTTGCGGTACGGAACCCTAAAAAGGACTAGACCCGTCATTTGCGTAAAAACCTGGGCAAAGTATAGCATACGAAATGATCGAGAACAATCGATCAGGGCCGGCTTAACTGCACATTATGGTAATGCTGGCCCCCGGCTCGGCCGCGCGAGTGAAATGTTGCGTTATCCCCAAATATATCATCCCGCGATTTGATCTGTTGAATTATTTACACGGCCCTACCACCTAATGTATCTTTTACAACTGCATGATTTATTTTATTTTACCCTGAATCGTTTACGGAGTTTTGGGTGTGAAATAAAATTTTATTGAATTTTTCATTTATGTATGTAGTCCGCAACAGGTCGAGATGACGATCGGGGTATGAGGCGGGGGGACGCCCCGCACGTCACACGCGCTCGCCCGCACCAGGTTAGCGCGGGGGCTGTGCGGGGCGTTTCCTTCCCGATTGTCCCAATTGTCGCGTACTATAGATTTTTCCCACAAGTACCTATTCCGTGTTTTCATATTATTTCATCAGACAACAAAGTGATCCTATAAGGGTTCCGTTTTTCCTTTTGGGGTACGGAACCCTAAAAACCACGTCGATTCGTTGCTCCGTTGCGACGTGATAGTCACAAACCAATAAACAAACACACTTTCGCATTCATAATATGGGTACTGATAACATGGGTACTGATAGCGGCACGGCCACTTCAACAGAGAAACCTGGCCTGGAGGACTTGTGTACAAAGTCAAAGTCAAAGTCAAATGATTTATTCAAAATAGGTAATAAATTACTCTTATTGATTGTCTGGTATAGTCTTAGATTTGTAAGATATAGTGGTGATAATTATAACGCAAACTTAAAACTAAAGCTACGAGGGTTCCAAACGCGCCCAGGTCTAAGAAGAGCCCACAACAAAGTTGCTTATTGTGTCCGAGGCAAGTTAGCAGCCCCAATTATCGCGCTCGCTAGTCAGTGCCTCCCGACTCCGCCCGCACCTGCGTCTCGTCACAGGTCTAGTGTGCAATGCATGCAACCTTGTTATAAACTGTGGCCCGGAACACAACGCTTTATTGAGTTAACTAAACTAAACTCCCTAATAATTCCTAGTTGCTTTCATAACTAACTAGGTTCAGACAATATAAAGTCTCAATAGGTCAACGGTTAAAGGAGCGGACTGAAATTCGAAAGGTCGTTGTAACATAGCTTTCTGAACCAAAGAATTTTTAAAATCGTCCTGCAGTTCCAGAGCAAACAAACTTACAAATTAAACTTTTTATAATATTGGTCTAGATAGACAAACAATAGAAGTTAGAGAGAGAAACTATCTCTAAACTAAATTTGGAGTGTCTGCATCCTTTTCTTTTTACTAATGGTAAAAAGGAACTGAACATGACTTTCACATTTAAAGATTCTAAATTTTAGTGCACAATACAAATTTAAACAGTAGGTTCGCGAGTGCGTGCTAAAATCACGGGTTTTATAAAATAATAAATAAATAAATAAAAATAAAAAAGCTTTATTTTTATCCCTTACTAATTAATTGTACATTTTTATCTATAGTTTAAACTAGATATTCTTATTTTTATTCTTCCCAACTTACTTAATATTTACACTAAACAATTTAAATAATCTAATATCTACAATAAAAGTTTTATATTGCACTTTTTTTTTTTTTTTTTTTACTTAAGTTCTATGTAAGGGCCGCCAGTGGCGGTAAAAGCCTCCTCCATTTTACTCCATGTACACCTATCTCTGGCCAGCGTACTCCAAATCTTCCCCGCAACTTTCGCGAGGTCGTCTTCCCATCTTTTTAATGGTCTTCCGGGTCTTCGCTTCCAATTCAAAGGATACCAATTTGTTACAGTTTTGGTCCATCTATCATCTTTGTATCTTTGAATATGCCCCGCCCATCTCCATTTAAGTCGTAGGATTTGCTTTATTGCGTCTCTCGCTTTAGTCTCACGTCTTATATCGGAGCTTCTTACGCGGTCTCTTTCATCACGGGTTTTACCATCTAAAAATTAAATTTAGAAATGTCAAACTGCTTCTGCCCTTTTCATATTACAATGGTGGGAAGGGGGTGCGAATACTCTAAAATTAGGTTGTGCATAGAATCGGTGCCAGTGACACGTTCGGTTTAACTGTACAGTGCGCGATACAATAACGACGGACCGTACAAGATTCGCCAATAATGCACTTCGGGGGATGTGGGGATGTGGGCTAATCCATTTTGTACAAATTAATTGTATTAGGGGACGCGATAATTACCTCCTAGTTTATGATAATCCTTTAATAAGCTGTGATAGTTTAGTGGTTAACACGTCAGCCTCCTATTCGGGAGATTTTCCAGGTTCGATTCCCGGCAGGGTTTTGAACTTTTATAATTTCCAAATTTCTGGTCTGGTCTGGTGGAGGGCTTCGGCGGTGGCTAGTTACCACCTTATGGCCGCCAAGCGATTTAGCGTTCCGGTACGATGCCGTGTAGAAACCAAAGGAGTATGGGTTTAATAAAAACTGCCATACCCCTTCCAAGTTCCACCAGTTTGGCGAGTCACAAAATGTAAATATTCTGTATCTAATTTAATCTAAATATATAAAAGGAAAAGGTGACTGACTGACTGACTGATCTATCAACGCACAGCTCAAACTACTAGACTGATCGGGCTGAAATTTGGCATGCAGATCGCTATTATGATGTAGGCATCCGCTAAGGATTTTTGAAAATTCAACCCCTAAGGAGGTGAAATAGTGGTTTGAAATTTGTGTTCCACGCGGACGAAGTCGCGAGCATAAGCTAGTACTTTATACACTTTTGAATTACAATAAGGAAGGAGATTCGGGGTATATTTCTCCGGCTGTCATTCACAGTTCTTAGGCTTCGTACACACACTCTATACATACAGTCTTTTAATTCCTTTTAGGGTCTCGAAATTTCGGGTCTTACCGGATCTTGGAGAAGAGAGGTGTTTTACAATCTCTGTCAATCAATATCTGTAATATTACACAAAAACTACGGAACCAATATACGCTTGCGCTTCCATTGTGCTTTGTTGTTTAATATTCGACAAAAATCGATCGCCGTTACGTTCATAAACATTGGAAAATTCGTACGATTTTCCATTCATTGCGAAGGATTTCCAAACGGAACAAATGACTCAAAGTGAACAATCAACGCCGCCATTTTTGATTTCCTCCTTTTCCTCTTTTGGCGATTTTCATTTGTCGATGGTTTGTATGGTTTTTGGAATTTTCTCTGTACGGATTCCGTTTAGCAAAAACCAGCCAAGTGCTAGGCAGACTCGCGCGCCGAGGGTTCCGTAGTCGTATTTTTTCAACATTTTGATTGATAAATCAAAACCTATTATGAAAAAAATTTAATTTAAATCTGTTTTAGAATGTACAGGTGCAGCTCTTTCATATGATACCCCGCTTGGTCTTACTTTGAAAATTGAAAATTAATTTTTAATTTTAATTTAACTTATTTTGTAGAGACAAACAGTTACAATTAGATAAATAGATAGTATATATATATAAAAACACTTAAACCTAAGCAGTCTCCAATGAGAAATTAACACTTATAATAAACATTATGTCCACAACATGACAACACACGGGCATAGTAGGTCCGCGTATGAAAACTAGGCAAAGAGCATGTAATCGCTAACTAGGTAGGTAACTTATGGAACACGGAACAAACTAATAACGACTAAAGTATAAACTACTAGCTTATGCTCGCGACTTCGTCCGCGTGGACTACAAAATTTCAAAACCCTATTTCACCCCCTCAATTTGAATTTTCAAAAATCCTTTCTTAGCGGATGCCTACGTCATAATAGCTATCTGCATGCCAAATTTCAGCCCGGTCCGTCCAGTAGTTTGAGCTGTGCGTTGATAGATCAGTCAGTCAGTCAGTCAGTCAGTCATTCAGTCAGTCAGTCAGTCAGTCACCTTTTCCTTTTATATATATAGAGATAACTAGGCAGAATTTGAAATTACATCCTTTACAATACATTTAATTTTTTTTTGTGACGTAACCACAAATTCACGGTTTTCAGATTTCTTGTGCTATAAGACCTACCTACGCTTCCCGCGCTCGCCCGCACCGGGTTAGCGCGGGGGCTGTGCGGGGGTGCGGGTGTGCGGGGCGTCCACTCCCCGATTGCTGTCTCAACCAGTCGCGTATATACGTCATATAAGCACTTTTCTCACTAAGCAGACGCTAAATGAGAAAAGTTCTCCCCTTTTCAAAGAAAATGCTTTTGGAAGGAAAAAACGAAAGGAAATTTCTCTCCGTGTAGGTAATAATTCTCCGGCAAGTTGAACACAATAAGCGGCATTAATCGCACACTAATAGCATCGCAAGTCCACCGCGCTGGGCTCCAACATTAACTGAATTAGTAAGTTCCACTGTCGCAGACCAACTTTTATTATTGCGTTACTTTGACAGTAATATTACAGGGATGTTAATATTACGTACGGAAGGGATTACCTCTTAATAAGTTACGTGCCATTTTGCCTATTGCTAAGCCTCTGTCCGTCCGTCTGTCTGTCAGCGGGCTATATCTCATGAACCGTAATAGGTAGAGTTGAAATTTTCACAGTGTGTATATTTATTGCCGCTAATAATTTTTTTAAAACGGCCACTATGAAATTTAAAAATGTTCTTTCTTGTACGATGGTACGGAACCCTTAGTGTGCGAGTTCGATTCGCACTTGACCATTTTTTAATATTTTTTGCTATAGCGGCAATAGAAATAAACAATTACTGAAAATTTCAACTCTACATGATCTTTAACTATTACGGTTCAGAGATCTGTGACACACAGATAAACAGACAGACGTCAATCAAATAATTAGCCTGTTTGCGTCCACAGCTGGACATAGATAGGCCTTCCCAGCGCGCCACCACACACGGTCCTCCGCCTTCCTCATCCACCCACTTCCCACTGCCTTTCGTCAGTCCAGCGCGTTGAAGATCTTCCTACACTGCGTCTTTTGGTACGCGGCCTCCACTCCAGAACACGTCTGACCCAGCGGCCATTGGTTCTGCGGCAGACGTGGCCTGCCCACTGCCACTTCTGCTGGCTAATTCGTTGACCTATGTCGGTCACTTTAGTTCTCATACGGATTTCCTCCCTCAAAGAGACCCCCAACATAGCCCGTACGGAAGAAAACTATGTATATAGGTTCCTTGTTTTGAAAACAATACTAAAAGCTTGAAATCGTATCTTAACTCGAAGTTGTAACAACTAATAATGGTCTGGCAAGCAATTTCTGATGGCTTAGTCGGTGGTAGCGAGCTTAGAGCTTAGAGCAGGCGGGTTTGATGCCGACGCACTAATCCCTCTGATTGAAGGATCCCCCACCAAAGCTCTGCGCCGTGTTTGTGAGCACTTATTGGATTCGAAGCTTGCACCTTGCACCGTGCGAACTGTTGAGTGCTTGAGATTAATCGCTTTTCAACCCTGGGGATAGATTTCGCTTTGAAGTTTCAAACATCCATACTAATATTATAAATGCGAAAGTGTGTCTGTCTGTCTGTCTGCTAGCTTTTCACGGCTCAACCGTTCAACCGATTTTGACGAAATTTGGTACAGAGACAGTGCATCCCTGGGAAGGACATAGGCTACTTTTTATTCTGGAAAATTTAAGAGTTCCCACAGGATTTTTAAAAACCTAAATCCACGCGGGCATCATCTAGTCTAAATATATAAAAGAAAAAGGTGACTGACTAACTGACTGGCAACTCGAAAAAGCTCTAACTTAAAACTAACATACAAACAGACCACGTATACTACAACCAGCGCACCTGCAATAAGACCTAAAGTCTTGAGACATTCTAGAGTCGAACTAACTACCTTTATAATCAAAATTGTATCCCGGGAACGACGTGCGCCAACTTCGTTGTCCTGGAACTTTGTGGCAACTTCCACAAGTTTCCGTACCAGGGATAGTTGCAAGTTGATCTCGCTTCAAGTCGAGATTGCCGTCGATTGGTTACAAATCAGTTGACGTCGTTCGAATATTTCGACTTGACTGCACTGGAAATGTTTATTATTTATTATAATAGCGGCAATAGAAATACACCTTAACGAGATACAGCCCCCTGACAGACAGACGGACGAACGGACGGACAGCGGAAGCTTAGTAACAGGTTCCCATTGGCACTTGGCACCCTTCGGATATGGAGCCCTAAAATCAACTTATTGAATGTTATACAGTAAGTAATTTTGTTTTAGAAGCGTCTACTTCAAGATAATAGCCATTGCGATAGATATACAATTTTCCGCTTCTTATATTCCGAGCACTAGACCGCTGGGTGCATAGAGTTGTCGTACACTAGAGGCGGTAATCTCCGGTAAAACGGCCTCTACCGTACTGGTGAACTACAGGACCAGTGCAGTGGTTCAAATTCAGGGCACCGTATCCGAGGGGTGCCAACGGGTCCCTATTACTAAGTCTTAGTGTCCATCCGTTCGTCCGTCTGTCTGTCTGTCAGAAGGCTGTTACCGTTTGTATTTCTAATAATTCTATTGCCACTATAACAAAAAATAATAAAATTTCAAATTCAAAAAATTAAAAGTGTTATAAAAAACAGGATAGCCTAGTGACTAAGAGGTCTGCCTCCTACTCGAAAAGTGTGTGAAGTCTGCCAACTCGTATTTCGCCAACGCGTTGGGCTATGGCTGTAGTTATAGATAACCGTGCTCAGTAGTGAACCGGCTATGGGTTGATCATAATAGTGTTATAATATTATCTTGTACAGTACGGAACCTTTCGTGTGCGAGTCCGACCAGCACTTGAACGATTTTTTTGACGCCTGATGTATCTATTCTCAATCAATAGCCGTCTCTATGTGGTTTGTTGGTTTTTCCTTCAATCACGTCGCAACGGAGAAACAGATCGATGTGATTTTTGCATGGGTATAGTTAGAGACCGGACAGTGACACGGAGTTTTTTAAATCGTCCAACGCACTTAAAGAAGTTTTACTTTAATAATATTTGGTGGGGGCGTTTTTTTGACGCCTGATGTACTATTTCTGTATCTCTACGACCTATAGCTCAAGGGTTGTATGACGGTCAAGTAATGTCAAGGAGGTCTAGAGCTGATCTTATAAAATTTTATCGCAATCGACCCTCGTTAAAGCGAACTGTCCGGACTGTCCGGACTGTCCGGATGGCGCGGCTTTACGGCCGCTTTAATAGATATTTGTGATAGTAAACTATTAATAGATATTTGTGATAGTAAACTATTAATAGATATTTGTGATAGTAAACTATTAATATCGCAGATATTATACCCGATATTGAATTTGCAAGACTATCAGTAGTAAAATAGTTTTTCACGAATGTTATAAGAGTGGACAACATGGGCTTATTCTTGAAAGTCCGGCAACGCATTGGTGGTTCTTCTGGTACTGCAAATGTTTATGGGCGGTAATCACTTAACATCAGGTCATCTGCCTGCTCGTTTGCTCGCCATATTTATAAAAAAAACCGGCCAAGTGCGAGGCCGTTTTTTTTTAATAGATAAAGCGAGCAAACGAGCAGGCAGGTCACCTGATGTTAAGTGATTACCGCCGCCCATTTGTTGTTATAGCGGTAATAGAAATACATACACATTATGTGAAAATTTTAAATCTCTTCCTATCACAGTTCTCGAGAAACAGTCCGCTGACAGATAGACGGACGGGCAGACAGCAGCGGAGGCTTAGTAATAGGGTCCCGTCGGCACTCTTCGGGTACAGAACCCTAAAAAACAAAAATCGTAAAGTGGCAAAAGGCTAAAAAAATATCTCTCAAGGATCATCAACAAAGTCTATTATTTTGAAGTACTCAAGTACTAAATTGTTTTTCTTCAATGTTTACAAATGTAATGTAAAAAGTCTACCTTAGATAAAACTACAAAAGCATGAATGTTGTCTGTTGTCTGTTGTCAGATGTCTGTTGTCTGTTGTCTCTGTCAACAAACTGCGACCTATTTACTTTGCTATTTTCTTTTTCTAATTTATTCTGTAGCTTATTTATTCTTGCTAATTTAAACAATTATGGCTCTATTTAATTACCTATATTTTATTATACGTACGAAGCGATTTGCCTCCTCCTTTCTTATACAAACCGCTAAGATTTGGAACACTCCTCCAGCATCAGTTTTCCCCTCCAATTATAATATGGGTACCTTCAAATTAAGAGTGAATAGGCATCTTCTGGGCAAGCGCGCTCGATCTTAGACTGCATCATCACTTACCACCAGGTCTGATTGCAGCCAAGCGCTAGTCTATCCATTAAAAAATAAAAAACCTTGCCTACTAAAATTTCTAAACTGCATCCCGATCATAAAACAAAATCTTACTTACACAAAATTAATGTTTGTCTGTCTGTCGTTACTTATACATTCGCATCGTTCATCTCATTGATTGAGTTGATAATTTGTACATTTGTTAATGGCACTTGCGTAAAATTTTCTGACATAGTACTATTAACGTACCTGCGTGACGCGCAAGTCGTATCTGATAATACGAGCGAAGCCGGGGCGGGTTAACTAGCGAGCTACCTTCCGGAAGTGGGTTTATTGAGGTTGTTTGTTATTTATAAAGCCATCGATATTCCTTTGTTTTCCCTAAACATACAGGTTTTTTGATGATAGGTATTTGAATAATATTATGATTGTATAAATATATATGATAGTAGGAACAGGAAGTAAGATAGGTGCGGTATCAACTTACAAAAACATGTTTTGTCGGAAGTTTGGGAAAATATTAAAGCGAAGAATATTAGCCAAGTTAGTTGCTGACTAATATAATAGTGCAACGGGTGGGATTTGAACCGGCGACCTTTCGGTTTTCGGTCGGCTTCTTTAACAGTTGAGCTATCGAGAACTTTTTAGGGTTCCGTGCTCGAAGGGTGCCAACGGGACCCTATTACTAAGCCTCCGCTGTCCGTCCGTCTGTCTGTCAGCGGACTGCATTGCATGAACCGTAATAAGTAGAGTTGAAATTTTGACAGGGTGTGTAGGTATTTCTATAGCCGCTACAACAACAGTTATATTAAAATTTTCAAAATGGCCGCCATGCTAATAAAATTAAAGTGTTATTTCATGTATGATGGTGCGGAACACTTCGTGTGCGATGCCGACTCGCACTTGGCCGATTTCTTCCTTTCTGTTGACGCTGCGATAGAGTGTGTCACGGGTATTTCGCGGGTCACGTGACCAATTGAGCCCGGCCTGAGTACTCAGTACAGTCGCGGCCGAAAGTAATGTACATCGACCTTTAGAAGGAGATAGCAGATTTGTAGATCACTGTCTCTGTCACTGAGACCGACAAAACGTCATATAGGTATGAGTGACAAAGACAACGGTCTACAAAGCCGAAATGTCATTCTAAAGGCCGATGTACACTACTTTCGGCCGCGTACGGTGCTCAGTACGCAGGAGTCATAGAAGCGTGAGCAGCGAAGCGGTCACGTCGGTATCCGCGGCCGAAGCAAAAGCCTTTGATTCGCCGCGCGTCGCTCTAATTAAATAATTTACATTTATTTCTGCCCTACTGTAGGGTGACTATGACATTGATAATTCTATGACATTGCGGAATCATGTACTTACTTATTACTTTTATTTTCATCTCACTCGCTCGGGAAGGATTCCTTTGCCCTTAGAAATCTGCGTGGAAAGTGGTATTTTTAACCGCTAGCGTGGAAAGTACTTTTGAAATTCAAACGTGACGAACTGCAGTCTATGGTTGGCTTCTAAGGTTGGTGTACATAACTTTTTTGTTTCAAATAAAAAAACTGCCAAGTGCGAGCCACAGTCGCGCACCAAGGGTTCCTTACTACAGCCGTATTTTTTCGACATTTTGCACGATAAATCGATAACTTTTATGCATAAAAATAAATAAAAATCTGTTTTAGAATGCACAGGTAAAGCCCTTTCATATTATGATACCCCACTTGGTGTAGTATCTTACTTTGAAAGTTGAAAATACTAATTTATTAGTTCACAACACATTTTAATTTTTTTTGTGATGTAACCACAAATTCACGGTTTTCGGATATATTCTATCTTTCTCTCTTAACTCTCGAATCTCATATGGGAAATAGAATATACGTACTGTAAACCTGATCTGGTTTAGTTTAGTTAAAGCGCAATGCATCATGCATATATAGTCACACATGAGCACGTCATCGGCCAATGCTCTGCCAAAGCTAATCTGTTAATCTTGTGGCTGTAATGAAATCATTAACATTCATGTCTGCCCTACGGACAATCACCACTACGCAATATGCAATAACAGCGATGAAAGTTATCCTTTGGATGTTACACCATTACAGAATTAAGATGGGCGTGAATTGTGATACCATAATGTTGCTTAGCTAAGCTAAACTTAGGAGTTTATTCGTAGCGCGCTCCAAACAAATGTAGTTTGATATGATGATTTTGAATTTAAAAAAAAAATTGTACACATGTTCTTGATATTAATATCTGTCTGCAGTTTCCAGACGTATGTTCTAAAAGAGACATTCCGTTAAACTGTGTGTTCATGGTCACTCTACGCGCCGCGCGTCGCTGTACGGAATTAAAAGCTTAGGAGGCATTACGTAACATAACAAGCCGAAATGTAACACACGCAATATATTTGAGGCTTAAATTACGCATTATTTGATACGCCTCGTGTTTATTCACATTTTTAAACATTTTTTTTAACTATTCTTACTCCTAGGTTAACTTTACTATAGTTTTAGATTTATTCAATTACCATTGCACCTTGAATAATTTTTGTTTTTTGTGTTTTCACTATTTCGGAAAGTTTTAGCTACGTTTCGTATTATTTTACTTAATGATTAATAATTGTTCCATGTAAATTGTGTGAATGTGCATGTAGTGTTTGCTTTCAAATGATTTTACGTACAACGTCATGTAATTTAACTTTATGTAGTTTAAGATCATTTTTGTAAAAATCGCTAGCGAACCTTTTCAATAAAAATAAAAATAAATAAAAATTCACGACATTTGACAACTAGGTACTTAAACATAATCTAAGTTGGCTTGAGGGATGTCTGAACTTTAAAGCTTAATATTTCACAAACGGATCACACATACCCACAATATTTTTGAAAGACCCATCCCACGACATCCCAAAAAAAATTGGACCCCACTTTACGGTACGCTAAACAATTTTTTTTTTCAAGATTTTATTTGAGCACTTTGTATAATTACCATCATCATCATGATCAACCCATCGCCGACAGAGCACGGGTCTCCTCTCAGTGAGAAGGGTTTTAGCCATAGTGTACCACGCTGGCCAAGTGCCGATTGGTAGACTTCACACACCTTGGAGAACATTATGCAGAACTCTCAGGCATGCGAGTTGCCTTATGATGTTTTCCTTCACCGTTAAAGCAAGTGATATTTAATTACTTAAAACGCATATACCGAAAAGTTAGAAGTGCGTGCCCGGGATCGAACCCCCGACCTCCAATTAGGAGACGGAGACGTTCTAACCACTATCACAGCTTTAATTTGTATACCTATGCTAAATTACAGCTTTCTAGTATATCTACTGCCTGTAGTCTCGAAGTTAAGCTGCGGACCACGCGAACGGACAGATGGATAGACAGACAAACGGACATGACGAAGCTACTTGTAAGAAAAAGATTTCTTAAAGAACTTAGATAAAGGATTAAGGATCTAAGAGAAAAGTTTAAAAGTTTGATCAAAAAAATGTAGTGTAACTACATATAAAATTTTCTTGCCAAGAAAACATGACACAGTTATTAGGTACGGCAGATATCGCGTCCCTCACAAGTGCTCGTAAACCTGAAGGGCTTCCACCTTCCGACACCAATTCTTATTTATGACGGAAAACCCTAACACAGTGCCGAGCTGATCACATTGTAGGGTTGCCAACACTTGGGAAATTCTCAAATATTCTTGAATGATTTTCTATTAGGATCTGGGAGCTCACTGCATATTTCAGCGTTTAAACTATCGTGAGTGATTATTTATCGCAAGAAAATATGACGGAAAACCCTGTGTTACAGTGGCGAGCTGATCAGATTGTAGGGTTGCCAACACTTGGGAAATTCTCAAATATTCTTGAATGATTTTCTATTAGGATCTGGGAGCTCATTGCATATTTCAGCGTTTAAACTATCGTGAGTGATTATTTATCGCAAGAAAATATGACGGAAAACCCTGTGTTACAGTGGCGAGCTGATCAGATTGTAGGGTTGCCAACACTTGGGAAATTCTCAAATATTCTTGAATATCTGTTGTTATTATTACTTTTAATTTAACTAAATATAGTTAGTTTAAAGAGAGGAGCAGTGTAATGTAGGTAGATTAAAAAAGAGTTGTCACTCGCCTCCCGACGATTACGCCAATAAACCAGTAGGGCGATTGTCTAAAACCGGCATCAATCATTATTACAATCTCAATTGTTCTGATTGGCTGATATTGTGCGATTCTTGTTGCAACAATGCATTGTGGCCAATAGTGAGCGAGCATTAACCAATCAGAGATGTTTGCGATCGTGACATTGTAGCTGTCAAACAACCGCGGTAGGGCCACAGTCTGCGATAGTCCGTGTTTTACTCAATACATCACACTATCTCTGTACATTTCATCAAAATCGGTTAAGCGGATAGGGCGTACAAAAACTAGCAGATACAGTTCGCATTTATAACACTAGATAGCCTAGTGGTTAGGACGTCCGCCTTCTAATCGGAGGTCGGGGGTTCGATCCAGGGCACGCACTTCTAACTTTTCGGAATTATGTGTAAAATTTAAGTAATTAAATATCACTTGCTTTAACGGCGAAGGAAAACACCATTAGGAAACCTGCATGCCTGATTTAACGAACGTCGTGTAAGGAGCTGATGAGAGGCAGGGAACACAATCGTACACTCGATTTACGAGTGGAGCTGGAAATTTAGGTCAACAGCGATCTAGACCACCTGTCGCCTGGAATGCCTAAACGCTTACAGCGGGTGACACACGGACACCGAGATTGTACGACGAGCAAAGACGTCGCTATAGCTCACTGACTAAAATATTTGTATGGAAAATTATAGCAACGGGGCTCCTAGGGTTGGGTGCAGATTGGTTCTTTTCAGCAGCTGATTTTAAGGGTTCTGCATCTCCAGAGAGCCAAAAGAACCATTATTGTACATAGAATCACTTCGTCGTCTGCCTGTAGTGTGTAATTAATATTTTCCATTTCGAAGTAACATAACTATATCAATTGGGGTATCATATGAAAGGTCTTCACCTGTACATTCTAAAACAGATTTTTATTTATTTTTATGCATCATAGTTTTTGAATTATCGTGCAAAATGTCGTAAAAATACGACTGTAGTACGGAACCTAAATTGCGCGAGCCTGACGCACTTGTTAATGAAGTTGGTAGGTTTTACTTTAAGAAGATTTAAGAAGGTTTCTATCTTTACAATGTTAAACAGATTACAATAATATTTCGGCGTAATCCTGTCACCGGGCCTTCCCGGGCTCCAGTAATGCAGGAACCTTACAGAATTTAAACTAAGAGAGAAAATACCTACGGTTTTACCGTGTATTTTTGGCACAGAAAATGGCGGCGCTTGTTCATAGTATCAGCTAATCAGCTGTCATAACAAAAGATTAGGTTATTTATACTTACAAGAAAAACATGGCGGTCGCTCATTGATATGTGTTAACAATGTGTTTGTGTTTTTTTTGTTGTTGTTTTACCTAAAATGTTTTATTTTTTGTTTGTTTTTTGATGATGTGATGTTTATCTTACGGGGGTGACATAGTCAGCTATGACTAAACCCTCAAAAAAAAAAAACAAGTAAGGTACTTACGCTGGCACAGCAAATGGCGGATTGTGCCGAAACCCTGTTTTTATAGTTATGTTGAAATGTAGTGTTGTCTCTTACACTTATGAAAATTTCGATAAGCTTGAGCTAGTTTCCGATCCGCTATTTTCTATAGGACATTAGGGCAACTCTTTATATCTCTATGGCAGGAACAGATCAGGCGGTGGAGACAAAGGCCCGGGATAATCCGTGATATTAAAAATTCGGGAAACAAAGCCCGTGGGGGCTATAATTTCCGCTTAAGCCGCGCGCTGGCTCAATAAATGAGTGTATTATGGGCTTGGTGGTCTACCGGCTTATGACAGCGGCTTTGCATGCGCGTGCAATGTACCTTAAATATTTTTCAAACGCTTATTTAATACTAGCTGATGCCGGCGACTTCGTCCGCGTGCATTTAGGTTTTTAAAAATCCCGTGGGAAGTGGGAACTCTTTGATTTTCTGGGATAAAATATAGCCTAAGTCCTTTCCTGGGATGCAAGCTATCTCTGTGCCAAATTTCGTCAAAATCAGATGAACGGATGGCCCGTGAAAAGCTAGCAGACAGAAAGACCGACACACTTTCGCATTTATAATATTAGTAGGTACCTTTCATATTTTTTAAATTTTTATTTAATACCGAGGATGCCCGCGACTTCGTCCGCGTGGATTTAGGTTTTTAAAAATCCTGCGGGAACTCTTTGATTTTCCAAAAAGTAGCCTATGTCCTTCCCCGGGATGCAAGCTATCTCTGTACCAAATTTCGTCAAAATTTGTTGAACGGATGGGCCGTGAAAAGACAAACTGACAGACAACGAAGTGATCCTATAAGGGTTCCTTTTTTCCTTCTGAGATATGGGACCCTAAAAACAGCATTGGAATTGACAATTACTAATTAGTATACTTCTAATATGTATAAAAACATAAATTGGAAATGGAAAATCAGAAGACAATGGCTGTAATGTTGGTCGCGGCGCGGAACAGAGCTGACGTCACATCCGCTCAGCGCTGACTTCCGCTTGCGCTCATTAGCACGTAGCACGTGCTCTCCACACGTGTAATGAGGCTGACACGTCTGTAGTCTGTACACCCTACAACTAGGTACATGTTCTACGAAGGGTGAACAGAGGCAAGCGCTACTTTGGGAAAGTCCATCATAATATACAAGGAACAAGCATAATAGGGTCTAGAGCTGTAGTAATCAAATTGTATAATTTTTCGTATAAATTATTTATTAAATTGTATAGTTTATGGGGCTAGAATTTAAAAAATCATGATTTTTAGGGTTCCGTACCTCAAAAGGAAAAGCGGCACCCTTATAGGATCACTTTGTTGACCGACAGACAGACAGGCTGTCTGTCTGTCGGTCTGTCAAGCAAACCTATAGGGTCCTTCCCGTTGATCTAGATTCTAGAATCATGAAATTTGGCAGGTAGGTAGGTCTTATAGCACACGTAAGGTGAAAAATCTGAAAACTGTGACTTTGTAGTTACATCACAAAAAAAATATTAAAATGAGTTCATGAACAAATACTTAGTATTTTCAACTTTCAAAGTAAAATTAATATGCCAAGTGGGGTATCATAAAAGGGCTTTACCTGTACACTCTAAAACAGAATTTTATTTATTTCTATGCATAAAAGTTTTTGATTTATCATACAAAATGTTGAAAAAATCCAATTGTAGTACGGAACACACGACCGAAATCGCCGGCATCAGCTAGTTCGTACTCAAAGGAGCATGCATGATGCAACTCTATCAGTATTTCACGGTCAAAAGTACATAATAACTGATACAATGACATACATGTGATGTGACAATATTGTCCCGTAATCATGACACGTCCGGTCACGCAGGAATTACGTGACTGCAATAAAAGGCTTTTATCA
Source organism: Maniola hyperantus (assembly GCF_902806685.2). Classification (NCBI taxonomy): domain Eukaryota; kingdom Metazoa; phylum Arthropoda; class Insecta; order Lepidoptera; family Nymphalidae; genus Maniola; species Maniola hyperantus. The sequence goes on from NC_048549.1 coordinate 272,762, forward strand.
ACCGTTTATGTCATTTACTTGCCTTATTAATGGTTGCGAATTTCATGCTCTGTGAATTCAAGCATACATACCTATTTTGAAAAATTATAATAACTGATTAAAAAGTAAGTAAGTACCCACTCAAAGGGATTCGTCTTTTGAATTTAGCGGTGATAGCCTAGTGGTTAAGACACCGGCCTCCTATTCGGGGGGTTGGGGATTCGATCCCGGGCACGCACCTCTAGCTTTTCAATATCCCTTGCTCTAACGGTTTAAGGAAAAAATCGTGAGGAAACCTGCATGCGTGAGAGTTCTCAAAGACTCAAAAGTGTATGAAGGCCAATCCGTATTGGGCCAGTGTGGCAGACTCATTCTAAGAAGAGACTTATTCTCAGTAGTGAGCTGGCGATGATGATGATACTAAAGTACTTGCAGTCCCGCGCAAATTCAAAAATTGTATTAACATAATATATGTCCGCAATTTCGGGGAGGGAGGGACCCTCAAACCCTGAGGGGGAAAAGGCCAAAATATGTCTCACAGTATGTATTTACTGTGCTACTAGTATGTAGGATATATCTACAAGATGGACTTCCGTTCTAGACAATACGAGTCGCAATAAATCTCGCAGCAATAATTGCAGTCACGTCTGCAGTATTGTATCTGCGGATCGTAGGACGCAGCTGCGGGGATTTGTCTCGCAGAGATGCTGCGCCGAGATGACTTGACCGACTTACGAGGAAACGTTAAATCTGTACAACTGGAATCATAATGGTCTCCATAATGCAGAGACATTGAGATATTTGTTATTCAATTAAACTCTAACCCTCTAACAAATAAACCTGGAATAGCGATGGAATAGTTATACTCTGTTTTGTCTTTTTCCTTCAAATATCAAATTACTGATGACAGAGAAAGACAAAACAGAGTATAACTATTCCACCGCTATTCCAGGTTTATTTGTTAGAGGGTTAGAAGACAAATAAAGAAATCGCAGAAACCTTCTCGGAGAAACGTGTAAGTGATGCGATTTTCCTGGCGCTTTAGATCTTCTCGAGTGAGGTTTTCCCTCGTAAGTCGTATCATGATTTCATTGTCGGTTCGCGGTAACAAGGTTGTATGTGTACTATAAGGGCGGTTACAGACTAGCGTATTTTTTTGCGCGTATACGGTCGTTTCAGCATACGCGCTTACACGCGCGATACAATGGCCCCGATTCTCTAGTCTCTCTCTAAACTAAGTTTAGAGTATCTGCATCCTGCAAGGTGCATAAGAGCGATATGTAAGATAAAAAAAAGGGATAGTTGCAAGCCTTACTTTAAAAAACTCAATGTTCTCACTGTATCATCGCTATATATATTCGAACTAGCTCTATTTTTAAGAAATAACGAAAATTTGTTTGTTCGAATTAACCGAGAACGCTGTAAAGACAGATTTCGGTTTCCCACTCACAAAACCTCATTCCTTAACAAAAGTGTTTGTGTCATGGCGGTAAAGATATATAATAAGATACCAGGGGAGATAAGGAAATGTAATAATATAAATAAATTTAAGAATAAATTGCATGATTTTTTAATAGACAAGACATTATATAACATTATCGAATTTTTTTCAACTTAGACATTTTTAAATTTTGAATTTTAACATAGACAAAGACAACGTGTGTCAAATTACTTATAGTTATTGTTTTACTAGGTTTACTAATTGTTTTGCATGCCTAATATTTAAGGCGAAACATTTCTACTGGACAATTTTATGTAATAACATCTCGTTGTAAAATGTTTCCGCAAATAAAGAATCTTTGAATCTTTGAATCTTTGAATCCTTTTCTTTTTACTAATGCTAAAAAAGGAACGGAACATGACTTTCACATTTAAAGACTCTAAATTTTAGTGCACAATACAATTTTAAACAGTAGGTTCGCGAGTGCGTGCTAAAATCACGGGTTTTACCATCTAAAAATTAAATTTAGAAATGTCAAACTGCTTCTGTCCTTTTCATATTACAATAGTAAGAAGAGGGTGCGAATACTCTAAAATTAGGTTGTGCTTAGAATCGGTGCCATTACGCGTTTAAAAAACCGGACTCGCGTATACGGGCATTTATTTGGCGTGTTCGCTCGAACCGGTGGTGTTGCGGGGAGGTGTCTCTCGCGGCTCGCGCTTATACGAGCTTAGAAGCGCCTCAACGCTCGTACGAGTTGAGCGTGTGCCAAAAGGCGCGCCTATACGCGCCTACATGCGCTTCCAAAAACGAGCATATACGCGCGCGGCGTATAAAACGCTAGTCTGTAACCGCCCTAACACAACACTCATGAAGCAATGAACTACAACTACACAGTAGTTGAGTCGTCCTCGCTCTTGACAATGGCGGGCGATACTCGTGTGTTGCCGCTCACTTGAACAAATACCTACGACGAGTCGAGTACTTGCACACAATTACGAGTATTTATGTATTCTGTGCTGTTGTGACAACAAACGCTGCAAAATTAAGTCGTAATTAAAAAAACAGCCAAGTGCGAGTCAGGCTCGCGCAATGAGGGCTCCGTATTACAGTGGTATTTTTTCGACATTTTGCACGATAATTCAAAAACTATAATGCATAAAAATAAATAAAAATCTGCTTTGGAATGTACAGGTGAAGACCTTTCATATGATACCCCACTTGATATAGTTACCTTAGTTTGAAAATACTAATTATTAGTTTATGACCACAATTTATTTATTTTGTGTGATGTAGCCACAAATTCAGTTTTCAGTTTTTATCCCTAAAGCCAGCTATACGATCTACCTACCTGCCAAATTTCATGATTCTAGGTCAACGGGAAGTACCCTGTAGGTTTCTTGACGGACAGACAGACAACAAAGTGATCCTATAAGGGTTCCGTTTTTCCTTTTGAGGTACGGAACCCAAAAACACGAATGCTTTCCCCAAAAGGCGAGCTAAAAAGTAAAAAAAACGCGTATTTAGTCAACGTAAGCCCGATTAGTTTCGACGTCGTCGTTTCGAGTCCCTGTGAAGAAGGATCTCGGATGGGTTCGAGACTAGTCGGGCTTTCGTGAATTAAATAATTAGACCATGTGGTCCGATGATTCGGCAGAAGGAAACGTATGCATGAAACTTCTTTTGTATGGAGAGGCGCCGCGTCACTTTTAATCTTTTTGTACATAAACGTAAGGAAAATTCAAATGTGAAATTATGCACTAGCATTATGCAAAATTAAAATATTTCCCGTATTATTTGTGCTTGTTTTGTTCCCGTTTTGCGCGCGTGGAATTTATAATTTACCATTTATACTAGGAACGTTTATTTCACACAAAATCTGAGATGTTTCAGCGCTGGAAAGCTCGGTAAAGACTAGATGAAATTATGAAAATTCGTCTTTCACATAAACTAGCTTTTGAAGAGCAAAGTCTCTACTAATAGTCACTCAACTTTTGGTTCGAGATGCATCATCATCATCATGATCAACCCATCGCCGGCTCACTACAGAGCACGGGTCTCCTCTCAGCGTGAGAAGGGTTTTGGCAATAGTCTACCACGCTGGCCATGTGCGGATTGGTAGACTTCACACATCTTTGAAAACATTATGGAGAACTCTCAGGCATGCAGGTTTCCTCACGATGTTTTCCTTCGCCGTTACAGATGCATTCGTCGAGATGTATGGTGGTTTGGTTTATTTAAAGTGTTATTTTTTTAGGTCGGGGATTCGATCCCGGGCACGCACCTCTAACTTTCGGAGGTATGAGTGTTTCAAGCAATTAAATATCACCTGCTTTAACTGTAAAGGAAAACATCGTGAGGAAATCTACATGCCTGAGAGTTCTCCATGATGTTCTCAAAGATGTGTGGAGTCTGCACTGAGCCAGCGTGGCGGACTCTAGCCTAAAACCTTCTCATCCTGCGAGGAGGCCCGTGCTTATTAGTGGATTGATCAAGTACAACATACTTACCTGTTGTTACACATGTATAGTACGCGACAGGTCGAGATGACAATCGGGGTGGGGACGCCCCGCACACCCGCACAGCACGGCTAGCATGGGCCGAAGATAAAAATTATATCCCCCGATTTTATCCACTGCACAGGAGATAACATTAACTTCTCCACCCCTCAGAGCACGGCAACAGGGGAGAGGAGAAGTTTATCCCCGTTTGACATTTCACGGGGACTCGGGGGACTATTTATCCACCGTCTATAGCATGGGGCCAAATAAAAGAAGATAAACTGTCCTTTTTTGACATTTGAGAGGGATAATTTTATCATCGAGATTAGAGGTGGGTATAAGCTCATAGAACTTTAACTCAATTATTAAAAGATCAAAAAACATGTCTCGCGCTTTTTTTATTAGTTTGAAATAGAGAATTTAGAACGAAAATAACATGAGCACGTAATTAGTGATGGAAGTAATCCCTTTGAATTTCCCGACGCTGAGTTCCGACACTTGTTTCGGATGGACAAATATTATGTGCTGTACTTGTGCGAGCAGCTTAATGAAGCACTAAAGCCGATTAATTCGGTGGATGGATTCATAAAAGTAAGTAAGTACTTACCTATTACCTAAAACCATCTTGTGCAAACGAATAGGTACCTAATTTAGGTTACCTACTTAGGTAGGTAGTAGGTACCTACAAATAGGTCCTACATGCGGCTATTCCCTATTTATCCTACGTCCTCACATCTATAAGACTTGGCAGATGGTAGTTACCAGTGAGATACAAGTCAAGGTCATGGGATGACTATTGCCCGCGACTTCATCTGTGTGGATTTAGGTTTTGAAAATCCTGTGAGAACTATTTGATTTTCCAGAATAAAAAGTAGCCGGTGTCCATCCTCGGGATGTAAGCTAACTCTGTAGGTACTAAATTTCATCTAAATCGGTTAGACTGTTGGGCTGTGAAAAGCTAGCAGACAGACAGGCAGACACACTTTCGTATTTATAATATTAGTATGGATTATTGGAAATATAAAATAACACAATGACTCATTATAATAAAATCATTTATTTGAACAAAATAGGCAGGAGTCTAATTTAACAAAACAATTCTTAAATTAAAATACACACCTATATCATAGTTATATACATAATGATACACAAACACAATAACACTTTACAAATTATAATGGTTCATCATAAGTGTTTTGTAAGAGTAAATATGTTAGCCTATTATACTTTATAGACCATTTCAGTATATCCTCTTACTCTTAATTTATTATTATTGAAAATCATTAATGTATAAATTGTATATTTCAGAATTCCAATGGAACAACCAAAGGACAGACTAGAAAATGTAACAAATAAAGAAATCTCACATATCTATGGATCAAACCAGACTGCTAACTGTTGCCCGACAATAAAAGGAAAAAAGGGATGGAATAATAAATACATATTTGCATTAAAATATATTTCTTTAAGTACCTATTACCTAAAACCACCTTGTGCAAACCCATCCTTATATCTACTACTACTACTAGGGTTCTGTAGGGTACCAATGGGACCCTATTACAGTCTCAGCTCTCCATCTGTCTGTCTCCTGAAACGTAACAGGTTAAAGTTGAAATTTTGTACTTATTTCTATTGCTGCTATAACAAAAAATAAGTTTCTTCAAAAAATAATTTTGCTTTAAGTACTCTTTCTGTGTGATTGAGTAACAAACACAAACTTTTAGGCATAATATAAGGAATACCAATTAAAACAATGCTTATTTGGATGTACACAAATCAAATATGATGTTAACTTAACAGATCTAAAAGTAGTGCTATTATCCTTAAGAAAAGGAAGTAACAAGTTTAATGTTCAATCAAACCACACTGCCATAGAATAACTTCCTATATTCATAACTATTTACAAATTACAAAAATGTACATATCCTCTACTTACTTTTTATTTATTTATTGGCATTTATAGGAAAACCACTCGGGGCTATTGGTTTTATAAAGTACCCACTGTGTACAAAGTGGGTTAAACGACAGTCTCACCATAGTCCACCACCGACACTTCAAAGATTTCCTGCCATAAGATAAAAAACATTGGCTTGACATGCTTATAAAGAAATTAGGTTAGTTTAATAGCTCAAACCATACCAGCTTAACCAATTTTAAGTGATATTGAACTCTTCTCAGTGCAGTGTGCTGAACTGTTAGTTTTATCATCATCTCAAACAATAATGAAAATATTTTATGTTGATAAGATGTGTACCTAACTTACCTATTCCAATAGGTAGGTACCTAAAGTTATTTTGAGTTTGTTATACAAGACACTGTAACGATACTCAACTGGCATACTAAAATATTATAAAATTTTAATATGCAAAATAGTACAAAATTTTTGCTATAAATTTATCGAAATTAGGTTAGTACATATCAGCAGTAAAGTATTTCACATAAGAATATAAAGGTTCACTTTTAAGAGTTTCAATTTTAACTCATAACGCATAACGTTGGCAAACATTGGGAATCGAGGATATACGCCGCACGGGTTATCGGGAGCGAAGACAGACAGCGATGCGCGGGGCCGCGTCGAGGCGTTGTGTGCGCGCCGCGCTGGTTAAAGCGTAATAGCGCTCGGAGCGTTCATTGCTGAACTAGCGTTGCGTGCGGCATCGCACGCGTCGGTCGAGACGGTGAGTGTGCACGCTCGTCGTTGCGTAGTGGCGCTCATAGCGTGCTCTATTCAAACGGCGATGTGGAAATAGAAAATATAATTTACTTATTGTAACTTATGTGCTGGGGCGACACATGAGGTTTATAATAAAGAATACTAATTTGAGAATGGGACCACTTTGAGTACAAGGATACATTTCTTATATTATAGGGCGATACTTTCTAAAGTCTGAGAGCGATTTATGGTTGAACTGACAATTTGGCTGCTTAGGCGGAGAAAACCGCGCGTCCCTCGGGATGTGTTTGGTGAATCTTTGCTTGAGATGGCTTTCAGTGTTATTAGTGAACTATCTGACATTCTTCTGAAGACTTCTATCATTCCGTGGTGATTGCAAACACTTACAAGGTACATAAATGCTGAAGATGGGATTAGGCCTGTGGATATAGTCTCCCTCGCTTCGGCGTTTGTATCGCAGTGCGCCTGGCTCTGTTTGGCGTCTGACTATCAGTTAGATGTTAGATAGGGATAGGCCTGTAGATGCCATGGTGAGCCTTGTTCATTCTTGACAATAGTTTGCTATGTTTGAATTTGTGATTACATCGGCGTGCGTTCGCACATAGTGCGAACGTATGTTAATGGGGTTGCATTCAAGTATAGTGGATGTTAAATTGAGTTGTAGGCCCATGTACTAAATCTGCAGTGAGCCTGGCTCGTCTTTAGGATTTAATTACATTGGAAACTAGAATAGGATTGGCTAGCGATGGCAGATCATACGGCTATTTCTGGTTTTGTCTTGTTCTGGTATCCTGTGTTTACTTTTGAATTATTTGCTGGTATGCGTTGGAGCGCGTTGGAAGACGCTTATGCGAAGGAGACCCAGTGCCTTTGATACTTTGTGATTCTTATATGAAGAAGAACCTAGTATCTCGGGCTTTGTGAATCCTTTGCTGAGTTGATTCTAGCATGCCTTAATAGCTACCAATCACAGTGGGCAGGTAATGCTGCTGTTCTGTTTGTACTCTGACATGCGTTGGAATACTTAACCACCTTGTGGTGTTTACTGAATACACGCACAATATAAATGCAACATTATTATACCAATACATGAATATTGAAGGTTGGGTTAAGGCCTGTGGATATTCCCGCAGTGAGTCTGACTCTCCTTGAAACCTATTAACAGGTCTGTAGTGGGAGAGCACCACTCTAAAAATGCTGTATCAGCTATGGCTGCATCGTGGGATCATAAGAGGCACGCACCTCTTTCTAAAGTATGCTTGCATACGTTGCGCCGTTTATCAAATGATGACGTTGTGGGGGGGGGGGGGGGGGCTACTGTTCGTTGGTATTTTATGTACTTAGTGTCATGGGATACCAAGGGAAGGCAGAAGCTCACCGTACATGGCGCGGAGGGGCTATGTACCATCATTTACTTTTTTTATTTCCCCAAGTGAATGATGCCATTCTCCCAAGCTTCTATCCCAAAGGGGATAGTAGTTTGGAGCAACAAGTCTTGAAGGGAAAGTTATATTGGCTCGATGCAATGTGTTACGTCTCGAGAGAGCTGTCTCATGATCCTATCATGTTTTAAAACGTTTCAATGCGCAAATGCCTACTTCCAATACGCGAACTCCGTGGAGTCGTTTAGGCCTGATGAACTCATTATTTCCGATACTCTAAAAGTTCTTGGGTTATTATGGACACAACAATTCAAGGGGTCTTACTGCTATTCGATACACGTGCCACTTTAAGGGAATTAATTTAAACCGTAACCTTTGGAAAGATTCGAAGGAAAAATAGGGTAGAGTTTTTTTAGACCTCGTCAGTTTAGTTACAACACACATATAATAGAACTAAATTAATACACGCATCTCTCTGGCTGGCCCATTATGGAGTCTTCAGGTCCAATTCCTGTTGAGCATTTATGCCCAACAGTGATAATTAATATTGAACACTTATGTGCTCATATATGTGACCGACGGCACTATTGAGACATTTCCCGGTGGTCCTACATCCCGAGCTGCCTCATCATACTTGTCAGTCAGTGGCCAGTGCCCTTCTTCAAGTACATATTTCCATGTCTGCAAATAAAACAACAATTTATGCATTTCTTTGTCGCTAACAATATCAATATATTATCACTTCAATTTTGTGTACTGACTAACACAAATTGTCTTTGTGATACTTACTGTGATAGCTAGGAATTTCAACTATTCGATTATTTTTTAATTTGGATAATTCAAAAGTGGAGTTAGGTTAGGTAAACACAAACAATAACAATACTTACGTGCATAATCTTCTGTGAATGTTTTTTAAACTATTTTACGGCTCCGGCTTCTAGCTCTTTTAAAATAAAAAGCAGCCACAGACGAGTTACGAGTAACGAAAACGAGCAAAATCAAAAGCACAGATAAAAAATAATAACACTTTGACATTAACCGAGGACTAGTCTTTCCCCGCCTTATCACCGGGGATAATTATATCCAACCCTGTGCCCATGCTCGGAGAGTGGAAATAACTATCGGAGGGGATAAATTTTTTATCCTTTCCTCGGGGAGAAAATTTCCCGGCCCATGCTAGGCCTGCAGCCCCCGATTGCCATCTCGACCTGTCGCGTACTATAGATATATAATTACAATATCTACAGTACGCGGCAGAATATAATGTACATCGACATTTAGAAAGAGATCGTTCGTTGAGACCGACAGGTATGAGTAGAATAGAATAGAATGTTTTTTTATTCATGTAAACTTTTTAAAAGTGTTTATGAATAGTCAGGTAGTTTTAATTTACCACTGGTTCGGAATGCCGTTCCTACCGAGAAGAACCAGCACGAAACTCGGCGGTGAGTGACAGAGACAACGCTCTACAAAGCCGAAACCTTTTTCCAATAGTCGATGTACATTATTTTCTGCCGCGTACTGTACCTACATTACCAATTACACCGCATCTGGTATGGAATGCCAGGTCGGCAGTATGCCAGGATTGCCAGACGCGCGTTCATACCTGTTACAATAAAAAGGCAATAATTAAGCGGCGCGCAGACGACCGGGACAGTCCCGCTAAATTACATTCCCGGGACCCTAATGAAAATTGTCCGGGACCTTACCTTAGTAACATACCTATTACGTACATAGTGAACTAAACTATGCCCCACATTTATTTCCTTTTACACGCTGTTTCAGTGTCTACAGAACGAGCTGATGCTCGCGACTTCGTCCGCGTTCACTACACAAATTTCAAACCTTTAATAGCCTCAATAGCTCAACCGGTAAAGGAGTGGACTGAAAACCGAAAGGTCGCCGGTTCAAACCCCGCCCGTTGCACTATTGTCGTACCTACTCCTAGCACAAGTCTGACGCTTAGTTGGAGAGGAAAGGGGAATATTAGTCATTCAACATGACTAATATTCTTTAAAAAAAAAAAAAACCCCCTATTTCACCTCTATAGGGGTTGCATTTTTTTAAAAAAGGTCGAGATGGCAATCGTGGAGAACGGCCCCGCACACCCGCACAGCCCCCGCGCTAACCCAGTGCGGGCGAGCGAGTGACGCGCGGGCGTGCGGGGCGTGCCACCGTCGCATATCCCGATTGCCATCTCAACCTGTCGCGGACTATAGAAGCCCTAACCGTGTATCAATACTAGGAACATTGGTAATTTATATAGAACAGTAACGTAACGGAACATATTCATGAGTTCCGCAAACGGACGTTTTGATATGCTTCACCTACTCTATATGTAGGTAAATCTATATATATTTTTTAATAGAGATAGCGAGCAAACGAGCAGGTGGGTCACTTGATGTTAAGTGATTACCGCCGCCCATGATGATTTGCAGCACCAAAGGAACCGCCGATGCGTTGCCGGCCTCTTAGGAATTAGTTGGTCCGCCCCTTGAATAACCCCATGTTGTAATCTAGTGGGAACACCGCCGATGGCCGATGGGAGTTGGTTCCACAGTTTGCACGTGCGTGGAAAGAAGGATCTGGCGCAGCGGATCTAGCAGAATTCAGCCCCCCAATTGTGTAAGAATAACCATTTCATGGCTATCGCAATCGTCAAGAAATTCTGCCCTTTGATTGGTTGATTCGCTGTTTACATTTTTTCACAGCCAATCAAAGGGCAGAATTTCTTGACGATTGCGATAGCCATGAAATGGTTATTCTTACACAATTGGGGGGCTGATCGTGCTCGGTTCGCCTCGCGTAGACCCTCCTGTAGTCACTAAGGGGATGTTTTCAGGTGCGGAGAGGCACTGTGTGTATGTAATATGTATGAAGGATATTCATGATGATGATTTACATACCAAAATACTTGCAACTTATATTACACGTCTGTCGTGTCGGTAGTTTTTCCATTAGCAAAAGTTTGCACCAAGTGAGGCCAACAAGTAGGGTAACCATATTTAAATTAGTCCTAAATAAATAAATAAAAAAATTAGTCCTAGTTATGTTTTATTTATTTATCTTTCTACGGTTCCGTATCTGAAGGGGATCCTATTCCTAAAGCTCTGCTGTCCGTCTGTCTGTCAGCGGGTTGTATCTCGTCAACCGTACTATTACGGTTGAGAGTTGAAATTTTCACAGAATGTGTATAATGCTGCTATAACAACAATTAATTAATAGTAAAATTCTAAAAATGGCCGCTGTAGGGTCTGCTAATAGTGCTCCTGTCACTAGTACTGTAGAAGTAGTCACTGGCTCGGCAATGCAAACGAACAACTGTCACTCGTCCACACTCGCCTGCGGCTCGGGTAACACTGACTGTGTTTGTTTATCTTTTAGTAAAGTAGGTAGGGTTAAATAAATAAGTATGCAGTAGAGTTTTATTATAAGTATAGATAAAGGTGTATGGATAGCGTTAAGGAAAATAAAGTAGTAACTTATGTACATAATACATATTATTAAGAGCGCCACCTGCCCAACAGACTAGCTCACCAGTTTGGCGAGATAGAAATGTAAGAAATCTGTACAATTAATAAGAATAAATAAAATAAATTAAAAAAAAAGTAACATTTTCCATGAACACACGAGACAATGTAATCAGATACACTACAGCCGCCATGAAAAGGAAATAAAAGTGTTATTTTTTGCACGATGGCACGGAACGATGATGTACGCGTCCGACTCGCACGCGCTCAGGCTTAGTAATAGAGTCCCGTTGGTATCTGTCCGGTAGGGAACCGACGCTTGGCCACACTACCCTTGATGTAGTGTTGACACTTTGTTTCCTTGTACTAATGAAGTTAGTTCAGTACCCGTAGTACAAGATTTTACGTCTCACCAAACCAAACCAAATTCGAGAATCGAAATACTTCCGCGTTACAGTAAAATGGACCTAAACAGCCTTGAATTGAAGTCAAATATTCAATGCCACTGATTTTAATTTCGCAATGTTTCCGCTTGGAGCGCTGGCTGTAGAAGTGTAGACAAACTTGAGCTTTAAAACAAGGCATTTAAGATCCAGTTTACTGTAACGCGGTAGTATTTCGACTCTCGAATTTGGTTTGGTGAGACGTAAAATCTTGTACTACGGGTACTGCAGCGAATGGTATACTCTACCTACGGTTCCCTACTTCATTGTTGAAGCAGACATTATGCAAACATGAAGCAAGTCTGCGCTCCCACGAATCTCGGACGCAGTTTTCAAAAGGATTTAAAACGTTTATGAAGCTGGCGAAGTTAGTTTTCGACTCAATTTTAGGGACTTTATTCATAAATTGAAGTTTTCTCGTTAGTTTGGCAGCTTTGGCAGGGAATTGGTGAAGTCGTGTACCTGTTTGTTCAATGTTTCAGATGATTAATTAAAATAAGCCTCAAATGCTAATTATGGTAAACTAGATGATGCCCGCGACTTCGTCCGCGTGGATTTCGGTTTTTAAAAATCCCGTAGGAACTCTTTGATTTTCCGGGATAAAAAGTAGCCTATGTCCTTCCCCCGGATTTAAGCTATCCAAATTTCGTCAAAATCGGTTGAATGGTAAAAGTGAAAGGGTAGCAGATAGACAGACAGACAGACAGAGACACTTTCGCATTTATAATATTAGTATGGAAGTATGGATTATTTTGACGATTCAAACCTCAAAAACACTTGTACTCACTTAAAAGTTTATTTCGACACTACAAATAACTCTATTTAAATATCTAAATGACAAGGTGCTTGGGTAACTTAGTAATTTTTATGGCATTTTTAACTAGTAATATTTAGATTCTATGCTAATTTTTGTACACTTATTTTATTATTGTATTGTACTTACTATGCCGATCTGACTTTCGTAAGCGCTTTTATAAGTCTAAATCGAAAAAATAAATAAATAGGAACAAATCTATTCCGACCTATGGGCCTCATAAGAAAGCTCAGAGTCACTCAGCGGGCGATGGAGAGAGCTATGTGCGGAGTTTCTCTACGTGATCAATGAGGAAATGAGGAGATCCGTAGGAGAACTAGAGTAACCTACATAGCTCAACGGGTTGCGAAGCTGAAGTGGCAATGGGCAGGGCACATAGTTCGTACAACCGATAGACGTTGGGGTCTCAAGGTACATACTAGAATGTCCTCGTCACCCAAAATAGGTAGGTCCACTGCTGGGCATAGGTATCTTGTAAGGACTAGGGATTTCCACACGCCATGGTCTTGCGCCGCCTGAAACCAGCGGCACCCTGCGACTCGTTTGATGTCGCCTGGCTATCTAGATCTTCCAAGACGCGAAGTTCGCGAAATTCGCGAATCTAGCACCTTGGGATCCCAATTTCTATCGGTTTTTGAACTACCTATGTCATTTGCTTATTACCAGTTCAGCTTCGCAACCCGCTGAGCTATTACGGTTACGGTTGCTAAACAGTCATTACTTTAACATTACTGGCCCTGAATGTGAACCAAAACAATAAAACATTTGCTCAGATATGTAAATCGGAATCTATTAATAAATAAAAAATATATAAATGGTTATGTATTCAACAAATATTTCTATAGAAGCTTGTTAGGGTCACGCACACACACAAGGGCTACTTCACACACCTTCGCTAATTCCTACCTGTCACTTGTTCCGATTCACAATCAATGAAATGTAAACTCTATCCATATGTTATAGAGTTATTTCTTCAATGACATATTAACAAGATGTCTCCAACTTTATGTCTACGTGAAACGGAAAGGGAAATTGAATTTTTGGTTCAGTAAATTTAAGGTTCAAATTTGTTTATAGCAAGTATTTTCATTGAGTAAAGCCTTGCCGTTTGAATGATAGTTGGTTATTAGAATTTGAACGTTAAAATGATGCAGTTAAGGTTGTTTTTTTGTGTAGTGTTGTAGTTAGTATCGTACCAGCTCGTACCAGGCGCTGCGCGGGAGTGGAATACAGTTACAAATTGCTTGTGTGTATCGATTGTTGCTGGTTCGTAGTTTTCTTGGTTATGAAACTATGTTTTTGTGGTGTTTTGGTTTTACCGGCACCATGTTGTTACCTGCGAAGCTTATTACGTTTTCCTAACAGAAAAGGCTACGGGCAACGGCAGCCATTGACAACCTACAATGCACCTTATCTTGTAGGGCAATACACAGCAACAACACAGATCATCAACCTGTGCACAGTGTCTTCGCTGGCAAAGACGAGGTCTCGGGTTCCTAACATTACCCACGGGGGCGTAGACGTCTCAACTCTCAATGTCATCCTAACGTCCTAAGCCGTGGTCCGAGATTCACAGAAGGCACCCTTAGCTTAGGATTTTTTTTTAATTTTTTTTAAAGAATATTAGTCATGTTAAATGACAAATATTCCCCTTTCCTCTCCAACTAAGCGTCAGGCTTGTGCTAGGAGAAGGTACGACAATAGTGCAACGGGCGGGATTTGAACCGTCGACCTTTCGGTTTTCAGTCCACTCCTTTACCGGTTGAGCTATTGAGGCTCTTGAACATTTGCCTCCCAACATAGATTATAAACTCACCAATTATTTCGTGGAGCCCTAGGGCTCCACTTCAGACGGAGTTTCGGACTCGCCAGGTATCTACCTACCTGCCTGTACCTACCTTAAAAAAATCACGACACGATGGAATTGTTTTGGAAGTTGGTTCACAATGGACAAGACACAGACTAATAATCTCTACATAGTATAAAATAAAGTTGCTTCCCGCTGTCTGTATGTATGAACGCGTAGATCTTTTAAACTACGCAACGCGGTATGCGGTTTAATGCGGTTTTCACCAATAGATAGAGTGATTCAAGGGGAAGGTTTATAATTATAGTTTAATATTAGTTTGTGTTAATTTGTTGAAATATGACGATATTTGAACAAAATGTCGGAAGAATCACTCCTCAATAGACAATAACACCACATTACGGCATTCCGAACCAGTGGTAAATTAAAACTACCTGACTATTCATAAGCACTTTTAAAAAGTTTACATGAATAAAAAAACATTCTATTCTATTCTATTCTATTCTATTAGTATCTACGTTGCACCCATGCGAAGCCGGGGCGGGTCGCTAGTAATATAATAAACTAATAATAATAATGTAATAAAATTGATGTCTTAGGTAGGTACATGTTTATTAAGTACCTGGGTATATTATTATTTATTATATATTGACGTGTTTGTTCAGTTGTAACGCATACCTAATTACCTAATATCTAACTAGTAAATAATTTATTCCGACATTGAACTCTTGCGTCGATAACTATTAACTACATAACATTCAGTTTCACAAAATAGGTGTTTGCTTCAGTAATATTTACTTATTTAAGAGAGCTAATCCACCCCGACTTTGCTCGGTTGGTTCTCGCTTAATATTCCCATTACTTGTGAATTTCAAAAAAAAAATTCCTTCTATTATCAAAAGGAAACCCCTACCATAAGTGAAAAATGGATCTAGGCTCGAAATAATAATACCTAATGTGCGCGACAGGTCGAGATGGCGATCGGGATATGAGGCGGGGGACGCCCCGCACGTCACCCGCACGCCTGCTGTGGGTGTGCGGGACGTTCCCTACCCGATTACCGTCTCGACCTGTCTGATAATGAAATATTGTGCTAATCGTTAAAACGAAAGCAGTGTTAAAATCAAACAAAACTTTCACCATGTGGTAGCCTCGATGACCTTTTGCAGTATAGTACGCGACAGGTCGAGATGGCAATCGAGCAGGGAACGCACCGCACACCCGCACAGCCCCCGCGATAACCCAATGCGGGCGAGCGCGGGTGACGTGTGGGTGTACGGGGCGTCCCCCCCGCCTAATACCCCAATTGCCATGTTGAGCTGTCGCGGACTATAGGCAGTTAGGAGTAGGTACCGATCGCAGCAAAGATCACTTTCCCACGCGTGCTGTTGCCACTTGTCGGTCAACGACCTACTAAAACGGTGAAGCCTTAACCTACTTTTTGTCTCCTTTTTAACGTACCAGATTATGCCTGCAACTTCGTCCACGTAGATTTTTTTTTAATCCAGTGGGAACTCTTTGTTTTACCGGAATAAATAAAAAAAAAAATTAAAAGAACTGACTTCCATAACCACTACAAAGTAAAAAATAACTTTTGTTTCTACACTTGTATGTAGGTATATTGAAGTCGGGCGAGCTTTACAGTTTGATTTCTAGTGTCTATTATTACGCTCTTATTAACTTCTTAGGCAGTAACCCTGCAGCATCAGGATTGAGGAGTTGGATCCAGAAATTTTTATGGGAACACCAAAGAAACATCCTCTGTTGATTTAAAAAAAAATTGCAAATCGGTCCAGAAACCTCGAAAAAATTGATGTGAATACATAAAAAACGGGCCGAATTGAGAACCACCTCCTTTTTGGAAGTCGGTAAAAAATAGCCCATCTCCAGGATTCAATCTTGTAGCAAACTAGCTGACCCGCCCGGCTTCGCTCGGGTGGAATTTAGAAAATAGAGATGGGGGTTGAATTTCCAAAAATCCAAATACCAATTTTCATGCAAATAATTTGAAAAATGACGGACTTTCATACAAACTTTCATCCCCTATTTAACCCACTTAGGGGTGGCATTTCGAAAAATCCTTTCTTAGTGGATACCTACTCTTTACAGAGAAGACACCCTCAAAATTTCATGTCTCTAGGACCAGTGGCTGTGCGTTGATATATATGTCAGTCAGTCAGTCACTCAGTCAGGACTTTGAATTTTATATATATAGATAATTGTATAGCCCACATTTCCGCTATCATTGTATGTACGCGTCTATCGCGTCTATACATTGAAACTGCATTGATATTCGAGTTACAAGTGTTCAGGCAATTAGTTATCTGTTAGACGCTAAATGGAAATGGCAAGGGCACAGATAACATGCGGTTTAACAAAAGACACAGTCTCTACAAAGGTCATTCCCGATAGATAAATCATGATAAATTCTCTACCTATTGGTCATTTTCATTTAAATGCCATTTCGACCAATTTAGAATTGGTTTGATACAAATTTGCACGATAAATCAAAAACTATTGAGCGTAAAAATAAATAAAAATCTGTTTTAGAATTTACAAGTAAACGCCCTTCATATTATGATACCCCACTTGATATAGTAATCTTACTTTAAAAGTTAAAAAACTAAGTATTTGTTCATGAACACATTTTAATTCTTTTTTGTGATGTAACCACACATTCACGGTTTTCGAATTTTCCCTTTACGTCTGCTATAAGACCTACTTGATACCTGCCATGATTCTAGGTCAACGGAAGTACCCTGTAGGTTTCTTGACAGACACACACACACAGACAGATAACAAAGTGATCCTATATAGGTTCCTTTTTCTTTTTAAAGCACGGAACCCTAAAAAATCGTAACTTAAATTATTCTGTTCTCGATGCGCCGTAACCTCGTAAAGTCGAAATCTAAATGTATATAAAAGGAAAAGGTGACTGACTGACTGACTGATCTATCAACGCACAGCTCAAACTACTGGACGGATCGGGCTGAAATTTCGCATGCAGATAGCTATTATGACGTAGACATCCGCTAAGAAAGGATTTTAGAAAACTCAAGCTCTAAGAGGTTAAAATAGGGGTTGAAGTATGTGTAGTCCACGCGAACGAAGTCGCGGGAATAAGCTAGTTGCGAAGAACTGAATAAAAGTCAAGAAAGTGTGTTGTTAGCTGGGAGCAGCAACTCCTCAGCAAAGCGGTTCCTCGTCACGTGGCAGTCGGGTAAGAGCTGACTAACAAGCCCCTTGTAGCCGAAGGCGTCATTTATTTTCCGCTTTCCTCGGCGCGCGAGCGACGATGGGATGGGGACGTCATGGGATGTAGCGGAGTTTGAATTGAATACATTTTTTTTGAGCTATGCTTGGAGTTTTTCTTCGTGATCAAATCACGAATGAGGAGATACATTAATAAATAAATTAATTCCGTAGTGGTAACTCCATAAAAGTGTTTAGAAATACTTAGAATTAGCGACATTTTTTAATATTCTTTTCAAGTCTTGAAGTTTTGTAACTACTGCGCTCGAATAATAACTTCGCACTTTTGATAAAATTTTAGTCATTTTCCATAATGCCTAGGTAAACCGTAATTTTTAAAACGATAGTTGAGTTTATGGTTACTAATTACCACAAAAAATATGTCCAAAAACGTTCTACAAAAGAGAAAAAAAAAACCACTGACGGATGAAAATTATGAAAAAATCATTAAAAAATTCATATCTCCTAAACTACTGAACATACAAAGGGGTGATTTGAATAACCCTTAGTATAAGGTATTGAAAATTTTCTTTGAGACGTCACATCCCCGGCCACCCTGTATATTCAGACTAAGGAAAACTAAAGTACATGTATAAGTAAAGCACCAATAGTTGTACTATTCGGCCGCAGCTAGTCGCTTGCACCACCGCTGCACCGGCCGCGGCGGCGCGAGCCCACGTTATCACGGGGTGAGCGACCGCTTATCAGTCGACCGTGACCTCGCGTCTGCCGCCACTTGCACTAGCTCGTCTGCTGAGCAATCGCTCTGATTGCTACACTTTCTACCTGCACCTGCGAAAATATTAGCTTTCCTTACTTCGGCTTGCATTTATTTTCATTTACAAGCAAGAAATTAATTAATAAGTTTTTTTAGGGTTTCCTACCTCAAAAGGAAAAAAGAAACCATTAGTTGACCTAGAATCATGAAATTTGGTGGGTGCGTACTGTAGGTCTTATAGCACAAGTAAAGGAATAAATTTGAAACCCGTGAACTTGTGGTTACATCACAAAAAAATTTAAATGTGTTCGTGACCAAATAATTTGTATTTTCAATTTTCAAATTAAGATAACTATACCAAGTGGGGTTTCATATGAAAGAGTTTCACCTGTATATTCTAAAACACACAAAAAATACCCGAGTACGGAACCCTCGGGTGAGTCTGACTCGCACTTGGCCGATTTTTTAAAGTGTATCCTGTATTCTTACTCTTTGAAATTTTGTTAACAATACAGTTGTTTAAATAAAATAAATAATCAACGCTTGGCTGCAATCAGACTTGGTGGCAAGTGATGATGCAGTGTAGATGGAGCATGCTTGCCTAGACGATGTCTATTCACTTTTGACTTTATTAAAATTAGAGGGTAAAATTGATGCAGGAAGGGCGTCTCATATCCTAGCGGGTCGAATAAGAAACGAGGAGGCAAATCGCTTCGTGGAATTTCGACTACGTACGGGTGCAGACCTTGGCGATGCCTTGCGGTACGATAGTAGGAGGGTGAAGGAGGAACCTGGTCGAAAAGTTCTTGGGCACGCTCTCATTGGTTAAATTACCGGTTTTTCGAAAAATTAGACCTGAAAAACATTATAGAGCTTAGGTAAATACTTTAGTAAAAACGGATTTTCGGAAAATTTGATCTGAAAAACATGAAGGGTACATTGACGCATGTGAGAATGAGGCCAAGTCGTTGTTTACTACTCATACTTGACTTACAAACCGCTGGCTCATTTTCCGAGAGATTAATTTCAGAGATTTGTAAAAGTCGAGAAAATGCTGAGCTGCGGGAAAGCCGAAATGTACTCGTAATTTGTTTGCTTCTAAATTTTGTAAGATTTCAGCGGTTTTAATGAGTTTTATGATATACTAAATAATTAATTCTGCCAGCAGCGGCTTTGCTTAGAGTCAGCTATGCTTGATTAAATTAATTAGCGTTTTTACACGACTGAAAAAAGGAGTTGTAATATTTTCAGCATGAGTTAATTTATTCCACTATCTTTATACTTATAATAAAACTGTAACTGGACAGTTTCTGTACATTAAATATAATATTTTGAAAATTATAATCGGGGGAAACATCATTATCGATATAGACCCCAATTTTTTTTTTAATAATTGCCTGTTTATCTGTTTGTGCCCGTATCACGCAAAAACTACTGGACGGATTTTAATGAGATTTGGTTCAGTGGTAGCTGATATTCCGGGTTAACATAAGGGTAGTTTTTATCCCGAAAAAAATTTGAGATTCTTAAGGATACGGGATCAAATTTTTTACCGATTTTCTAGATGCATGTGGTTTCACACCCCTTTGGTTTCTACACGGCATCGTATCGGAACGCTAAAATCGCTTCGCAGCACGGCTTTGTCGGTAGGGTGGTAACTAGCCACGGCCGAAGCCTCCCACCAAACCAGGCCAGAAATTTAGAAATTATGAAACTCCAAACCCCTGCCGGGAACCCAGGACCTCCCACTAATAAGACAACAGCGCTTACCACTGCGCCAGGGAGATCGTCAAATTGGTCGTCAAATCGTCAAAGTGGATTGACCATGATGATGATGATGATCAGGTTTTCATACAGTTGAATCAAGGCGACTAATCGGATTTTCTCGTATATTTTAAAAGCTATCATCACCATCATGGTCAACCCATCGCCGGCTCACTACAGAGCACGGGTCTCCTCTCGGAGTGAGAAGGGTTTTGGCCACGCTGGCCAAGTGCGGATTGGCAGACTTCACACGATGTTTTCCTTCACCGTTAAAGCAAGAGATATTTTAATTACATGAAAACGCACATAACTCCGAAAAGTTAGAGGTGCGTGCCCGGGATCGAACTCCCGACCTCCGATTGGAAGGCGGACGTCCCAACCACTAGGCTACCAAGTAAAAGCTATAGCAGTTAGTAATAAAGTTAGAATATAACAAACCATCTCTCCCGCCGCATCCCGCAAACCTAATCAAAGCTGTGAATAGGGAAATAATTGCATTAGCAATTTAAAACTACCCGCATTCCGCCGTGCGGTCGTGCGGAACTGTACTGTTAGTTACGTGTTTTGTTATGTGCATTTTTAGGGTTCCGTATGTCCAGAGAAAAAAGGAACCCTTATAGGATCACTTCGTTGTCTATCTGTTTGTCAAGACCTGGCAAAGGAATCAAAACTTATAGGGTAGTTCCCGTTGACCTAGAATCATGAAATTTGGCAGGAAGCAATGTCTCATAGCACGTGTATTGTAGCAAATGAATTTGTTGTTAAATCACAAAAAAAAGTGTTATCGAGTCAACCGGGAACCCTAGAGCTGGCAGCTACCTTGGTCAAAGAATTAGTTTGGCTATCCAAAGAGTTCTGCTGCCAGCATCTTGGGTACAATGCCTCGCTGCGGTGGTCTCGATGAGGTTTTAGTTTTAATTTAATGTTTTTTTAGACAAAAAGAAAAAAATAAATTTTTTGTACGATGGTACAGAGCCCTTCGTGTGCGAGTCCGAGTCGCACTTGGACGATTTTTGAAGCAGGAATCGAACCTGAGACCTCTTATGGACGTTGACATGCATGTTTAAAAAAAACTATGAATTTTGTATTGTTGGCTTTCAGCACATACAACCATTAACCTACATTGAAGAAGTAAATCATCTCGTAAAATTTACTTGCAAAAGTGATAAAAAAAATATCGAACCTGTATACCTCGTGATTGGCATAAGTAACGGGCGTTGATGCAGTTCAAACGGCGATAAAAAGTAATAACGTTAGAGAGGGACGGTGCTTTACGAAGTGTCACGGGTGTGATAGAGACGGCGAATCGAGCAGGGGTGGCGAATCGCGAATTGCGTATCCCGGATGACATTACGGGGAATGTTTCAGAGAGGGTAGGTTTTTATCACGGTTTTATGAAGGTAGAGACTGGAGGCTTATTCTGTTAAGAACCTTGTGGTTCCTTGGTTCAGGTTAAGATCCCTTTAAGTTCGGGCCACCTGTTCTGTTCCTTGGACACGACAAAACAAATTTATTAGGGTTCCGTGCCTCAAAAGGCAAAAAATAAATCCTTACAGGATCACTTTGTTGTCTGTCTGTCCGTCCGTCTGTCGTGTCTGTCAAGAAAACCTGTAGGGTACTTCTCGTTGGCCTAGAATCATGAAATTTGGCAGGTAGGTAGGTCTTATAATAGCACACGTAGGGGAAAAATCCGAAAACCGTGAGTTTGTGGTTACATCACACAAAAAAAATTGAAATGTGTTCATGAACTAATAATTAGTATTTTCAATTTTCGAAGTAAGATAACTACATATATATCAAGTGGGGTATCATAAGTAAAGTGCACCTAAAACCTGTGCATTCTAAAAAGATTTTTATTTATTTTTATGTATCATAGTTTTTGAATTATCGTGCAAAATGTCGAAAAAATACGACTGTAGTACGGAATCCTCGTTGCGCGAGCCTGACTCGCACTTGGCCGGGTTTTTTTCATTTCTGATTTGATCACGTAGAGAAACTCCAAGCATAGCTCTCTGCATCAAATGAAGTAATATAGGGCCTCCATTCGGCCGGGTGTGGTAGGAGGGAACTAATGTGTTCGCACACACTTTGTCCCTGTCAACAGGTGTGGTGCCAACACACCTATTTGTCTACGTCTCACTCACCTTGCCGCTGAGACCGACAGAAAAATAACCTGACATGGCTGCGTAAAACACTCTGTGTATAATTTTTTTTTTTTTTAAAGATTATGTCAGCAACACTGACTAAATTACTAGGTATTTTTAGCTAATTTTAAAGAATTGGTTTGAATTCAAAGTATTGATCAAGATTATCAATTTATTTATTGAAGTTAGTTTAATGAATTGGACATTGTTTGACTCATCCGATGTCACGCGATTTGTGGCGGGCAGCCATTTTGAATCAATTTGTATAAATACCGGTGTTTGGCCCTTTTGAAGGCAGTCTCGCTCTGACTCGAGACTCAACGACTATTAAATACTTTTTGTGTTTAGGTCGTTATTTCAATCAAGTGGTTGAAATAGCATTATTCCCCGATCAAGTTAATATTTCAGTTAGGTTAGTCTAAAGACTAAAACTCTCGATAAGCCTCTAAGCGTTGTGATCCATATCCACGCGCATGTTTAATATGAGAGGACATTTTAACTAAACTCATCTAAAAATACTCAATAATTCGCCTGCTTTTCTGACTGACTCTTTTAATTATAAGCCAAATATCTGACAAATATTCCCCTTTCCTCTCCAATTAAGCGTAAAGCTTGTGTTAGGAGTAGGTACGACAATAGTGCAACGGGTGGGATTTGAACCGGCGACCTTTCGGTTTTCAGTCCGCTCCAATAACCGTTGAGCTATCGAGGCTCTTATTCCGCAATTGATCAGTTTTTATTCGTTCTGAAAACTATTCAAAAGTTTCATTCTGTTTAGATGTTTAAAACAAGAGTGAATCGGCATCTTCTATGTAAACGCGTCCCATCTTAGGCCGCATTATCACTTTCCATCAGGTGTGGTTGTGGTCAAGCGTTTGCCTATAATGAATTTAAAAAAAAAGTAGTTTAAACGCTAAAAAAAAAGATTTTTCGTCTATTCTTCTTGTGAATTGACTGTTTAATTGATAAGGAAAATTCTAATAATTCTACCTACTTATACCATAAAAACTCAATCGGATGCTGAGAAACCCACAAAATCTTCTAACAACCATACCTATTGGTAACTGCTTAACATTTTTTTAAACACATAATTGCAAAACAGAAATCTATGTTAGTGATAAAAACGTGACCGAATGAACCGTCGACAAAAAACCAAGGTTAGAGGAAAGACAATCTTTCATTAACTTTTTGTGCGGACCGTACATCGAGCTAAGTCATAATTCGCGGAGATTAAACACTATTGATTCGTATTAGAGATTACCTCTATAGATAAACGCGATTTTACCTTATTGTTCAAGATTTTATTCTTTAAGACGTATAATATGATAAATCACGATACATGTAGTTCTGAAGGTCTGAATTCGGGTTTTCAGGGTTCCGTACACCATTCACCAAAGGGTGCCAACTAGACCCTATTACTAAGAATCCGCTGTCCGTCCGCCCGTCTGTCTTTCAGCGGGCGTAATCTCGTTAACCGTAGAGAGCTGAAATTTTCACAGAATGTGTTTTTTTATTGTCATGAAAATTTAAAAAAGTGTTATTTCTTGTACGATGGTACGGAACCCTACGTTTGCGAGTCCAATTCGCACTTGACGGATTATGTTATCATCACTAACATGTCATATGATCGGTAAAACCTCGGAGACTCGGTTAGTTAAGTCGTCATACGGAAGGACCTGGGAGCCCAGCGCATTATTATTATAGAAAACTTTGTGATTAATAGTAATCAGTAAGTGGTCCCAATCCTGAACAATGAACAATACAAGAAAGAGAATGCCAGACATACTAGAAATGCCAGAAAAAGTATTTCTGGCACGGCGTCGAATATCTCGACAGTTTCATTTGCGCAGAACGCAAGGGTAAATTTTCCCCTCGAGGCTTCCAACCCTCCACGATGATGACATGAAAGAAACCCACGTTATACAGGGTGTAACCAGAACGCTGGCAAAAAACGAAGACAGGTGATAGTACTGATAATTGTACTGTTATGATACCACAAAAAAACGCGAAAAAAAAAAACTTACCATAGTTTTATAAAAGTCTACGATATATTGCAAATAAAACATCCTGATTGAGGCTAGAGGTCACCAAACGTTGCGTAAGTAGGCAACTCGGAGTCAATGCCGCGTCGTAGGCGGGGCATTGACCTGAGTTTTGCACGCTATACATTGCAGATTTGTAAAATACTAAATCATAATAAAACTACAAAATGAGGCAAATGGTTACTGGTATTGGATTGTGTTAGGTAGTATAACAATAACGCTAAGTTTTTGCTACCGTTCTGGTTACACCCTGTATACGGTATAGGTAATAGGTAGGTATACTGTGGGGCACTTGAAGTACAAACACATAATACGTTTTGATGCAGTTAATTAAGAGGTCTGCTCAGGATGTTAGAGTGCGTTTCCACTGAAGTGGAGACGAGCGGAGTGAAGGCCAGAAATAGAAATACATTTTTTTAGGGTTCCATAACTCAAAAGGAAAAAGGAACCCTTAAAGGATCACTTCGTTGTCTGTCTGTCCCTCGTGTCTGTCAAGAAAACCTATAGGGTACTTCCCGTTGACCTAGAATCATGAAAGGTAAGTAGGTACTAGGTAGATCTTATAGCACAAGTAAAGGAATGAATCTGAAAACCGTGAATTTGTGGTTACATCACAAAATAATGTATTTTCAATTTTCAAAATAAGATAACTATAATACCAAGTTGGGTATCATATCAAAGGGCTTGACCTGCACATTTTAAAACAGATTTTTATGCATAATAGTTTTTGATTTATCGTGCAAAATGTCGAAAAAAATACCCTAGTACGGAACCCTCGGTGCGCGCCTCTGAGTCGGACTTGGCCGGTTTTTTGATATTGTTAGAAAAGAGAACAAATAATGTAGAATAGAAGATGTTGCAGCTGTTATCTTCATTCAACGGTACCTATAAGTGGATCAGGGATGCAATAAAGTCGCTCGTCCTTGCTCCGCTTCAGTGGAAACATACCTTAACCCACTACTGCCTTCACTACTCTAGTGTTTATCTCCGGTTACCGCTCAGCTTTAGTAAATTAAACCTAAACGTCATATGTATAAGGTACAATTTAGTTCGACAGAACAGAAGTCGTTTGTAAGTTTACTAACAATTTGCGGTAGGTTCAGAGAGTTGTGCAAAACTTGGTCTTTGTGTAAATCGGGCGAGATCGTGGCGAGATACATTCGACCTTTGGCTTTACAACTGTATACTACTTCATCTCACTACTACGCTTAATAATCTTTGAAAAATCCGTCAAGTGCGAGAGATGCGTCGAGTACAAGAAATACACTACATTTCGCTTGCGGTTTTGCCTGCTCTGCTTCTACCACACAACGGACGTCTATCGTTTGACGATGATGATGATGATAATTGTAAACGCTTCTTATAAGTTGATAGTGCGTTCACAGCCTATCGGTACTATCATGTAGATTATGCCTAAAATTAGTCTATGGTTAGCGAATAGTATATAAGATGTGTCAAATTAAAACCGTTAAGGTATGATTCTGAACCACGCTGCTCGCAGCAGTGCTGCCGCAATAGTGCTGTCATCAGCTGTCACAGTGCTGTCGCGGCAATACTGGTCTCTAAAGGCAGCAATGTAGCGGAACATTGCTGCCTAGCTAGGAATGTAATGTCATATAAGCTTGTAGAGATTGTATGGAGACCAGCTGTAGTGCCGCGACAGCACTGTGACAGCTGATGACAGCACTGTTGCGGCAGCGCTGCTGCGTGCAGCGTGGTTCGGAATCATACCGACACACTCCGCTGAAGAATACGTCGTTTTTTCCATTGTTCCTTCTCCGTACCTGAAAATTAGAAGATCTGCCTATCGGGTCTTCGGTGTTAGTTATAATAACTAACAATAATGATTCCATATTCCATTCAGTTCAGATTTAAACCCTTTCAATTATTCAGTAAACATTCAATATCTAACCGAATGAACCCCGCCCCCCTCCCCCCCCCCTCCCGTGGCGATCGCCGAAACATCGAACTCGTTGAATTGTTCAACGATTTGGGACTGATTGCCCGATTGATTGGTCGGTTTCCGCGCCCTAATTTACATTCGCTATGAATTGCCGTTAAGAAGGCCTCTCACGGTGCGTGATATTATGAACTGCTGCGGGACTCGGGAGATCGCCCACCGTGACTTTTTGCAGCCATAGTGTAGCGCAAGTACGAATCAGACTCGCGCACCGAGCGAGGGTTCCGTTCTCGGGTATTTTTTCAACATTATGCACGATAAATCAGAAACTATTGTGCATAAAAATAAATAAAAATCTGTTGTAGTATTTACAAGTAAAGCCCTTTCATATGATACCCCACTTGGTATAGTTGAAAATTGCAACACATTTTATTTTTATTTTTTTGTCATGTAACCACAAATTCACGGTTTTCCGTTTACTTACTTGTACTACAAGACATGGCTACATCATTCTAGGTCAAGGTGATGTACCCTATCGGTTTGATTCCCTTGACGAGTCTTGACAAACACGACAGACAGACAGACAACGAAGTGAATTTCGACTACGCACGGGTGCCGAACTTGACGACGCTTTGCGGTATTGATAGTAGAAAATATGCGAAAGGTCAAAAAGTTCTTGGGCACACTCCGGGAAGTATATCCTGTAGAATACCGATAGACAGGCAACTTTTTTAATTGAAGATTTTTACAACAAACCTATGTGGAAATACGTTATACAAATATGCCTCGTGGGATGCAATCCTAACATCACAATTGAATGTGATCTCGGTTGAGCGGATGCTAAAATTAATCATGTGTAAATATCATTTCACTTTCTATTGAGCAATAACTGTTTACGATACACAGGGTACTGATTTACCTACATCAGTTTGTGACAAACAGACCGGAAGATCTATGTTTTTTTTAATTGATAGATTCTCGCTTCACTGTGATCTCAAAGGATTTGCATTGACTTATAATAGTGGGCATAGACAAGGGCTCACAAACGAATTCACATCGCTCAAGTGGCCTGGCTTGCACACATATATACCTACAAATGTACGTTTCTTATTACGAAATGATGAAAAAAGTTTTATAATATCAACAACTTCAGTTTATTATAAACCTTAACACTTGAACATAAACTTTAATAACGATTGCGAAATATTTATATTTAAGACCTCTTGTCATCGGCAATAAATTTAAAATATTCGAATTTTTCAAATGACAACAAAAATATTGATTCTAAAATAAAACTTAGCAGCTAAGCAATAAGTCTAAAAATTTGAGTAATTTGAAATAAGCTTTGGCTGGTATTTTTCGGGGCGGATTTGAAGCACTTATTTCATTTCTTGAGGATTTTATTTCAATAAGTCAAAGCTTGAGTTTAAAAAATGTCAGATGAGGACGTTTCATGAGATGCGAGAGACTTTTTTTATTGAATAAAATAAGTATTTTAATAATTAAATCTAAATTAAAACTAAAATAAAACATTAAATGAAACATAAATTAATAAACGCTGGCAGCATTGCCCAACACACAAACTGAAATACTATTTATTCATTATACGTTAGTAATACAGCACAATGATTTATTATCGAAACTTATTTTTCTCACATTATGGAACAGATAATTTCAATATATTGGTCCATGGTAATTGGTAACTATTGTACTCACTGAAATGATGTCTTCTCTTACTAAAACATTGTTAGATATTATTTGTTACCTGTAACAAAATAAACATAATTAAAACCATGTAAGAAATAACTAATCAAAATAAAAACAAACTTCTACCACAGATGCATTACAATCTCAAAAACTTTTAAAAATGCGAACCAACTTTAAACGCGCTGAAAAGTATTAAGTAAATGATTTTCAAAATATTTATTTCAAACCCATAAACACGCAATACGGTATTTGACAACTAGTCAAATCAGTAACTTTTTATCAAACGTCAAAACGAGCGCTTAGTATGCGAGATTCTATGAAATGCTGGAATGTGACGTCACATCATAATGACGTACTTTTTTAGTTTAATCGATAATTTGAAATTGTTATTACACTTGAAACTAACAAAGGACGTGGATTTTACGTATTTGGAAGGCCCTCTATTTAATAATCACTGAGAAATAATTTATTTTTGATATAGTCAAATACCTAATTACTTCATATCGTTTTTCTGACGTAAAGTTGAGGGTAATCGCAAAAAAGTGGAGGACGCGAGTCACGTGACAAATGGCCGTGTAACCACGCCGTGTCAAGGATAATGAAAATCTGCCACATTGATTTATAGCCGCCATATTCGTTCCCAAATGAACATTTTCACCTTATACCTTGATTTTCGAGAAGGCGTACAGGCTAGCAGCTAGCTGATCGAAATAAATTATCTCTGTCTAATGGCCCAAGCAGACGAAGGACTATTGTCCCCGGAGGACAAAGATGAGTCATTAAGAATTGGATCGCATAACGTACACGATGGAATAGTAAAACACCGTACACACAGCAACAGCGAAACACCGTAGAAGAAGATGAGGGACTTTTGTCCTCCGCGGACAATAGTCTCTCGTCTGCACAGGCCCTAATTT
This sequence comes from Maniola hyperantus, assembly GCF_902806685.2. NCBI lineage: Eukaryota > Metazoa > Arthropoda > Insecta > Lepidoptera > Nymphalidae > Maniola > Maniola hyperantus. The sequence continues at coordinate 301,717 of NC_048549.1, forward strand.
TAACTGTTTTTAAGATTCTCTTCTTCTCTCTGAGCTAAGCCACGAACGGAAAGACGGACAAACGGACGGACAGACAAACATGGCGAAACTATAAGGGCTCCTTGTTGAGTAAGAATAGCCTCAATAGCTCAATGGTTATAGGAGCGGACTGCAATCCAAAAGGTCGGCGAGTCAAACGGGTGGGACCATTGTCGTACTCACTACTAACACAAGCTTTACGCTTAATTGGAGGGAAAAAGAGGAGAATTAGTCAGGATTAATAGCTAATATTCTTTTATAAAAATAACCCTAAAATTTTTTACAAAAAAAATAAAAACCGACTTCGTTACATAAACACTAAAAATTGAAAAATAATTTAATTTATTACCGAATATATTATGTACACAAGAGTTAATATTATAGTTCCCTAATAATACTTTTTGGTGCCGGTGCCAATTAGCTTTAGCTGCGCGAATCGTCTAGACTTCATATTTTTATGGGACTCCACAATGGCACCTCATTGGCACCGACCCCAAAAAATATTATTATGGAACTATATTAACTCTTGTATACATAATAATATAATATATTCGGTAATAAATTAAATTATTTTTCAATTTTTAGTGTTTATGTAACGAAGTCGGTTTTTATTTTTATTTCACAATTTTTAGTGGCCCCATGAAATTATGCTATGACTGGTTAAAAATCTACTGTTTACTAAGCTATTACACTGATCGCGAGCAATTTACTCTTATCCGTTGAGGAGTTCCAGTATCTATCTTCGAAGATGTTCATCAGATCTTCACCAAATTGAAATGGGACCAACTTTGAAGTATACCCTTTCAAACAAAAAAAGAATTTTCAAAATCGGTCCAGGCGTTTTTGAGTAATCGGGGAACATACATAAAAAAGATTCCGACGAATTGAGAACCTCCTCCTTTTTTTGAAGTCGGTTAAAAAGAGCTCGTAAATGTCCGTTTGAAGATTATTTTGAGATCTTTGTCCTAATCTTGTGACAATAAATACAAATCTGAGCATCAATGGGCGGAAGTGCCATCAAATTGACATCAATTTAAGTCCATCGCTGGGCTTCCCCTCTAGACTTATCTAGCACAATAGACAAGTGATTGACGGTCATTGTTTTAAACGAATAGTCATCATGATTAGGTCAATATGACGAGCTTTTCCCATATACAAACAATTTGCCCGCGAATTCGTCCGTGTGATATTATTTTATTTTGGTTTATTGTTGTTTTAAAAAAAAATGTTAGACATACGTATAGATATTATGATTTTAGTATCATGACTTGCAAAAATATTTCTATTGAATTTATTCAAATCAAGACATATTTTCTGCATTTTAGTCAAATCAGCCTCAAATATTAATTTATGAAATAATAAGCAAACATAAATATGGCATCTTCAGGTACGGAACCCTAAAAATGATGGGTATATAGTGGCATAGCATGAAGAATGATGATAAAGAAGTCTTTAAAATATGCCAGCCTCAAATTTTCCCGATTATAAATAGGAAACATATTGTATTGTGCCCATTTTCGTTCTAACCCGACCAGCCCATTGTCGAAATTTTCATGTCGGCATATACTTCGGCTATTCCTAAGAAATACTATTTAGTCCCGAATTTTCCATATTGGAAGGTTTTCATTGGAAAAAAAGAGCACCCACTTAATAAAATTGCTAGAATAGTCAATTTCGGTAAGTACTAGATTGACAAGAATTTTATCACAAATTTCGAACCCCTATTTTACCCTCTTGGGGGTAAAATTAAAATAAATCTTTTCTTAGCGAAACGAGCAAAAAAAACACGTTTGTTTTATGGCAGCCCCCTTAAATATTTATTTTATTCTGTTTTCATCTGTGAAAATTTCAACTATCAAACTATCCGCGGTCCATGAGATACAGCCTGGTGACAGACGGACGGACAGCGGAGTCTTAGTAATAGGGTCCAGTTTTACCCTTTGGGTATGGAACCCTAAAAACGTCTAGAACCGATCGAAGACTGTCCATATTTAAGTTATTTTCGCGTTCAAAAGATAGGTATTTAGTTGGAAACATTGACTTATATATTACTTTGTATGGACAGGGCCATTGAACAAACAAAATGGCATCGACTCAGTGGTGCTTTAGCACCAATGCAACCTCAGTGACGTCTGAATTTCAAACGGGTCGTTCATTAGTATCTAAGAGGTGGCGCTGATTTATTTGGTTCCAAAACCGTGAAAAACTTTGTTCGCTTGGGCATATCTTGTCATTTATATCGATGGTTGGAAACCTCTCACTAATAGGTACTGAGCGAAGCAAACCGCAGCACCGATAGCAGCAAAAACATAAAAGACAGCTCTTCTACAAATTCAGGCAAACTGGAACTGTGGACGTTAATTGCTGATAAAAGTGGAAAAGAAATTACCACGAAATGCTTAGAGTTTGAGAGAAGTTGAAATTCAGTAATATTACTTACGCTCTATTTGAGACAAATTCAGCGCTTTCTTAAACTTCAAGACGAGCTTTTATAACATTCTTTAGTTTTGACTTTATAGCAAATTAAAACGTTTTTTAGGGTTCCGTACCTCAAAAGGAAAAACGGAACCCTTATACCATCACTTTGTTGTCTGTCTCTCTGTCTGTCGTGTCTGTCAAGAAACCTACAGGGTGCTTCCCGTTGACCTAGAATCATGAAATTTGGCAGGTAGGTAGGTCTTATAGCAGACATGAGGGGAAAAATCTAAAAACCGTGAATTTGTGAATACATCACAAGAAAAAAATTAAAATGTGTTCATGAACAAAATATTGCTATTTTTAACTTTCAAAGTAAGATTACTAGATACCAAGTGGGCTTTTTTTAAAGCTATGACCATCGATATTTTAATTAAATAGGTAAAAAACATTCCGAACTAGAGTAATTATTATAATAACAAAAAGGTTTTGCATTTAGAATAGCCTCTCAAAGTGACTTCACGAGAAAATCTGCAAAAATCTTTGCTCAATAGAAATTGCTGACAAAAGAGGGTATGCCATGGAGGCCATGTACAGGGTGTTGGAGGCAAAGTTACAAAGCAGGCAATGTCAATGTTGACGCACCCTGTTACGCGGTCGCAACTCAAACACCGCGCTGTTTTGTATGGAGTTATAGACCTGTATGGACCCGAGTTCCAGCTCCAAGTTACTTATTTGTCTTTGTTCATAGATTTAATTCATGTGCTAATGTATTTTATTTATTTGACTGTAAAAAAGACGGTTAGTAGTTGGTTTTTAGGGTTTTACGGAACCCTTATAGGATCACTTTGTTGTCTGTCTGTCTGTCAAGAAACCTATAGGGTACTTCCCGTTGACCTATAATCATGCAATTTGGTAGGTAGGAAAACCGTGAATTTGTGGTTACATCACACACAAAAAAAATGTGTTCATGAACAAATAACTAGTATTTTCAACTTTCAAAGTAAGATAACTATACCAAGTGGGATATCATAATATGAAAGGGCTTTACATGTACATTCTAAAACACATTTTTATTTATTTTAATGCATTATAGTATGTGATTTTTCGCGCAAAATATCGAAAAAATATGACTGCAGTACAGAACCCTCAGTACGCGAGTCAGTCTCGCACTTGGCCGGTTTTATAACAGGCAAATCAAGTATTAGTTCCCCATGTAACTTTAGGAGCACACTACAGTTTTACATAAAAATTAGCTGATGCTCGCGACTTCGTCCGCGTGGACTACACAAATTTCAAACCCCTATTTCACCCCCTCAGAGGTTGAATTTTCAAAAATCCTTTTTTACCGGATGCCTATGTCATAATAGCTATCTGCATGCCAAATTTCAGCCCGATCCGTCCAGTAGTTAAGAGCTGTGCGTTGATAGATCAGTCAGTCAGTCAGTCATCTTTTCTTTTTATATATTTAGATTTAGATACTTTACAGAGCCCCTAGCAAGTGAACGCCTATCACTACTAAGAGATAGATAGATGAAAGTATGTAAATGAACTCCAACGTCTAGACTAGGTATATGATAACGTCATGTCACAATAGACAAGACGGAAATTACATCAATCCGCCAGACGTCCGCATCCGATCTCCGCAGCTCATCTCACGTCCACTACATATTATCCTCTCTACATATTTTATATTTATATATTTTATACATAGAAAGTAGAAGATGTCGTGTATATGTTAAAATGTGTTCATAATAAATATTTTTTTTTTTTCAACTTTTAAAGATTACTATACCAAGTGGGGATATGAAAGAGGTTTTGCCTGTACATAATTATATTCTGTGCCTGTACATTCTAAAACAGATTTTTATTTATCTTTACGCTAAATAGTTTTTGATTTATCGTGCAAAATGTGGAAAAAATACGAGTAGTACGGAAGCCCCGATGCGCGAGTCTGACTCAATTTTTAATTATTTTGTTTGGAACAACAAGTCTAGTAGCTACGTAAATCGTAATACTACATAGAAGTCGTTGGTCTTGTTTATTGTAGTAAGTAGTTGTAAGTTTAACCCACATTACACGTACTCACACCTAATTAACGAGTCTCCAGCCACCCAATATTGTTTTCCAAGAACATCACATAAAGGTTTGCTCCCAGACCGTAATTTCTAGAAACCGTCTCAGGTATATTGTGTGGAGTAACGTATTTGTTCTGATAAGGCGTTACAAGCGAACAATACTTGACACTATACGCTTACACGGGCAATTTAAATTCCGCAATTCTAGGCAATTTAGCCAATCATGACGTCACGACCAAGTGAACTATGAAGTACATGTAGGAGAAACCAGCTTTTTACTTACTACATCTTAGTAATTATTTTGCTTAAATTGTTGAAATCTTCAGGTATTGCTGTGTATTGCAGTAAATGACTTCATAATTTTATTTTAGCGTTTAAACTTAAACTATCGTGAGTGATTTCGATTATACTTGTAAGAGAATCAAACGGCTTTACTCATGTATTTAGTCGACGCTAATCCGACTAGTTTCGACTTTCGAACTCATCCGTGGTCCTTTTTCATAGGGACTCAGTTCGGTCCGTACAACCCGCTGTGAGGGTGGCTGGGGTGGGGCCTGAGAAAAAAGACCCCGGATGGATTCGAAACTAGTCGGGCTAACGTCGACTAAATACATGAGTAAAGCCGGTTTCTCCTACATGTATAATGGAAATCACTCACTCACACGTTTAAGTCTAAACGCTAAAATAAAACTAGAAGTACCTAATTTACTGCAATACATAGCAATACCTGAAAATTTCAGCAATTTCAAGCAAAATAATGGCTCCACTTATTGCTCTAGATCGATCCATACGTGTTGCCCAGCAACAATTGCTTAAAAAATTGCCCATGTAAGCGTACCATTAGAGCAGGGGTGGGAAACCTTTGGAGCGCCGCTAAATTAGATGCAGAGTAAAGTTATGAGTTTTGAGACGTATTGACTATAGCAGCTATACGTTAAAATTTAATTTAAAAGCCTTAATAGAAATTTACCTAGCGCGCTGTCCATACAAACGTAGTCTGGTACTCATTTTAATACTAACCAATCATACACAATGAAATTTTGTAAACACTATGCGTAGTCCATAGAACGTCACTTATGCGTAAGCCGTATTTAGCTTTTCGGTCAGCCAAAGAAAATTTTGTGTAAAAAGAGTTGGTAATTAAAATAATAGAAGTCCGAAAGTGCGATGTACTAACTGAAAAGTGAACGTATAATAAATAAAACAATGAGCCAAATACTCACAGCATGCAAATATTAATGTTTAATGATATTAAAATGTCATTTGCACAGATGGCATTATAAACTACAGTATAAAGTAAAATATTTGCAATATGTATAGTATATTATTTGACTAGGTAAATGACATTATTTGCTCCGTCCACAGAAGGTGGTGTAATAATACCATTATTTCTCCTTGCATTGAGACATAAGTGCAATTGAATGCCTTGTATTGTTGCCTATTTTCGTCACTCATAAAGCATGCCTAATTTACCTTATTACTATACTCATTACATTATGTTTATTACTTACTGTTTAAAGAAAAATAATATAACGTGAAATTAACATGATTTCCATGGTTTAATGTTAAAATAAAACGTCAATCATGTTATTATGTTACATGCATGCATGATGAAAATTCAGTCGAAACACCAAAAATACCCGAGTCGAAGGCGAAGGTATTAAAAATTGTAATAGCGGATTACAGCAAAATTTCGCCATTTTCACGGCCCCATCCGTTTAACCGATTTCGATGTTAGGTACAGAGATAGCTTGCATCCCGAGGGAGGACACAGGCAACTTTTAATCCCGGAAAATGAAAGAGTTCCCACGGAAATTAAAAAACTTAAATCCACGCGGATGAAGTCGCGGGCATCATCTAGATTTAAATATGTATTTAGGCACTTACTTTCCATGTATCTACATGATTATGTAATGTAAATGTATAATGTCATACACATTTACATTACATTACATTTACAATAGGGTCTTGGACTAAAGTACTTAATAAAATCGTGATTTTTTAATAATTCTCTTTAATAATGTATTCTAGCCCCGTAAACTACCGCTATGCAAAAAATCACATCATTTTATAACTGTAGTCCAAGACCCTATTCTAATATTAATATACTTAATAATTCAACGTAAGGTAACGTAAAATAAAAACCTGTTTAAAATATTCATTAACAAAATATGCCACGTTCAGGCTATCTCTGCTCCAGGACAATAAAGATGACGCAACCTTCGAGATAATTGTGTGCAAATGTATGCAAATTGTGCTCGAAAACACTCCGGCCAGTCGCCGCGGGGGTTTGGCGAAAAATTTACAATTTTATCTTACGATCTCGGTCCTTTAATGCTGAAAGAAAAGCGGTGTCTATACCCTCGCAGGGGAGGCGTTATACGCAATGTTTTCCCTGCCAAAGAACAGGAACATTTGATCAAAGAAACACATTATAGAGGTGTCATTGAGTGTATGACAATAACAACTACAAAGATAGGAAATGATCATTGAGATTGAACTGAATGAAGAAATAATCAATTCAATCAACCCTAATATAAAGAAAAGCTCTTTTGATATAAATGACTTTTATCTTTTTGTACTTGTGACTCTAGTTCTACTATTTATGTATTCTAAGATAATAGTTACTCTCGGGTAATCTTCGCTTTTTGTTTTGCATACATCATTTGACTATATTTTTTGAAGTTTTTACTAATTATAATAGCATTAGTGAGTATTTTACAAAGTGATTTATTGAAACAAACTACAACATTGGTTAACCTTCTCACGCCAGTGGTACTTGCACTTGGGAAGATTTATTAGTATTTTCAACAATGCATTGTTCGCTACTTATTATTTGCTAATAGTAACAATCCTTATTAAAATAGGTTTTGCACAAAACAAGTTATTTTTTTGGCATCGTTTATACTAGTGGTCTTCACACTAGGTTATACCTGTGACGTGGAGAAATATAATGAAAAATACAGTGAAACTTATGGCATCGCACGAGATCGCTATGTCCTCTCTTAGGCGTGTTGGTCGAATCTCAAATGATCCGAGATAAAGAATTAAAATGATAAAGTAAAAGATCTCAATATCGTCATGAATTATTAATGGATCTTAACTAAATTCATTCTCAAGTTACGATTTCTAAACACCTTAGAGAAATGAAAAGTTTCAATTTGCCTTTTCAAGAATACTTATTTCATTTATATATATTTTCGTTTGTCAGTTTTTTCACATTTGCAATTTATTTTTTACTAGCTGATACTCGCGACTTCGTCTGCGTGGATTTAGGTTTTTGAAAATCCCGTGGGAACTCTTTGATTTTTCGGGATAAAAAGTAGCCTATGTCCTTCCCCGGGATGTAAGCTATCGCTGTACCAAATTTCGTCAAAATCGGTTGAACGGTTGGGCCGTGAAAGGCCCAAAAAACAGACAGACAGGCAGACAGACAGACACTTTCGCATTTATAATATTAGTATGGATTTTCAAAAAGAACCCTCCATCCTCCAACTAAGCGAAAAGCACAAGCTTGTCGTACCTACTCCTAGCACAAGCTAGGAGTAGGTACGACAATAGTGCAACGACTGAGGTTTGAACCGGCAACCTTTCTGAATTCAGTCTGCTCCTCAACCGTTGAGCTATTGAGGCTCTGTATTTTGCAATTGCTAGCTGCCAAATTTCATAATTCTAGGTCAACGGGAAGCACCCTATAGGTTTTGATTCCCTTGACCGGTCTTGACAGACAGACAGACAGACAGACAGACAACGAAGTGCTCCTATGAGTTGCCCTTTTTCGCTGGAGACATGGAACTCTAAAAACGAATCTAGTACTTATTTCCGAAGTTTGTTTATAAACATTCGGTCTAGACGTTCGTATTAGAACGAAATGAGCAATGTGTGCGTCCGTGCCAGCCTGCGCGCGCGCACCTCGTGACTAACTCACGCAGCCTTAGTACGAGCTCGCACACCTCGACATCGTCGATCGATTTCGAGTAGGTATACCAACACTATATTGTCAAAGTAAAATAGACCTTTCATCATTATCAACCGATAGACGTCCAGTGCTGGACATACGTCTCTAGTAGGAACTTTTACACGCAACGGTCTTGCACCCCCACCATCCAGAGGCTCCCTGCGACTCGTTTGATGTTGTCTGTCCAAAGTTGCATTTTCCGATGAGAAGTCTCAATTCTAGCACCTTGAGAATCCAATGTCTATCGATTTCTCGAACTGTCAAATATCCATTGCCATTTCAGCTTCACAACCCGTTGAGATATGTTAATTACTCTGGTTCTCCTAAAGATCACATTTCTGATTTGATCACATAAAGAAACTCTAAGGATTGTTGTCTCCATAAAGTAATTATCACCATTAAGTACCCTACTTTCATTTACTTGTCATGCATAAAGTGTACAGTGTACATTTAACATTGACATAATTAGTATAACTATTTAAAAAGAAATGTTCACTAGCAAAATAACTCGCAGAAGTCATCTGTCATTATCGATTTCTGCAAGTTTGCACATAAAACTTTCATAAATTGACTTGCGAGTGTTTAAATAGTGCAAATGACATTATAGCTGAATTCTGTCAGTTTGACTGCTGTGCCATTTCAGTGACGTCAGCACTAGACTCAACTTTCGAGCTGATGGTATATTTTTACTTAAACATACGTCAAATGACGTCAAAATGACGTCAAAATGACGTCATTTCGATGTTAATGAGACATTGTTCCAGCGCAATAGCAATTTCGGGACTTATACCAGCGCGGTCTCAGTAGTTTTGCATGACTTTAAAAACCTGGTTTCGGTTGAAGATTTAGGTCAATTTTACTCCCGTTCTAGTGTTTCGATCCTCGAAATCTGTTAACGTTGTCGAGTTGTGGAAACTCGCACTAAGGATGACTATTCTCGTCTCGACAGCCTTGGCAGGCGGATACGTGCGTGTACCATCACTAGGCCGGTCCATTCATGTGGCGATTGTTGCGACCGGTACTAATCCGAACATAACCATCGATATAAATGACAAGATATGCCCAAGCGAACAAACTTTTTCACGGTTTTGGAACCAAATAAATCAGCGCCACCTCTTAGACACTAATGAACGACCCGTTTGAAATCCAGACGTCACTGAGGTTGCATTGGTGCTAAAGCACCACTGAGTCGGTGCCATTTTGTTTGTTCAATAGCCCTGTCCATACGAAGTATATTAAGTCAATGAACATACCTCTTCTATGCGTGGGATGGAAAGTTCTATTATTTTTCTGGCAGCGTATCTAAATATATCATTTCACCGCGATTAATAGCCTCAACTGGTGACAGAAGGGCTGGCTCATTTTTTGCGCAGCGGATCAGCCTGGCTGTCCAGCGCGGAAATGCAGCCAGTATTCTTGGCACCATTCCACGCGGTCATGATTTATATAGTAATTAGATAAGGCTAGCTTTAAGTTTTATTGTATTAAAAAAAAAAAAAAAAAAAAAAGAACCACTTATATTTTAATTTACTGTATAATGAGAACAATATAGAAGTTTCTATCTAAAAAGCTTTAATGGCTTGCAATGAATCTGTATGGATCCTAAAATATTAATAAACTTGTTTTAAAATAACTAAATTCCTTTTTTTAGTGTTCTGTCCCTCAAAAGAAACCCTTATAGGTTACTTTTAGGTAGGTTTTGTGGTCACAATTCAAGAAAAAAGAATGTGTTCATAAACAAATTTGTTGTTCATAAAAAAAATGCTATTTTCAACTTCTAAAGTAAGATTATTATACTTACTCAAGTGGGGTATCATATGAAAGGGCTTTACCTGTACATTCTAAAACAGATTTTTATTTATTTTTAGGCATAATAGTTTTTGATTTCTCGTGCAAAATGTCAATAAAATACGATTGTAGTACGGAACCCTCAGTGCCGAGTTTGACTCGCGCATGACCAAATTTTTAAAAAACCTAAATCCACTAAGAATTTAATGGAAATCTGGAAATAACCGACATTAGTTCGTAACGTAACTACAAAATTTCATTGAGTTTGATTGCTTAGTATTCGAATGAGAGCCAAACTACGTTTGTGTGAGCGCAGCACGAATAGACCCCTTTTAACGGTAACACGAGATCAAGTACTTACCAAAAGACGATCGACAAGATAATGCATAAAGGGGTGAAGTGAGTGTAATGGGGGGGATGGAAGTTAATGGAAACGTCAGTGACATCCCCCTCGAAGCCTTACGAACAATTGAACACCCCCTAATAGGCCACGATTGCTACTTGTCATAAACGGTTACAATAACCATTATGGGGCCTCGTGTTGAATGTAAGAGCTTTGTCATTTTAGTATAGTTCGCGACGGGTCGAGATGGCAATCGGCTGAGGCGGGGGCACACGAGTAGATATCCCTACAGAGGGGAAGCTTCCTAATACCGTTCAAAATTTTATACCTATTCTTATAGGGTTGTGTCACCTGTTGCAATTGAAAAATTTAAAGAAAAACTATATATAAGTCCCGCAAATTGCTAATGCGCGCGGCCATCATTTTAGTGACGGGGGCACACCCGCACGTCACCCGCGCTGTCCTTTAGTTAGCTCGGGGGCTGTGTGGGTGTGCCCCCCCCCCCATTGCCATCTCGACCTGTCGCGTACTTAAGGTGTTTCAGTTTTTTAGGATTCCGTAACAAAACAAGCTAGTGTTACGATGGGTCCTTGGACTCCTATTCGGGAGGTCTGAGGTTCGATTCGACGCAGCGTTGAAAGACCTCCCACTAGGTGGACGGACGACATCAAACGAGTCGCAGGGAGCCGCTGGATTCAGGCGGCGCAGACCGTGGCGTGTGGAAGTCCCTACAAGAGACCTATGTCCAGCAGTGACGTCTATCGGTTGATGATGATATCACTTGCTTTAACCGGGATCGAATCCCCGACCTGCACAATATGCGGAGGTCATAGCCACTAGGCTATCACAGCTCTAAACAAATAGAGTTAAAATCATGTACACAATCAACATCTGGCTGGAGTCGATACTCCATAATGAGTTGCTAACTAATCCTCCAATCAAACGCTTTAAGCTCACCTACCTAATTAAGCACTGCAGCTAATTAGCTTCAAAGCTATTTGTGCTTGGCAGCTGGCACTAAAGCATGCTTATGATTATAATAAAATCAGTACCCTTATTATAAATGCGAAAGTATGTTTGTTTGTTGGTTTGTCCTTCAATCACGTCGCAACGGTGCAACGGATTGACGTGATTTTTTTCGTGTGTATAGATAAAGACCTGGAGAGTGACATAGGCTACTTTTTATGTCGGAAAATCAACGAGTACCCACGGGATTTTTAAAAGACCTAATTCCACGCGGACGAAGTCGCGGGCAATAGCTAGTCATCTATAATTCTAATTATAGTACTATAGTACTACATACCCAAGAGGGGTCCTTATCTAAGAAAGAAGAAAAACAAGAATAAATAAAATATGCTAAGATTCACTAACATACTAAAATCACACAACTCAATATCACACTCACAAAAACTCACATCCACATACACACAAGCACACACTCAGATATGAACACACACATACACACAGACACATACAGTTCATACACTCACCTATACTAATTAAAAAATACTAACAAATTACTAATAATAAGTAGGTAATGTTAGATGTAAAAAGTAGATATATATACTGTTTTTTTAAAAAAAAAATTGTAAATAATTTAGTTCAAGATAAGGAATAATAAAGGCTTTTTATTTATTTTATTTTATAGTACTACATAAAGGTCGTTGTTGTGTCCACTGCTATACCTAGTGTTCGGGCTGCCTTTGAATTTGGCTACAAGATTAGTTCCTAAGTCGTTATAAGTCCTCCTAATCTGCAGTCTAGATGCATGTAACTCGGCAGAGCCAGCGGGATTTGCTGAGTACTTACATACTTAGCGGCTGACAAGCTTGCATGTTAAGTGCCTATTGAAAGTTCAGAACCTACTTGTTAAAGGCTTGAGAGAGGAGTCCAGAGCTGGATATTTCGAGCTGAATATGAAAACTAAAAATCGCAGAAACAAAGCTGGGTATAGTCTAGATAGACTTATAGTTAGTCATTCTAAGTAGGTATCGAAATGAAAAATCAACAGTACTATGAACAGTTTTGGAATTTATTTGACGTTTTCCAAGAATTCCTTGACGCAAAAAGAGAAGATAAGCTAAGAGTATCTCAGTCGTCAAAAGCAAACTTCTACGTTAATTCAATTCGCTAACTGATAAGATAGCAAGTTATCAAGTTAGCAGAGGTTAGCAATGTCCACGTCTCCCATAATTAAGGACTTCAGAAAGTTTGATTTACGGAAGATTTCGAGAATTACGCGGGACCTTAGAAACGTTTGGAAACTTTGAAAATTATGTTTGTTTTTTGCTTGCAAAGGTGTTTTGGGCTTAGAGACAGGTTTGAAGCTGTTAAACGATTAAGATAATTTTACAGAACTTAGTACATACCTACTTAGTTATTTTTAGGGTTTACCTCAAAAGGAAAAACGGAACCCTTTGACTTTGTTGTCTGTCTGCCTGCCAAGAATCCTACAGGGTCAACTTCCCATTGAACTAGAATCATTAAATTTGGCAAGTAGGTAGGTCTTATAGCTGACATTTGGTGAAAAATCTGAAAACCGTGAATTTGTGGTTACACCACACAAAAAAAATGTGGTCATGAACTAATAATTAGTATTTTCAATTTTCAAAGTATGTACGATAACTATCAAGTGGGGTATCATAATATGGTATCGTAAAGGTCTTCGCCTGTGCATTCTAAAACAGATTTTTATTTATTTTTATGCATCATAGTTTTTGAATTGTGTAAAATGTCGATAAAATACGATTGTAGTACGGAACCCTCAGTACGCGAGTCCGACTCGCACTTGGCTGGTTTCTTTTTTTTAATTTATAGACTAGCGCTTGGCTGCAATCAGACGTACTAAGATGACCTAATCCAATAACTTCATTCTAAAACATATTTCCAATGTCCTACCTACATAATCAGAGTCGCTTAGGGAAAAATTCATGTAATTCTCAAAACAACAAAGACAGACAAAAGACAGATACCAATTTCGACGGAATTACAACATAGGAGTAACTCGACCTAAGCTACACCACCTCATACTTAATTCTAATTTCTAGTAAATAGAGATGGACTACATTTGAATTATTCTCATTTGGCGAATTTATTATTTTTCTTCACAGTGATTTCACAGGTGATTTTTACGGAAAGCGATTATTCAATTTTGATAAAGAATTATTCGATGTTTCTCCGTTTCTAACACGCAGTGATGAGTGTCCTTGCTCGCTTGAGATTGTTGTGGGCTCTTCTCAGACCTGGGCGCGTTTGGAACCCTCGTAGCTTTAGTTTTAAGTTTGCGTAATAATTATCACCACTATATCTTACAAATCCAACAACTGACTATCGGAAAGAGTAATTTATTACCAATTTTGAATAAATCATTTGACTTTGACTTCGCACACTCTTTAGTTTCTTAGCCCAATACCCAAGCACGCGCTAAAAAACAAAATAGAGCAGAATTTTGATGTAATTTGAGAAAGTAATAATTTCTATTTTAGTGAGATTAGCTTCGTGATTTTTCACAGACTAATTTAAGTAAAGTAGCAAGAGTACAATGAAAATGCTTTTCATGTGATTTTTCACAGAAATGGTCCATCTCTCCTAGCACCTCCCACCTCCCAAGGGTTTAATAAACAAAACCTGTTGCCACGAGTTATTTGCCAACGTCTTGCATCAGATGGATTGTCCCAATATTTGTACTCCACAAATTGACATAACCTTTGCTACGAGTTCGACGGACGGTGGGGCAAGCCGACTCATCTGGCGACTGGTTGTGCAACCGGTCGTTAGACTTCGCAATACGTGCGGTTAATATATTCGAATTTGGAACGTAAATTATTGAACTAAATAAAATAACGATCAAAGCTTCGTAGTTTCAAGCCATAACAGCGGCCTCTCCGTCGCGTCGCTCGCTCCATACGAACGTACAACGCGGCCAAAAGTGATGAACATCGATCTTTAGAAGGAGACAGCAGATTTGTAGAGCACTGTCTCGGTCGTTGAGACCGACAAAGCGTCATATGGGTATGAGTGACAGAGACAACGCTCTACAAAGATGAAATGTCATTATAAAGGCCGATGTTCATCACTTTCGGCCGCGTACTGTAGTTTGATTGGTTCTTATTTAAATATTAAGCAATGAAACTTAATGAAATTTTGTAGATACGTTATAAAAACTAATATCAGCTGTGTGCGTAGTTCTCCAAATTTTTGTTAAAATGTTTCGCTTCAAAATTACACGACTCAAGATTTACATACAACTCATGTAAGTCTAAAACTAGTTATTTTTAGGGTAATTTGCCAAATTTTAGACGAGTCTACAAAATTTCACTGGGTTTGATTAGGTAATATGAATAAACTTTTCTACTTTTCTTAATAGCTACAGAAACACCGCAGGTTTAAATATTACATATTGTATTATTGTAGAAATAAAGTATTTCGCGATTCCCGCAACTACTTCCCCAAACGTAAAAAGTTTAAACTAAGTAAACAACTTTTAAATCGTTCAATGACGTTAGAACAAAGCTTTCGGAATAGCTTTAAAGTTTAAGCATTCCCAAAGTTAAACCTTCTTTGATTCGCGTATCGTCCGTCGTCGTGACGTTATTTTTTTATTTTTCATCTGGTTACCACAGATTTGAAGAGATTTGCAAAGTATTAAGTATACCTATATATGAGAAGTTAGCCAGGAGCAAAATCAAAAATTTGTAGCGTGCACTAAAATTTAGAGTCTAAATGTAAAATTCATGTTCCGTCCTTTTTTAGCAATATTACTTAAAAAGAAAAGGATGCAGATACTCTAAGTTTAGTTTAGCGAAAAACAACAGAATCAGCGCCAATGACAGCATAAACAGCAAAGAGAACATTACAGACAATGTTTTACATAAGTACGCATAAAAATCGTGCGAGTACGAGTCGGATTCGCACACGAAGGGTTCCGTACCATCGTACAAGAAATAACACTTTATTTTTAAGGTCCGAACCTCAAAAGGAAAAACGAAACCCGTATAGGATCACTTTGTTGTCTGTCCGTCAAGAAACCTACCTACAGGGTACTTCCCGTTGATCTAGAATCATGGGCAGGTATAGGTAGATCTTTTAGCAGAAATTAGAGGAAAAATCTGAAAACCGTGAATTTGTGGTTACATCACACAAAAAAAATTAAATTGAGCTCATGAACTAATAATTAATTAGTATTTTCAATTTAGTAAGATAACTATATCAAGTGGGGTACCTATCATATGAAACGACGTCACCTGGTCATTCTAAAATAGATTTTGATTTATTTTTATGCATCATAGTTTTTGAATTACCGTGTAAAATGTCGGAAAAATACGACTTGTAGTACGGAACCTCGGTGCGCGAGCTTGACTTGCACTTCGCCTTTTTTTAAGATTTAATGGCGGCCTATTATTTGTTGTTATAATGACTATAAAAAACACATTCTGTGTAAAAACTTCAACTCTCTGTCTATTACGGTTCACGAGGTGCAGCACGCTGACAGACAGACGGACGGATGGCCAGCGGAGGCTTCAGGCTTAGGGTCCCGTTGGCAGCCTTTGTGTACGGAACCCTGGCAATCGACGACGACGAGGCAACATTAGGATAAGTGGCCAAGTCAAAGGTTGTTATCGTTTCACTTCAATAATTTCGCTTCAGAGACATTCCCATTTTCCACTCTGAGCATTTGACAACTCGAGTTACTCATGTAAGCTTACAGCTATTCAAGTAAATTCTTATTTCTTGGTATAATAAGCAGAATAGTTGTTCCTACACAATCTTTTTTGGGGTTCCGTATTTTCAGAGAGAAAAGAAACACTTATAGGATCACTTCGTTGTCTGTCTGTCCGTCGTGTCTGTCAAGACCGTCAAGGAAATCAGTACTGTTAAAACCTTCCCGTTGACTTAGAATCATGAAATTTGGCAGGTAGCAATGTTTTATAGCACACTAGCTTTTACTCGCGACTAACAAATTACAAACCCCTGTTTCACCCCCTTAGGGGTTGAATTTTCAAAAATCCTTTCTTAGCGGATGTCTACGTCATAATAGCTATCTGCATGCCAAATTTCAGCCCGATCCGTCCAGTAGTTTGAGCTGTGCGTTGATGAAATCAGTCAGTCGCCTTTTCCTTTTGTATATTTGGAAGTAAAAGAAAAAGTCCGAAAACTGCATTGAATTATTATGATGGAAAACCGTGAAATTTGTAGAAGTGCATCACAAAAAAATTTAAGATTTGGGTTTCCAACCAAATAGTTTACTAAATCACATCAAGATGCCGCCGTCATTAACTTGCAAATTTTTATCATACTGGTTTGAGATTTCTTGCACGATGGTGCGGAACCCTTCGTGTGCGAGTCCGACTCGCACTTGACCGGTTTTTGATATGTACAGGTACGTAACATAGGTAATCGAGCAGCTATCATTACGTGTGTTCCCATCGGCATCGCGGCACCGCGCGGTGAAAGTGTTCCCACGATGCGTTGCGACTATGTGTTAGCTTATATAGCTTATATAGCTTACTTCTAGCTAGAGATGATGCCAATTATATACACCTGTTTATTTACCCGAGTGCGGCCTAGCCCAAAAGGAGGGTTACGTTTTTGACACGTATCTATATCCGTTCCTATGTTCGCTGGTAACTACTCAACGGCACAATCGATTTTCATAGATTCCTCAAGTACAACCACAGTGTACGGTACGCAGCCAAAAGTAATGTAGTACATCGACTTTTAGAAGGAGATAGCAGATTTGTAGAGCATTGTCTCTGTCGTTGAGACTACGGAGGAGAAACTTATTTCTCTCAAGTTAGAGCAAGTTAAGCTGAAATAACTAAATTCCCTAATTCGGTTGCAATGATAGAGCATCGCACATAAAGAGCAAGTGTCCACTTAAAGTTGTAAGACGTACCAGCTGCCTCCATTAAGCTAATGCATTAAGCTGCTGCACGTTGCAGCATCGCTGCGATGTTCTGCTTAAAGCGCGAGAGGAGATTATTCTTTGTTAGAGATTATTTTATTTTAACGTTTTTACTGTGTAAACTTAAGTTTTGGCGTCTTGAGCTATTGAAAAGTAGCTTGATTCAAGCTAAGTAGTGGCTAAGTGTACATTAACAAATTAAGCTACCACAAACATTACGTCAGAGTCTGAGTGAGAGACGATCAAAGGGCATATTAATTAAACTGATAATAATATACAAGTAGAGTGTAAAGTGGATCGCACCTTTGCGTATATTCAATTAAATTAATTAGGTATTTATACCTACTTACTTCAATACGTACAGTGGAAACTCGATTAACCGGACTAATTGTCGTCAGGGATTCGAATAATCGAAAATCCGGATAATCGAATGTATGAAGAAAAGCGGGTTTAGTGCATATTATGTAGTTCACTATAATAGTATTTTCAATTTTCAAAGTAAAATAACTATATCAAGTGGGATATCATATGAAAGGGCTTTGCCTGTACATTCTAAACAGATTTTTATTTATTTTTATACATATATATAGTAGTTATAATATAATAGTTTATAATACCCGAGTATGAAAACCTCGGTGCGCGAGTCTGACTCGCACTTGGCCGAACAACTTTCGGTTGGTAGTCCGGATAATCGCGAATCCGTATAACTGAGGGCCGGAAAATCGAGTTTCTAGTGTAGTTTCTACTGAGGTTTCATATTCTGTGAGCTTTTATGTTACCGGTTGCCTTACCTGTAAACAAAATAAAAATACATATTATACAAAATGTTTTATATTATATGGAAAAATTCAAATTAAATAAAAAACTGGTCAAGCGCGAGCAAGAACACGCATAAAGTAGGGTTCTGTAGCTGCTAGTCGTAAAAATAAATATAAATCCGCGACAGGTTGAAATGGTGATCGGGAAGGGAACGCCCCGCACACCCGTACAGCCCTCACGCTAACCCGATGCGGGCGAGCGAGGGTGACGTGCGTATGCGGGGCGTACCCACGCCTCATACCCCGATTGCCATCTCAACCTGTCGCGGACTATACCTTGGCGATCATTTCTTAAACGGTTATCTTATTTTTTCAGGGTTATATTTTCTTTTAAAACATTTTTCGTAGTGGTTGCACAAATTGGAATTTGAGTTTAATTCCTGATCTGCTGAGTAATGGAGGCTGGATAATTGGTCCGCAAAGTGCCTGTGCTCGTATTTTAATCACAATCGCGCAAGAAAAAAAGAGATTTTCAACCTTCACTTACACTTTTAGGGCTGTCTCCTGTACTATATGTAATATCAACGAATAGGTAAGTATTCCGATTTCACTTTTATTTATTTCAATACTAGCTGATGACCGCGACTTCGTCCGCGTGGAATTAGGTTTTTTTAAAATCCCGTGGGAATTCGTTGATTTCGGGATAAAAAGTTGCTAATGTCACACTCTTCAGGTCTTTGTCTAATACCCATGCAAAAAATTACGTCAATCCGTTGCACCGTTGCGACGTGATTGAAGGACAAACCAACAAACCAAACACACTTTCGCATTAATAATAAGGGTACTGATTTAAGTACTTAACCCTAATTTCATCCTGACGCGGACGTCTGAATTGAAATTATTAGAGTTGGAAAAAACAGTACATATTTTAAAAAAACATTTATGTTAAGTTGTTTAAAACTGTTTTTTTTTAATTTAAAACATGTTTAAAGTAGTTAAACTTTGCACACATGTACCTTTATTTAAACCTGAGTGAAATCGGCTAAGTAGATCCGAGATACAAATTACCGAAATTTGAGGACACGGAAAAATTATTACATAATAATGAGAAAGTTTCAGGGCAACGTTCGATACAATTTTTATAGATGGCGCTAATATGATCTATGCTTTAATGTTTAGGTCGTGTCAATCAATGACATAGATGAAGACTAAGAGCTAGCGCGCACTGCAATTTTCCTTACGTTTCTTCCCCACAAAATGTGTGAACTATAATAGAAGTAATTAATTAATTTCGCATCCGATTTAAATTTAAAAAATTAAAGCATAGATCATCTACACTAATATTATAAAGAGGAAAACTTTGTTTGTTTGTTTGTTTGTTTGTTTGTTTGTTTGTTTGTTTGTACTGAATAGGCTCAAAAACTACTGGACCGATTTTAAAAATTCTTTCACCATTCGAAAGCTACATTATCCACGAGTAACATAGGCTATATTTTATTTTGGAAAAAAATAGGGTTCCGTAAGATATTTGGGTTTTTCGGACACAAGGTGTAAAAAATCAACCAGAAAAGTTACTTATTTTGCGTACGCTGCCTAAACTATAAAAGATAGAACCATAAAATGTTCTAATTAATTGTAGATCTTATAAATATCTACAAAAAAGTCCGCGACACACTATACCCATCTATGTCGAGTGAGGCACAGCAACCATTTTTTTATTTAAAAATCTTGAATTTTTTTTGGACTACATTTAAACGCGTTTATTTTACTCATGCTATTAATCCTTATCAAAATAAATGATTTCATCACTAAGAACAGTTTATGGAGATAATATTTGGTCTTTGAATGATTAAAATTGGACGTTTGGTTTTGAAGTTATGGCGAAATTAAAATATTACGATTTCTGCTGCACGGCCCGTTGTATTATATAAAGAGGTAATGTCGTTAAGTTTGTTTGTAGGGGGTAATCTTTAGAACTACTGAACCGATTTTAAAAATTCTTTCACCAGTAGAAAGCTACATTATTCCTGAGTGACATAGGCTATACGGGATCTTTAAAAACCTAAATCTACGCGGGCGAAGCCGCGGGGATCAGCTAGTAATAGATATAGGTATTATTTTTCATCTTTAGTGGTGGGGTTATTTAGCGCCATCTATGAAAATTTTATCGAACGTTGCCCTGAAACTTCCTCATTTTATACTTCAACTTAATATTCAAAATTCAAATTATGTAGTTATGTACCTCTTAGAGCCAGCGCGCACCACGCGCGGTGCGGTGAGTTGCGGTGCGTTTTGAAATCCGCAAATTTGAATTTAAATGTAAAGTAAATTCCGTACGGAAATAATTCCGCTGTGCGCGTACTTCTATGTAGTTCTATAGTTCACAGATTTTGCGGGGAAAAACGTACCGAGTTTAGCGAGGTGCGCGTTAGGTGTTATACGAATATTTTGGCGAAAATATCACGCTTGTCACGTTAAAAGAAATTGTTACTTTTTATTTTCGGCAAATATGCCTAAAATATACAAACAAGAAAAAATTACAAGTGTATAAAACTTTGTCTCAAATTTATTTGAAATGAAAATTTTGAGAAAATGACAGAAATTTCAAAAAATAGTGGAATTGAAAACCCTGTCGACACTGCGGAAGCAATCAACTCGCTCGGTGGATTAAAAAAAGTTGTAGGTACAAACACCGATCGTTCGTAGTTCACCCTTTGCTCCTTCCGATACATAGCTAACATGTATGTGTGACTATTGACTAATAAAACTACATATTTATGTAGCGAAATATCTATTTTTTTTTTTTCCTTATTGTTGAGTGCCAATTAGCTACTCAATTATATTACGATCTAGCCTAATGTATGACTAATAAGTAATTTTATTTTAACCTAAACTTATAAATTATCTTATATACTAAGAAATTGTCCACTGACGCATCTTAGTCTTTCTTGATTTGAGATATGACACTTTGTTCACGTGTTCTTTCAGCACTTACACTATGTACACTATCACTAATCACTATACACTAACTCAAAAGGTTTGGTCCTTTTTAGTCTTACTCGAAATATCTATAAAATTTATTTTTAATGAAAACGAGTTAATACTCGCGACTTCGTCCACGATTCAAACCCCTATTTCCCTCCCTTAGGGGTTTAATTTTCAAAAATCCTTTTTTTAGCGGATGCCTACGTCATAATAGCTATCTGCATGCCAATTTCAGCCCGATCCGTCAATTGATTTGAGCTGTGCGTTGATAGATTAGCCAGTCAGTCACCTTTTCCTTTTATATATTTAGACTAGCTTATGCTCGCGACTTCGTCCGCGTGGGCTACACAAATTTCAAACCCCTAGGTAGCTTTATGGTACCTACACACAAATAAAGCGTTGATTGAATGGGCAAATATCAATCCATTAGAACTAATACACGCTGTATGTGAGTACGCGGACCCTCAGCAAACCAGTAAGGCGGCAATCAATTAGCGACCTCCTGACCTGAGGGCATGTACCTTCTTCACGATGTTACCCTAATCAGTCCCTTCGAAGTATAAGGGTGGGATATTAGTTGAGTGTTTAAAGATAGAGGTTGTAATAATTAATTAATTAATTTTACCTACTGTTTGAATTTTACTTATCTAGATGAAGTTCTGCCCTTCACCCTTCGGCGGTGTTCCCACTAGATTACAACATGGGGTTGTTCAAGGGGCGGACCAACAAAGTCCTGAAAGGTGGCGCATTGGCGGTTCCTCAATGTTCGTGGGCGGTGGTATTGTCACACACATCATGATGGCGGTAGTCACATCAGTAGGCCTGCTCGTTGGCTCGCTATTTTTATTAAAAAAAAAAAGATATTATATTGAGCGGTGACAGCCTAGTAGTTAACCCCACGGATTCCTATTCGGGTTGGGAATTCGATAGACCCCTAGGTCAGTGGCGTGCACATAATTTGAAGCTAGGGTAGACATTATTTAGTTGCGTTACCTTTTATTGAGTGTCATGATGAAAAATGAGGGCAAAGCTATTTCAACTTGGGTAAGCAGTGCTTTTATGCCTCTATGAACTGCTCGCCACTGCCCTAGGTCTATCTACCTAGGTCTATCTACCTAGGTCTATCTACCTAGGTCTATCTACCTAGGTCTATCTACCTAGGTCTATCTACCTAGGTCTATCTACCTAGGTCTATTTACCTAGGTCTATCTACCTAGGTCTATCTACCTAGGTCTATCTACCTAGGTCTATCTACCTAGGTATGTAAGAAAGGATTATCAGAAATTCCAATCGAGTGGAGCTGAGCGGGTCGGCTAGTAAATTCACATAAATAAGGAATTTCCAAAACTGGTAAAGCACACGTAGTCAGTGTAAATTGTACTTAGCGAAGCTCATCAATAAATACATTACCGCCCGCCTTCAACTTAGCTGTAACTATGGCGACCACAAATTTATATATTATGTAAGTACAACTCAAAATATTTTTAGTGTTTCGTACCTCAAAAGGAAAAACAGAACCCTTATAGCTAATTAGTCAAGTATTTGTGATCTTTTTTTTGTCTTCATGCTTTGTTTTGTTTATGTACGTTTGTCTGGTGTTGTTGTGTTTTGTACTGTGCGCTATGGTCCCAAATAAAAGGTTATTTATTTTATTTATTTATTTATAGAATCACTTTGTTGTCTGTCTGTCTGTCTGTCAAGAAACTTACAGGGTACTTCCAGTTAACCTATAATCATGAAATTTGGCAGTAGGTAGGTCTTATAATAGAGATAAGGGAGAAAATCTGAAAACCGTGAATTTGTAGTTACATCACACAAAAAAAATTAAATCATGAACGAATAATTAGTACATAGATTAATTATTGGTCTCGCTCCGCTCTAATTAGTATTTCCAATTTTCGAAGTAAGATAACTATATCAAGTGGGGTATCATATGAAAGGGCTTGCATGTGCATTCTAAAACAATTTTTTATTTATTTTTATGTATCATAGTTTTTGAATTATCGTGCAAAATGTCGAAAAAATACGACTGTAGTACGGAACCCTCGTTGCGCGAGCCTAACTCGCACTTGGCCGGTTTTTTTCCTTTTCAGTTACGGAATCCTAAAAAACAGATAAATCCGCCCTAAAAAGGTGTGGCCACCCTACCCGTGGGAAACTTTTTCGACGTCTTAATATTTATGACAGGACGAGAAACACCGAACACGGCTAACAAAGGGTTCCCTGAACTTTATTTACATAGAACGCCTCAAGTTGGACACTTTGCGAACAATTTAAGAGCTTTAAGTTTTCGATACTAACAAAAAACAGCTGAAATGTGTCTGCCTGTCTACGTAAACTTAAATTGAAGTACTACGAACCTAAAAGGTTTGATAAAGTTTCATAGTTTTTTGTAAATCTGCCAATTTTCCATCGTGTTATACAATCATAAACATCATTATCTCAATCCATCACTGGAGAACTATCGGGCACGGGTCTCCTCTCAGAATGAGATGGGTTTAGGGCATAGTCCACTACGCTAGCCAAGTAGTACGCTTGCCAATCCAAACTTAGCACACCTTTGAGAATATTATGAAGAATTATCAGGCATGCGGGTTTCCTCACGACCTTATCCTTCGCCATTAAAGCAACTATTCAATTGCTTAATATTAGAACGCACATAACGTCGAAAAATTAGAGGCGCGTGCCCGAGATCGAACTCCCGACCTCCCGAATGGGAGGCCAACATTTTAACCACTAGGTATCATCGCCTCATATCTCTTTACCAACAAGCAACTATAGAGATTTTTAAATCGATCTCATCCCAAGTTGATAGCGAATCTACCACTGGTTATAAAATGCCGGTACAACCAGTAAAATGTCCATTTTATTTTATTCAGTAAATACAAGTTACTAAATAATTTTAGATACATATCAAAAATTGCGTAACCGGCAGGAATCGAACCTGCATCTTCTGGGTTCGCGCCCGATGCCTTGACCACTCGGCCACGGTTTCGCTTACCGCCAGTGACGAAATTTGTGATACGTATGTTCTCTCAGTACTGTAGTGAAGTGTAGGTAAAAACACTAAAAAATTATAAAAAATACAAGTTAGCCCATTGACTGCAATCTCACCTGGTGGTAAGTGATGATGCAGTCTAAGATGGAAGCGGGCTAACCCTGGAAAGGGTATGGCAGTTTTTATTAAACCCTTTGGTTTCTACACGGCATCGTACCGGAACGCTGAATCGCTCGACGGCACGGCTCTGCCAGTAAGGTGATAACTAGCCACGGCCAATGCCTCTCCACCAGACAAGAGAAACTTTAGAAATTATGAAATTCCCCCTGCCGGGAATCGAACCCGGGACCTTCCACTAATAAGACCACAGCGCTCACCACTACGCCAGGAAGGTTGTCAAAATCCATATTAAAAGCATAATTTATCCGAAATTTTTGCCATAGTTCGTAAACCATAGTCACATAACTGAATCTTTTTCGGCTGCCATATATATGTACATAATATATCCAAGGTTCCATTTTGTCGTATCGTTCAACAGTTTCAGTTTTATTCTCTTTAGGCGCTTCCCTGATTGCTTCCCACCCAGACGATAGGGAGGTACAATAAAAGATATATAAGACTTGGGGTTTAAAAAGGTGAATCGGGCCAGTATTTTAGTACTGTTTCGTTTTTAGGGTTCCGTACCTCAAAAGGAAAACGGAACCCTTATATGATCACTTTGTTGTCTGTCTGTCTGGCTGTCGGTCTGTCAAGAAACCTACAGGGTACTTCCCGTTGACCTAGAATCATGAAATTTGGCAGGTAGGTAGGTCTTATAGCTGACATTCGGGGAAAAATCTGAAAACCGTGAATTTGTGGTTACATCATTATGTGTTCATGAACAAATATAATTAGTATTTTCAATTTTCGCAGTAAGATAACTATATCAAGTGGGGTATCATATGAAAGGGCTTCCGAACCTGTACATTCTAAAACAAATTTTTATTTATTTTTATGCATAATACTTTTTGATTTATCGTGCATAATGTCGAAACAAAATTGTATTAATTGCTCTAACTTTAACTTATAAAATAACTGACAATTTAATTTTAGCTAAACAAAATTCAATTAGCTACAAACTTTCGGCAGTCTTATCCAACTGTTCGTATCGTAGTCAAGTCGACGACGTGATGGCCAACTAGTAACAATGTAATCTGCAAGGCAACGGTATCCAGTTACCGAAACATCTGGCAGAAGCTGAAAAACTAATCCCGTACTAGTATACGTAACTTAAAAGCCTTTTAGACTACACGATTTGTCGTTCGCAAATTATTGTCGTTAGATGTATGCATCTTATCGAAATGGGATCACTAAGGCGAAATGTATGGGCCGCCCGAGCACAAATTTGCTGCACGCTTTTTATAAATATTTATATTTAAAATTCTATGTGCTCTGTTACGATAAAATAATACGTTAATACCAAATTTTATAAAATTCGTTTTATATAAATCGAATAAAACTGGTTTTTCTCATAATGGTCGTGTAAAAATGCGTATTTTGGGGAAACTTCGCGATTTTTTTGTATCGATCCAAATAGGCTACTTGACAATTTTTTTAAGTTGGTCTTAAATGGTTAATATTTGTCCTATTATATCAAAAAAATTAACACTATATTTTTTTGCGCCCTAAAAACCGTAAAACTTTAATTTAAAAAAATATTTTTCTTAGACAGGTGAAAACACTGTCGGCCATGTTTGGCCGATAGATTATCTGTGCTCTGACGTCATGCATTTGTAAACAACAGTATAACCATATACTGTTGTTTACAAATGCATGACGTCAGAGCACAGATAATCTATCGGCCAAACATGGCCGACAGTGTTTTCACCTGTCTAAGAAAAATATTTTTTTAAATTAAAGTTTTACGGTTTTTAGGGCGCAAAAAAATATAGTGTTAATTTTTTTGATATAATAGGACAAATATTAACCATTTAAGACCAACTTAAAAAAATTGTCAAGTAGCCTATTGTGCAATCGTGTTTTGGCTCTCGTAATTTACTAAAGAATGTGTTTAATTTTTATAATATTAAAAATAAGTAATTTTTGAGGCCAAAACTTGATTCTTTGAACATCCGAAATGTGTCTTTTGGGACGCAGAGCGCCTTAACGGAACATTCGAAGCGACGCGACGGTTGTTTGTATCAGAATTCTGTAAGTAAACAAAGAACACTACCGTTGTCTTATCCGTCAAATGATTCAAATAGGAGGTTTTTTCGGACCTTAGATCTTTGAGGCTATTTATATTTCTTTAAAGGATCCGTATGTATAAATCGGAAATGTAATAGAAAATAAGCAGAGTCGTTACGATTGATTCAAACTTTTAGTTGCAAATCCTACCGCCAAAGCAACCTAAATATGAGTGCTTACGATTTGCTTTACGATTGATCGTGTCGTTTCTACTAAGGGAGACATCGCAATCGCTCAACCAAAAACTAATTTGGACCCTAAGTGAGGTTAGTTGGAAACAACAAGGTCAAGCGGTCAACCGGCTCCACAAGTTGGGAACACCTGGTCACTCCGCTAATGTCACTTTAAACGGACTTTCCCGGATTAGGGTTAGGTTGGCAACTTCTGAAAACTTCCGGATTTAGGGAGGGCTTAAATAAAGGTTTGCGATCCCTGTGGTTTTGTTCTTTCTTTGGAGCGGAACGCGCAAATTATTTATTGTAGTTAACAAACTAAACACAATCCAATACCAATAACCATTTGCCTCATTTTGTAGTTTTAGTATTATTCAATGTATAGCGTGCAAAACTGCGGTCAATGCCCCACCTACGACGCGATATTATTCTGAGTGCCGTACTTATGCAAAGTTCGTTGACCTCTAGCGTCAGTCAGATGTTGTATTTGCAATATATCGTGAACTTTTACAAGATATAGGATTTTTTATTTTTTCACGTTTTTTTGTGACATAATATCAGTAATCATCAGTACTATCACCTGTCTCCGTTTTTGCTAGCGCTCTGGCTACATCCTGTATACATTTATTTCCGTTCCTATATAGGAGGGCTATATGTTTGACCTGTTAGTTATAGAGCCTTGATACCTCAACAGAAAGGAGCGGACTGAAAAAAGTAAGGTCGCCGATTTAATTTTAAAGAGGCGGATAAAATGTTTATATTTAATAATTTATGACTGATATGACTGACTCATTGATATGGATGTTATTCTAGGATTGTTTTTTCTATTTTTTTAACTGAAGAACATGTATACTTCTTTTTTTTTTTTTAATAATTATTATTGACATTGACATGGGTTTTTTATATTTGAATAAAATCATATTGTTAACATTAGGTACTTTCTAGATAGATACATCTAAATATATAAAAGGAAAAGGTGACTGACTGACTGACTGACTGACTGACTGACTGACTGACTGATCTATCAACGCACAGCTTAAACTACTGGACGGATCGGGCTGAAATTTGGCATGCAGATAGCTATTATGACGTAGGCATCCGCTAAGAAAGGATTTTTGAAAATTCAACCCCTAAGGGGGTGAAATAGGAGTTTGAAATTTGTGAAGTTCACGCGGACGAAGTCGCGAGCATAAGCTAGTTTAAATATAAATAAGTTAAGTAGATTATTGATTGTTAATTTTCACACTTTATTATTCTATGATAATGTAATTACTATAATAAGTTGCACACCAAGTTATTGGTTGAATGTCAAGGGCTCAAAATAGATTTAAGACCAAATTGTACCACATCCTGGCAAATAAAAAACTATTTCTATTTCTATTTCAAATCCCATCCGTTACACTATTGTCGTACCTACTCCTAGCACAAGCTTTACGCTTAATTGGAGGGGAAAGGGTAATATTACTCAGCAATTAACTTGGCTAATGTTCTTTAAAAAAAAGAGTATGTATTATAGTATAAAATAAATAAAATAAAAATAAAAATCTTTTTTATTCGAATACTTCCTCCTTTTGGGCTTCGTCGCTAGACATGTGTCCGCTATAGCTTAACTTAACTGAAAACCGCTGCCGTGCCTATAGCGTACCGTAGCGTTATTGTCGTAGCTAGCAACGGTTTTCAGTTATCATCTATGACGAACCACCTGACAACGCAACACTGCCAACTGGCAACTGACAATGCATTGTTTGGTTTTTTGGTAACTAGAAACGCAATAATTATGCCTTGTCTTTCTTTCTTTCACTGAAAGCTGAGAAGGAGCGGTTATTGGCTACCGGCTTAGTAACTAAGAACTTGGTAAACCAAAGCCGACCTTATCTCTATTACGCTAAGGCTTAACTGTACAAGTACTTGTCCATTACACTTTGATCTGTCAATCTAAATACAGTTAGCCTTAGATTAATAGAGATAAGGTCCTCTTTGGTTTATCAATCTTCATGAAATGTTTTTGGTTAACTGGACTGTGGCAAACTATTCGTGCAGGCGTCCACTATAGTTTGACCTATGTCAATGATCAAATTAAACTTTACTGCTATGAACTTAAGGTTGTGATTACTTCACGATATTCATGAAAGTAAAATTGGTTTTATTTTAGTGAATATGCGCGAGCTAGCTATACAGACGGTATTGATACGGCAGCTAGCTTAGTTACTACTACGGAAACCGCTGCGCGTTGCGCATATTAAATTAGTTGAAACACAACTCTGATACCGATATTCGGCAACGGTTAACAATATCGGTATTGAAACTAAGTAACTGTTGATTAACCGTTGCCGTAAATAGCCAATAACGCCCATCTTTATTCGTCGCAGTCGGGTAGCAACAGGTAGTCATTACAAATAGACGTAACTCAGTCCCCAGCCTGCGTTACTTCAAGATAGGCACATAATATGCCATTTACGACTTCTCTTATTTATCAAACATGACTTCTACGCTTCAAGGGATTTCAACCTGTTTCACCCACATCTTAAGCACTGTTTTCCCGTAGAACAAGGTAAGTTTGTGCCAATTTGAGATTCTGTTATCACAATGTAAACTAACACAGTCTTTACAGTTTCGATAAGCTACTTTACTGCTGTAAGCTGTGCTGGCCTAGTGGTTAAGACGTCCGCCTCCTATTTGGGAGGTCATGGGTTCGATCCCGGGCACGGATCTCTAATTTTTCGGAGTTAAGTGCGTTTTAAGCAATTAAATCTCAAGAATAGCCGTGGGGAAACCATAATGCCTGAGAGTTCTCTATAATGTTTTCAAAGGTGTGCGAAGTCTAGCAATCCGCACTAGGCCAGCGTGGTGGACTATGGCCGAACCTTTCTCTTTCTGAAAGGAGACCCGTGCTCTGCAATGAGCCGGCGCGATGGGTTGATCTTGATGATTTATTTTGTTTAAAAAACCGGCCAAGTGTGAGTCAGGCTCGTGCAACGAGGGTTTCGTATTACAGACGTATTTTTTCGACAATTTGCACGATAATTCATAAACTATGATGCATAAAAATCCATCAAAATCTATTTTAGAATGGCCAGGTGACGTCGTTTCATATGATAGGTACCCCACTTGATTACTAAATTGAAAATACTAATTAATTATTAGTTCATGAGCTCAATTTAATTTTTTTTGTGTGATGTAACCACAAATTCACGGCAATGCATAAAAATAAATAAAAATCTGTTTTAGAATGCACAGGTGAAGACCTTTCATACGATACCCCACTTGATATGGCCATCTTACTGTGAAAATTGAAAATACTAATTATTAGTTTATGAACACAATTTAATTTTTTTGTGTGACGTAATCATGAATACACGGTTTTTCGCCAAATGTCTGCTATAAGACCTACCTACCTGCAAAATTTCAGGATTCTAGGTCAACGGGAAATACCCTGTAGGTTTCTTGACAGACAGGTAGATAGACAGACGGATAAGTAGACAGACAGACAACAAAGTAAAAGGGTTCCGTTTTCCTTTTGAGGTACGGAACCCTAAAAATCATTGAAAAGGTGATTGCACAAGATATTTGGCCAATTTGACCGATATATACGCAACGTAAGCTGCCCACTAACCACTGTTGTAGACAGTGGCGTGCAGGTCATAGAGGCATAAATGCACTGCTTGCCCCAGTTGTAATAGCTCAATGCATATTTTTCATTATGACCTGCCAGTAAACAGGTTTCTACCTAAATAATGCCTACCCTGGCTTCAAACATTGTGCACGCCACTGGTTGTAAATAAATATTTCGATGTGAGTTATTTGACACACAGCGCTCGCGCCTGACCGATAACTGTCAGTTCCACTCCATTTCCCGATTGCTATTATTTTACTAATATTCGATCAATTAGAATCTAGAACAAAACGTTATGCAGTACGCGGCAGAAAATAATGTACATCGAAAATAATGATGAAGGAGATAGCGGATTTGTAGAGCATTGTCTCTGTCTTTGAGACCGACAAAACGTCACATAGGTATGAGTGACATTACATTGATGTACATTACATTATTTTACTGACATAAGGGGAAAAATCTGACTACCGTGAATTTGTGGTCACATCATAACAAAAAAAAATGTGTTTTGAACAGATAATTAAGTATTTTCAACTTTTAAAATAAGATGACTACATCAAGTGTGGTATCATATGAAAGGGCTTTACTCGTACATTCTAAAACAGATTTTTAGTTATTTTTATGCATAATAGTTGCTGATTTATCGTGAAAAATGTCTAAAAAATTACGATTGCAGTACGGAACCCTCAGTGCGCGAGTCTGACTCGCACTTGGCTGGTTTTTATTTTTTAAAGATTTTCGATATTAGCCATGTTAAACATGACTAATATTCCCCTTTCCCCTCCAACTAAGCGTATAATGCTTGTGCTAGGAGTATTAGGTACGACAATATGTAGTGCAACGGGTGGGATTTGAACAGCCAACCTTTCAGAATTCAGTCCGCTGTTTAACCGTTGAGCTATTGAGGTTTTTGTTCGAGTGTGTCTGTATCTTTTCACGACTTACAATTAAACTAGCTTATGCTCGCGACTTCATCCGCGTGGACTAAACAAATTTCAAACCCCTATTTCACCCCCTTAGGAGTTGAATATTCAAAAATCCTTTCTTAGCGGATGCCTACGTCATAATAGCTATCGACATGCTATCTGCGTCCAGTAGTTTCAGCTGTGCGTTGATAGATCAGTCAATCAGTCAGTCAGTGACCTTTTCCTTTTATATATTTAGATATATGTTATGTATATTTTGTACTTTATAATATCAGTCAAGCAGAAAATCAATTTACAAAATACATACGACAGAAAATAATATGATTGCTGTATCTCTATGTCTAAAGGATTCGCAAACGTTTCTATATATCGAGTGAAGCGGCCGGAAAATTAAGATCTACATCTCGAATCTTATCACGAGCCCATATTACGATGTTCTGGGGCGTAGACAGCCCCCGAGGGGGGAAGGGGGAAAATTAAATAAATAGGTACCTAATAAGACGTACTGGAGTTTTTCTACGTGATCAAATCAGAAATGAGGAGATTTGTAGGAAAGTTACCTAGGGCTTTACTTGTACATTCTAAAACAGATTTTTATTTATTTTTATGCATTATTTATTATTTACTAGATGATGCCCACGACTTCGTCCGCGTGGTTTTAGGTTTTTTTTAAATCCCGTAGGAACTCTTTGATTTTCCGGGATAAAAGGTAGCCTACGTCCTTCCCCGGGATATAACCTACCTCTGTACCAAATTTTATCAAAATCGGTTAAGCCGTCGGGCTGTGAAAAGCTAGCAGATAAACAGACACACTTTCACATTTATAATATTAGTACGGATTATATTTTTTGATTTATCGTATAAAATGTCGAAAAAAATCTGTAGTACGGAACCCTCGGTGCTCAGGTCTGACTCGCACTTGGCCGGTTTTTTCAACTCCAATACCAAACCCTTAGAACTATGTCCTGCACTTAATAAAACTATTTAAAATGAAACTACTCGTTATAATTAAATTATATTCAAGATAAGAGATTGGATTTTACAAACGCAACAAAAGGCAAGTGAAGGAAAAAGTAAAGTGACAGATCACAGACTGTAGTAAGATGACCATGGACTAGTGATGTCCCTGTTCGAAGGTAGTGTTGTATTTATCTCCAATACACTTGCTAGCGAATGTAAGTACCCAGTAATTATATTCTAAGCACGGCAGCGCCAAGCGCCATACACGCCGGTTAGTGTCGGAAATCACCGTCGTTGGAGCAATTACAACCGGGCCGCGACCGTCTCGCAACAGCGGCAGATTTAGCGCCTCGATGGCTCAACCACACGAGTAGATATTATAGACCAGAGGGGAAGCTTCACACTAGCTCACGCACACCACGACGTGTCACGGACGCTCCGTTTGCGCCCAGCTCGATGGCAAAAGCGGCAAACGGAGCGTCCGTGACACGTCGTGGTGTGCGTGAGCTGCGCTAGAGTGAGTGAACCTACAGCCAGCCGCTAGAATGAAGCTTCCCCTCTGGTCTATATATCTACTCGTGTGGCTCAACGGTTGAAGGAGCGGACTGAAAATCGAAAGGTCACCGGTTCAAACCCCACCCGTTGCACTATTATCATACCTACTCCTAGCACAAGCTTTACGCTTAATTGGAGAGGAAAGGGGATTATTAGTCAGCATGATAAACTTGGTGATAAGGACAAAAATAATCATTTTGTCACGTTCTGATAAGAGTTGAAATGCATTTAGCTATCTCGCTTTAACAATAAGAGTCACATTAGGGCTGCTTCTACAAGTATATATTTTAAGGGTAAATCGTACTTTTTTTTTGACAGTTAACACAGAGCAAATATGGCCAGTCCTTTCTTATTTTTTTTTATAACTAGCTTATGCTCGCGACTTCGTCTGCGTGGACTACACAAAATTCAAACCCCTATTTCACCCCCTTAGGGGTTGAATTTTCTATAATCCTTTCTTAGCCTACATCATAATAGCTATCTGCATGCCAAATTTCAGTCCGATCCGTCCAGTAGTTTGAGCTGTGCGTTGACAGATCAGTCAGTCAGTCAGTCAGTCACCTTTTCCTTTTATATATTTAGATTTATAGACTAACGCCTGGCTGCAAGTGACGATGCAGTCTAAGATGGAGCGCGCTTGCCTACATTACGCATTATACCTATGTTTGTTTTAGTCGCCTTTCGTACCGCTCGGAGCAGTCGCTCATACGCCAAAGCCGTGGCCCCGCGGACGAGTCCAGGGGTAGAATAAAGATCTACCGCCGCATAAATTCTAGTTTCTTTGAGTAATAAGTAATAACTACTTGCGCTGAGGGCGTCTTCGTTAGCTCTATAAAAATTAATGGAGGAAAATTCCCAAGTACCCTCTCGCAGTTACATTATGTAGTTATTTTAAGTACTGTTCATTAAAAAGCGGACAAAATGGTTTGAAAGACAGATTCATGAACAACTGAAAATAGGTCGTTCCTTAAAAATGATACTTCGAAGAGTTCAAGTTAACTTTAAGTTAAGCATAAGATACTTATTGGTACTACGCTACGTAAAGAAGCGACACTGAGGATGAGATATATAGAGCGCTCTATGACTTTGCACAGACTTAATTTTGAGTTAAAACGAGACAGATTTATATGAGAGATATACATCTGTCTTGTTTTAACTCTGTCTAAGTCTAAGCATTATTACCATAGAGTTATAACTACATCACTGATTATTACAGTTATTTTTACGACTCTAAAACAAAACTTTTCGAGTTACCCCAACGTTCTGTCTGGCGCATAGTACAATAAGGTTCGTAGCAGTAATAATTCACAGAGATTTCAACTTTATTCAAATGAACATAAGATTGAAATATAGACGAATAGTGTATTGTTCAAAATTCAACATACGTTCGATAAATTGGAAGTGGAACAAATTTGGAACATTCGAACATTTGAACAAGTGGCGGACGTCGGGCGATCCGTCAATTTATTTTCAATTCCCTTGTTGTGGTGATAATAAATAACTTTTATTCTGAGAGGGAACTGTTTTGAATTCCCGTTCCGTTCAACTTTCATGTTTTTTGGAGTAAATAAAAAAATCACTTTTCATGTTCGGGAAATACCCCGAAAAATCTGTAATTTCAAAATTTTAATGTGACTGTGTACCTAGCAGTAGTAGGTTTCTATAACTGCCCTAAGTTTCAACTACAGTGCGACAAGGCTACCTTGGCTCGTGGTGAAAATCGGAACTAACGTTTCCATCAAGTGTCCCCTTTGTTCTTGTTTGAATATTCTAAGCCTTTGTTCTCCAACAGCGCCCCCCATGTCAATGTCATTGAAGTGCCAAGAGAGCCTTGTCGCACTGTAGCTGTGACATACTGACAGACGGACAGACCGTACTGGACGAAACTACAAGTGTTGTAGTTCCATGCATGTGTTCCATGTTTTAATACGGAACCCTAAAAATAAAATAGATAACTGGTCTTTAGAAAACCATATTTTTAATATAAACGTGTTAAAAATTGCCGAAGATACGTTAAATGGCTGCGCGCGGGAACCGCCAGATCCACGCCGGATATTACAATATTTAATATCTTAATGCCACTTCTAGTCTAGTAGGTTAGCCTGCTCGCACATTCATTCGACCCGTACGAGCCGCACGTTCCGCAAAATACATTTCTAAAGATCCTTTTAAACAATGATTTTAGGCTTATTTCGTGTTTTAACGACGTATTGGGGCCGATTCTCTTGTACACAATCTCTAAACTAAACGAAATTAACGGGTCTAAATCTAGTGCTATCCTTTTCTGCAAGCAACATTATGAAAGGGATAGCAATAGATTTAGACGTGTCATTTTAGTTTAATTTAGAGTTTGTGAACAACGGAATTAGCCACATTGTATAAAACGGGTACATTCCACGATTAATTAGGCGATTATGAACTGCCGATATTTCGACTCAGTTGCATGAGTCGTGGTCACGACGGGATTGCAGTTTTTAACTATACAGGCTTGCGTTTGACTGCAATCTATCGATGCTGCAATCACACCAAACAGATGATGCAGCCTAAGGTGGAGCGCGCCCGGCGCCTGCCTAAAAGGTGCTTATGCACTCTTCTTTTGGAGGTACCAATATTATAGCTACCGGCGAAAAAAGTTTGTGTCAACAGATTGGAGGCGATTATTACAATACTAGGGACGTAGGAGCTCCAACAATATGGGATCTTTGAAAGTAGTTTCGATAACTGCAATGTGCCGCTACTAGATGGCAATAACGGTCGCTTGAACACTGTTTAAGTAAAATGAGCCTCAACCACATATTTGCAAATCCCAAGTTCATCTGTACATCTACAGCCAGCGCTCCAGACGGAAACTTTGTGTAGTTAAAATCGTAGATATTGAATTTTTGGCTTTAAACTAAGGAGCATAGGTCAATTTTTCTCTGATTCTCTGATATTTCGACGCTCGAATTCTATCAGCGTTGGTGAGACGGTAAATCTTACACTAAAGCACACTGTACAGTGCTGTCAGATGCGCGATCATCTTTAGTAGTCCACCGGGTTACCATGAAAAATGTGAGTGTCCCCATAAAGAAGGCTTTAACGCTGGGAGCGGTGAAAACATAATTTGGTCGTATTACCGCTTGGGCGGCCGCCAGCGCTCGATATTATAATTAAAATGTAGCCGATACTTAACGCTGACTTTGATGAAGTGGGGTTTCATTAATAAAATGGGAATATTCATCAGAACCCACTTAATGAAATTGGAATTTTGTACCAACATATTGAAAAAAATAATTATGTAAAGAACAGTAGAATTAATGACTAGCCCACAAAAATAGATTTTATATTGTCCACTTTCATGCAAAAGCCACGCGCTGTTAATCAAACTTTTAGTTACTTTTATTTTCACTTACTCAGAATAATAACTTATGTTAGCTGATTGTTCAAACTTCAAGCATACCTGTAACAAAACACAAAAAAAAATCAAATAAAATTAAAACCGACTTCAATAACTAAAAACACTAAAAAGTAAAAAATAATTTAATTTATTACCCAATATAAATGTAACAAGAATTATTGTAGTTCTATAGTAACATTTTTTGGAGCCGGTGCCAATTAGCCGCACGAACTGTCTATCTACTCTTCGTATTATTTTGTGACTCCACATTGGCACCTCATTGCCAACCCTTTTCAAAGCCTCCTCCAGAGAAACAATGACAATCGGGGAAGGAACGCCCCGCACGCCCGCGCAGTCCCGCCCTAACCCGGTGCGGGCGAGCGCGGGTAACTTGCGGGTGGGCGGTCCCCCTGCCTCATACCCCGCCTGCCATCTCAACTTGTCACGGACTATAGAATCAATGAGAGGTGTTACGACCCTCACTAATGAGGATATCGACACAAAGAGGAACATCACGTAGGTACTGACGTCGAGTTAACTTTGACGTTACATCTTCGACACTGCAGTTTCAATTGTGCGATGGTACAATAGTGGCAATCAATACGACGCGTCCATTTGTACATCGCTAATTGTCACGTATTTGCTGCGGCTCCTGACTTCGCAGCACAATCAGCAAGTCTAAACATTTACTTGGACTTCTACTGCTTAATTGGATACCTATTGATCCTTTAATGTGTGGCGGTCGCCACAATTGCAAGCAGGTGGCGCTCCTTACTCGTACGAAGCAAAAAGACCCGCAATCATACATAAATTGGATACTTGTCGCGAGAAGACCCCGGGCCTCGAGGCTTGGCCTCCTTACCCGGGCGCGTCGCTGGGCATCTCCGTGCCCAGATTGAACCGGCTAGGGCCTGCCATCTAGGCTTTGGGCCCAGGTGGTTTGGTTGTCTTCGCCCTTGTTCACCGCGCGCCGCGCGCGGTGATGTTGTGGGTCCGTGTTGGTGTTGGGGTGGGTCTCGCGTAGTCGTCTCGCCTGCGCGTTGTGCTGGTGACGGCGATCGAAGGAGCTCCCGAGGTAGTGGACGTCCTGTCATCGATCGGGGGATGATGGAGCGATGCCGTGGAGGTGTTCGTACGGTCCGTTGTCCGCGCGCGCCAACATGCGCCGCGCGAGTGTGCGGAGTGCGGACGTACCCCTCCACGGTGGGCGTCTTGAGGTGCAACATGGTAACACTTCCTCGCGATATCAGTACCCGTAGTCCAAGATTTTACGTCTCACCAAACGAAACCAAATTCGAGAGTCGAAATACTTCCGCGTTACAGTAAACTGGATCTTAAAAGCCTTGTTTTAAAGCTCACGTTTGTCTACACTTCTACAGCCTGCGCTCCAAGCGGAAACATTGCAAAATTAAAATCAGTGGCATTGAATATTTGACTTCAATTCAAGGCTGTTTAGGTTCATTTTACTGTAACTCGGAAGTATTTCGACTCTCGAATTTGGTTTGGTTTGGTGAGACGTAAAATCTTGTACTACGGGTACTGATTCGCACTGCTACAAAATGAAATTCCTTCAGGCTCTCGTTTGCGCCACCAACTACAGTATTAGGACCTTCAAAAACTGGTCAAGTGCGAGTCGGACTCGCACACGAAGGGTTCCGCACTATCATACAAGAAATCTCAAACCAGTATCGCAACAGTGCTATCTTGATGTGATTGAGTAAAATAATATTTCAGAAACACAAATCTGTAATAGCAAAAAGGTTAGTCGACATCACAGGTGACCGAAGAGCTGGCAGCTACCTCGGACAAAGAATTAGCCTAGCTATCCAAAGGGGGAACGCTGCCAGTATCTTCGGAACCTTGCCTAAAGGGACTCCTTTTAATAATATATTTTATTTATTTATTTATTTATTTATTTTACACTTTATTGCACACAACACAAAGTAAACATTGAAAAAACACAATACAGGATCTTAATCTAATAGCTGTAGCATGCAAAGGCGGCCTTATCGCTAAAGCGATCTCTTCCAGGCAACCTTTGACGAAAGGAATCACGAAAGCACGGGTTGGTGCGGCAGCCGAAAATGGCCCTAGGTATATTATATTATTATAAATTAGACTACATACACAGTACATTCTAATAATACACAAATATATATAAATATATATACCTATATACATATCTCTATAATATACTACATAATTCTGTTTACATAGATAAATAATAGTTCTTCAAACGATTTTTGAAGGAGTTTAAGGATTTCGCCTGACGTATTTCAGCTGGGAGTGAGTTCCAGAGTTTGACACTGTTAGTGGTGAAAGAGTTACCATAGTATACCGTGCAGCTGTGTGGAGTCATAAGCTTATTGTCGGTGCTGGAGCGGAGGGAGAACTGATGGTTCTCACCAAGATAGGAAAACCGTTCTTTTAAGTATGATGGTGTTTGAGGGTAGTACAGAATACGATATAGGAGCGACAAAGCGTTAATTTTAGTTATAATATTATATTTTTTAAGGTTTTAGTTTTAGTTTAAATTATTAATTAGTTTAGCAATTAAATATATAATTTACAAAAAATAAAATTCACATACAATCTGTAATATCGATATCTTTGGCTATACCTGCTGCCCGTTATATCTACAACAACAAATTAACCCGTAAGTAGGTATAGTACGCGACGGGTCGAGATGGCAATCGGGGAGGGAACACACCCACACAACCCCCGCGCTAAACCGGTGCGGGTGACGTGCGAGTGACGTCCCGATTGCTATCTCAACCTGTCGCGGACGATACGACGGTACATCAGTATCAATCAGTGAGTATAAACGTTAGCGAGCTTCATTTGCCGCTCTCTAATTGTCACGTATTTGCATCGACGTGACGACGACGTGACGCCGTGACACTGGGACAAAATCAGTGTCACTTTGACTCTAAACACGTGCAAAGCGTTGCTTGGACTTGTAAATTTACCTACGAATCGCATGTTGTGTAGTTTGTCGACAACCTCCAGCTGGCGAAGTGGTGACAGTGGTGAACGGTGTGGACTTTCCGGGTTCGATTCAGCAGGTGCAAGTTGGAAAATAATTTCAAAATTTCTAATTATCGGGGTCGTGTAGACTGTAGCTAAATTTTATTGTTACTACGCATAGAAATCTTAAATTTCTGTGTTGACCATACCATACCATACCATTGGTAACATACCAAATATCAATCGATAGCAATTATTGTTAAGCAACGTCCAAGTCGGTAACTACACGAATGACCGACTTTAGAGGTCCTATGGCCAATCCACTACACTGCATTCATATCAGGCCAAATTTGGAGTTATTATTTTTAAAAAAATATGTCAAAAACTTATCAATATGATAAGTAATAATATTATGAGATACTTTAGCGTTTAAACTACCGTGAGTGATTTCCATTCTAAATAATATCTGTCCCGGCTTTACTCACGTGTGTAGTCGACGTTAGCCCGACTAGTTTCGAACCCATACGGGGTCCTTTTTCAAGGGAGTCCGTTGGCGCACGCGCCGCGGTTTTGACTGCGGGACGCACGTGTCCCCCCCCCCCCCACCCCAGCCACCCTCACAACGGGCTCTACGGGCAGCGGCACGTGCGTCCCGCAGTCAAAACCGCGGCGCGTGCGCGAACGGACTCCCTTGAAAAAGGACCCCGTATGGGTTCGAAACTAGTCGGGCTAACGTCGACTACACACGTGAGTAAAGCCGGGACAGATATTATTTATTATGAGATACATTGAAACGTACTTCAAAGTTTTCGCATCTCTAAAGCACTCTGAATACCTGAAAATAGTCGTAAGCCCATAAATCCTACAAGTTACCTGGCGCGTAACAAAAGCCTGCTTATCACGACCGCCAGCAAACAACAAATCATACCACATTATCCGCGGTCCCGCACTTTGTCTTAATACACCAGACATCGCCAGGAGTACGCAGGAACATTACCATAAGAGTAGTCTCACACTTGCAGCGCTACGCGGCGTTTTCGGCGACGAACTATCTTGTACAGAGCTCTGTTGCTTGCGATTTATCTGGTTCGACATACAGTAGATGCTTTTAGAAAAAATACCTCTTTTCGAGCTCCTAAATTAACCATAAGAAAGTAGGTTAAGAAGTAGTTATGTTTATATCACTTGCTTCAACAGTTAAGGAAAACATCTTGAGAAAACCTGCATGCCCGAGAGTTCTCCATAACGTTCTCAAAGGTACACTGAGCCAGGCGTGGCGGACTATAGCCTAAACTCTTTTCATTGTTAGAGCAGACCCGTGCTCAGTAGTGAGCCTGTGATGGATTGATCATAACAATGAACTTAACCTCAAACTGTTTTCTAAGCCTCTTTGATTTTGCGGGATAAAAAGTAGCGTATGCCACTATCAATGTCAATAACTACAGTCAATAGCATTAGTCATGTAAAAAAATCAGGTTATCCCTTGCTCCGTTGCGACGCGATTGAAGGACAAACCAACATCGACACTTTCGCATTTATAATATTACTAGCTGATGCCACGACTTTGTCCGCGTGGATTTACGTTTTTCGAAATCACGCGGGAACTCTTTGATTTTCCGGGATAAAAAGCCTATGTGTTAATCCAGGGTATAATCTATCTCCATTCCAAATTCATTTCAGCCAAATCCGTCCATTGGTTTTTGCGTGATTGAGTAACAAACATCCAAACATCCACACTTTCACATTTAAACTATTAGTAGGATGGATATGGATAGTGGTGATTAGTGATTCAGACAATCACAACAAGAGCATGTAGGTAGCAATATGATATAATAGTCACAACTTCGAAGTGCTTGCCAGCGAATCCGCAATCAAAACAATGTAAAAACGCGTCTTTCACGCCGTCAATGTGAAGCGGCCCTTAATATAAAAGGGTTCTCTTACCATGACATTACGGTTAGGCAGGGTTCACACGAGGACGCGCAGTGTTGGAGATTATCAGAGCGTTGAGATTCATGGCTGTGATGTTTAATTGTCACCATTTCGTTCAACTAAGGCCTCTAACCGCCTTTCTTCCGGTCCTGTTTGTTACAAAACGACTCACTGACTGACATGTCAACGTATTCTGACTGAATCAAAAGATTTTCAAATACCTGTCTCAATATTATGTAGTACTAGATGATGCCCGCGACTTTGCGTGGATATGTGTATGTTTAAAAAATTCCGCGGGAACCATGAATGTTTTACGGAATAAAAAGTAGCCAACCATCTATCTCCACTCAAATAGTCCAGTAGTTTGAGCTGTGCGTTGATAGATCAGTCAGTCAGTCACCTTTTCCTTTTATATATTTAATCGTAGACTAAGTAGGCTTGGAAACGAGTAGATATAGCCTAACATTTGACAGATGTGGATTCAGGATCAAAATTTTCTTGACTCTAGTTCACTCAAACACTACGAATAAAGCCAATGGAAAAAACCCCTCTTATAATTCAGCGCTTGTGATCATAGCTCAACACTCAACACATCACTCTTCATACAAAGCTTTAGCGATCGTCGAACAGGAGCACGAAAACCGCGGGAAATTACATTTCACGTTATTACCGCGCCTGATTTACACACGAACATGACAACGCGGCGTGTGTAAATATGAGAGCAAATCATGCCTCTGTTGAGTTATTATGTAAAACCGCGGGTTCGACGTTGAGCTCGCTGTCGAAACATATATTTGACGCAGCCAAACTATAGGAAGCGCGGACTTGGGATATATACTATAAAGCTGTCCGTCCAGCCGTGCCCGAAAGAGCCAAGCGACTATTTATTTTAACTCCTCTGTCAATACCTACTTACTTTCTATACCATCACCAGCCATATATATCTATGTTATGTTATTTTTGGTCACCATCACGCGGGCCATAAATACGTACTTGTCGCGAGTCGGTCGCAGTACAGGCAAAATGATAGATTTGCCTTCAAAAAGTTTCCTATCACTACCCATATTACAAATGTGAAAGTGTGTGTGTACTTCCTTTATTTAAGATAAAAAAAAAATATTGTTAGAAAAGACATATTACTCGATTAATGATTACCTTGTAGAAATTTTTTAGTTTTATTTTAATTTTTGACATTTGTAACATTATCATTTAAATTTGTATTTTTTTGTGACTAAGTATTTAATTTGACTAATTTTATCAAAACTATGTACACGTTGTTCGGTATATCATAAGTCATAACATATTGCATGCTAATAGGCAGAATTTGGCTGTACCTTTTTGTTTTGTAATATCTGCACTGTTTACCCATATTCGCAATAAAGAAATTTGAATTTGAATTTGAATTTTGTGTTTGTTTGTTATTTTATCCTTCAATCACGTTGCAACCAAGAAACAAATTGATGTGTTTTTTTGCATGGGTACAG
Organism: Maniola hyperantus; assembly: GCF_902806685.2. Classification (NCBI taxonomy): domain Eukaryota; kingdom Metazoa; phylum Arthropoda; class Insecta; order Lepidoptera; family Nymphalidae; genus Maniola; species Maniola hyperantus. The sequence continues at coordinate 344,174 of NC_048549.1, forward strand.
TTAAACACCTGGAAAATGACATGTGTTAATTTTATTTTTTTCGGAAAATCATAGAGTTCCCACAGGATTTACTTTTTATTTATTTAGAAAACCTTAATGCAGGCGAATGAAGGATTATAAATGAGCCACATATTATTGTTTCGCAGCGTCAGTGCTGACAGCTTCCAGTTCTTCAGTGTTGTTCTGTAAGCTTCCAGTTTACAGAATAACACTGGCGTTCACTTATGCATATTTTAAACGATCTCGGATCAAGATAAGCTTATTCAAATATGTTTTACCTATTCAAAAGATTTGGAATGTTACAAGATAATTTTGTTGTGATTAAGAAGCTAAGCCCAATTGTGATATTTGATTAGGAAGCGATTCCTAACGCAACTTTAAATCAAAATCACGACATAAATATTTTATTAACACTGCAGGTTTTTTCAAGAAAAAGCTCGACGCCTGAGAGTTCTCCATAATGTTCTCAAAGGTGTATGAAGTCTGCCAATCCGCACTTGAAAGTTCATATGATTCCGGCTATCACGTGTTTAATCGACGTAAGCCCGACTAGTTTCGAACCCATCCGGGGTCCTATATCTAATGGGAATCACTCACGATGGTTTAAACCCTGAAATCCCTATTAAAATTCAATTTGTTGTGTGTCAGACACATAACACACGGCGTTATACACACTACATCACTACAAACGTTACATTAATCTCGTTAAACGAATTAACCGCGTTAAGCGAGCACTAGCGTACGTGTTGCGCAGGTATTGGGTACTCGTTAGTGCGAATTTACGGCACCTTCACACGTGTTCGTGTGCCACTCATTTCAACTCTGCCGAATTCACGAGATATGCCATTCGGCCTGATTATACCATCTCGTAGCAATTATACCGCGCGACAATAGGGTTCTGGGCTGTGGTGTGCTCTGAGGAGCTTTTTGTCCTCATTTCTTTGACGACCTCCCTGGCGTAGTGGTAAGGAAGTAGAGAACATTATGTACTCTAAGGCACGCAGGTGTCCTCACGAACTGCAGGAGGCCGCGGAGCGGGAACGAGAGCTGGACGCTGACGCCCACCCGCTCCGCAGAAGACGACAGGGGAAGAAGGAGACATTATGCTCATCTTCTCCCGCCTTAAGTACTGACTGTAAACCTGTGCCGGTTCAACGTCAGAACGTCTCAGTCGCATCCGACATCCTGAAACGCCTTATAGTTGACGCGGACGGTACCGCTGGGTGTAGTGGGTATGCTGAAGGCTGTTGAAAATTGCCAGTGAGTCCCAAAACCCCACCCTTGTGCGGGATGCGTAATTGCATTTCATCATCATCATCATCAACCGATAGACGTTAACTGCTGACAGACCCTACAAAAGACTTATGTCGTCTTTTGCAGGGACTTCCACACGGTCTTGCGCCGCCTGAATCCAGCGGCTCCCTGCGACTCGTCTAATGTCGTCTAATGGGGTCTTCCAATATTGCGTCTTCCGGTGCGAGGTCGCCATTCCAGCACCTTGAGATCCCAGCGCCTAGCCTAGCTATTGCATTTTTACCAGCGGAAATAAAAGGTGTCCTCACGATGTTTTCCTTCACCGTTAAAGCAAGTGATATTTAATTGCCTAAAAGTTAAAACCTATGTATGTATATTTTGTGGATATAGTGCAACCAGAAAATATATATTTTCCTAACTGTAACTCCGAAATATTAGGCTACTGCATTAAATTCTTAATCTAAGAGGGTACCCGTGCTCGCACTAGATGCGAATATATTAAAGTTGTGGTCAGAATCAGTACCAGCTGATACCTACTTGTCTACCAATCCGCACATGGCCAGCGTGGTAGGGTAGACTATGACCAAAACCCTTATCACTCTGAGAGGAGACCCGAGCTCTGTAGTGAGCCGGTGATGGGTTGATCATGATGATGATACCTACTTAAAAACTTAACAAAAACAGTTTACTGAAGGTATCAATCGTGTGTACTCGCCCTTACACCTGCTGTGAAGCAATAATATTGCTTCCCATCAATTAATTTGCTAAACCAGCGATTCTCCCAGAGCCACACATCAATATAGCTCTTATTCACATGGTCAATAGAGACTATTTCGCGACAATAAATACTACATAGCTTATCGTGACGTAGTGTTATCGCTGCAACTGCATTATTTGGGGTGATATTTTGGAAATGGTCAGTGTGGTGACAAGTAACTAACTGTTCACCCGATTGAGGTAAAACTAATAATAGAAATGGGGAGAGCTACCGCTGAGTTTCTTTCCGGCTCTACTCAGTAGAATCTTCATTCCGAAGCGGTGGGAGAGGACAGACGTAGCATTAGAGACACTAGTAGTCCTACATGAAAAACCGGTCAAGTGCGAGTCAGGCTTCACGCACCGAGGGTTCCGTACATCGTATCGACATTTTGCACGATAAATCAAAAAGTATGATGCATAGAATAAACAAAAATCTGTCGAATCTGTCAATAGAATGCACAGGTGAAGCCCTTTCATATGATATCCCACTCGATATAGACACTAATTATTAGTTCATGACCACAATTTAATTTTTTTTTTGTGATGTTACCACAAATTCACGGTTTTCAGATTTTTCCCCAAATGACTGCTTTAAGACCTACCTAATTTCATGATTCTAGGTCAACGGGTACCCTGTAGGTTTCTTGACCGACAGACAGACAACAAAGTGATCCTATAAGGGTTCCGTTTTTCCTTTTGAGTTTCGGAACCCTAATAAATGAATTTTGATAGACTTTCCGACATATCGACGTCTTAGCTCATCAATCATCATCCATCCACATCCATCATGGGTGGGTATCAGGGGTGGGGGTGTGATGTTTATGATCAACCCACTGTGCACGGCTCTCCTCACAGAATGACAAAGGTTTAACCATAGTCTACCTTGTATCTGTCTTGAATCTACATATTTAATTTCCATTCCATTAATCGGGGCACGAGGCAAGGGGACGCCCCGCACACCCGCACGTCACCTGCTCTATCCCGCACTGGGTTAGCACGGGGGGTGTGCGGGGCGTCCCTACCCCGATTGCCATCTCAACCTTTCGCGTACTATATGTACATAGACTGCTAAAATCATAATCCTTACTTTTACTGGTAAAAACTGGTATTAGAGTAATAGGTATCTTACAATCGGTTATTACTGAACCGGTAATCACGCTGATTACCGATAGCCGGTGTTCAGTAATCGAGCATCGATTGCCGGGTAATAGGATTACGGGATAAACCGGCTTCAACCGGTTCCCCGGTATTTCACGCGCCGTCGTCGGCTTTCTGATAAAATTCGCCATTAAAATGTTAATTGAAAGAGTAATTGTAAAGTGTCGTCTGTTAAAGAAATTTATGTAAATTTGATGTATCGAAACGAAGTAAAAATAATATATTCTTTTGTTGATATAAAAACCTGTATTATTGAATTTGCATAATTCATACTATAAAATTGTAAGTGCGAGAGTGTCTGTACGTTTAGTCCAGCCCATCCGTTTAACCAATTTTGACGTTTACATAAAATTAGCTTACTTCCCGGAGACGGACAAAAATTCTAAATTTTAGTCCGTCGACATAGGACATCAAGACTCTTACATGACTACCTACTTATTTTATTTTTTAAATTTCAATTCTCTACCTATTACGGTTCATGAGATACCTACAAGCCCGCTGACTGATGGATGGACAAACGGACGGACAGCGGAGGCTTAGTAACAAGGTCCCGTTGGCATGTTTCGGGTACGGAACCCTGAAAAACGCTTCTATTCAGCGAGATTAAAATAAAGTCAACACCAACAAAACAAGTTAAGACCTAACAAAGGCTAGTAAATAAAAAAAGATAAAACAGTTAAATAATGAGCTGGCGAGTAGACTACCTTCAACAAAGACTTTGTAAGTATTTATATCTACAGTACGCGACAGGTCGAGATGGCAATCGGGGAGGGAACGGCCCGCACACCCGCACAGCCCTCGCGCTAACTCGGTGCGGGCGAGCGCGGGTGATGTGAAAGTGTGCGAGGCGTCCCCCCGCCTCATACCCCCCCTTGCAATCTCAACCTGTCGCGAGCTATAGACAAGACGGCAAGTTTTATCTCTAACCGCAAAATATCACGTTCTATACACAAACGTGTAAAAAATAAAAATAAACTTATATTTAGTCGTCAGTATTCAATGTTTTAGTGCTCTGATAAAGGGAGGTAAGTAGCTGTTATGGTTTTTTTTACTGTTTTTACGTGCTGTTGATAGGTCAATATAAAACGTTTACAGGAAGAACCTATTGTAGTTTTAAGTTTATAGTTTTTCAATGTCATTCGTTATTGCAACTATTGCGTTGATTCATCAGACGAGAAGAAGACGAGCCAAACTAAACTAAACTAAAGGCGCTACGTACCTTTTCTCGAAGCGTTTCGTCGTATTTTCGAGCAGTCATATTCACATTTTCTGCAAAAGTTGTAAGTAAATAAAGAAAATATTTTTTTTAACAATTGAACTATTCCTACGCTACGAATTCTCAAAGCAGTAGGTAGTCATTTGGGAAAAAAATCTTAGAAAAGGCCCATTTAAATTGTTTAAAATAATTATTTAAAAGTTGACAAAGTGGACTAAATGTTGTATAGAAGCAGGCGTTACTTTGCGAAAGTCCATGATATACAATGAACCAAAAGCTTAATTTGCTGTAATCCGCTGAAACAGGTCGAATCTGTATGGTGCAACATGCAGCATGCGTCGATTGTGTTTGGGATTTGTGTGGTGGTGGTGCGTATTGCTTGCCTGGTGGCTGCTTCTTCCTGCATGTTTAGCAGTGGGAGGGCGGGCGGTGCATTTCGCATGCTGCATGTTGCACCACACAGATTCGACCTGTTTCAGCGGATTACAGCAAATTAAGCTTTTGGTTCATTGTATAAAGTGGACTAAGTATAAGGGCGGGGGATTGCCAAGTATCTGGCAATGCGTCACGTGATTTCTAATACTATTCCGAAGAAAATATAAAAAAATAGACAATTTATACTTTGATGTAAGATTTTTACACCTTTATTACCTGTTCTCATCTCCCAGATGATCCAAACTTTATAGTCTCTGTTCGTTCCTACCTGTGTTGTGGACTATACCACAAACAATACGCAGAGAAACTATTAGCTTTTATAAAATAACGAAGGTCTGGCACGCACTGGCTTTCTCTCTAAAATATCGTAGATCCACCAGTGGGACAAAGCAGTGGGACCACGTAGGTACTCGTCCGCAAAACCGAGAATCTTTAAAGAATTAGTAATCTTTTAACAAAACACACAATTTAAATGCAAAAAGATCGCTTTTTTGTGTTATTCTGTATTTCTGAGTTAAGATATATCTCTCAAACATAACAATAAAAATAGCAATTTAGATAGATAAATGAGAGTACTTGTATAAAAATATAACTCAGTAATGGCGGCGTTTCGTGCGTCGCGAATCTTTTCGTTTATAACAATTTCTCCGGTTGTAGACTAATCGTACTTTCACTTTCGTGGCGTTATATTGCGGACGACCTCCTTTGTGTTACTTAGAGATACTAGTTATTTCTTGAATTCTTTCGAAGTACCTACCTAACAAGAACAATAATGATATATAATAATGATATATAATATATATATAAATGATAATAATTATACTAGTATCTATAATAGTACATAAATCCGCATAATATCATAACCCACAAGCACGCACTCACGCATACTCTCTCTCCCACACACAAACACACACCCACACACACAGACACACATACACACTCAAACACATATGTTGTGAATCACCTACTAGGTATTTTTACTAGTTAATTGACTTTTATATTTTCATATTATTATATTATTGTAAAGCTTGTTTAAATTACCAAACGTACTGTTATAAATTTATATTTAATATCTATTTAAGTAATCTGTAAAAAATTGTAATCCTATTTGGCCTTATTTTCAGTCTGTTATTATGTAAAATTATATTGTATATATCGCTGTTGATTGCAAAAAACAAATAAAATAAAATAAAAAAACAACTACTATAAGTAACCCAACTTATTACGTTGTAGGTACTTATCAGAAGTAGCCGCAGCACACTGCCCAGCGCTTTCCATACAAACGTAGTTTTTGTCCTATTTGATTATTAACCAATAAAACTCGGAATTTTTAAGACACATTCTAGAAACAAAAATACCTTAGGTTTCCGATTTCTGTTAAAATTTTAGGTTTTTTTAACAACACATTTTTATCGGAAATCTGACAAACCAAAGACACAAATATTAAAAATTTACCAAATTTGCTGTGACAGACCGACAGACATGAGTATCCTATAAGGATTCCTTTATCTAAATATATAAAAGGAAAAGGTGACTGACTGACTGATCTATCAACGCACAGCTCAAACTACTGGACGGATCGGGCTGAAATTTGGCATGCAGATAGCTATTATGACGTAGGCATCCGCTAAGTAAGGGTTTTTGAAAATTCAACCCCTAAGGGGGTGAAATAGGGGTTTTAAATTTTTGTAGTCCACGCGGACGAAGTCGCGAGCATACGCTAGTTTTTCTCATAGAATAAAAAAAACTAAAAACATTAGATAAGCCGGTAAAACCAGTAGCCAAAGCTGGTGTTAACCTCTCTTAACCCCCGGTGGTAAGAGCGGATCAGTTTGTAACAGCTAGGGATGGTACAAGTGAAGTGCAGAGTTAACATTAGTAAACCTCTGTAGAACAGTTTGAGTTGAAAGTGTAAGTACTAATGCGTTCATCGCCCTTGCATTTTAACGTAGGGTTGTCAACGCTCAGAAAAATTTGCTTTTATTGAAATAGCTACTTTCTATCACTCTACTTTTTCCCAAGAATGAAGAGTTATGAAATGACTGATCCAAGTATCAGCGGCTGTCTGCAACTCGTTTGATGTCGTCTCACACACGCACACACACACACACACACACACAACACACATAAAGAATGTCTTAAGCATTATATAATATTCATTCTTTGACTAAGCTTACGCTAACCCACAATATGATTAAAGTTACTTGAGAAAAGTGTATAAAGTGGTGAAAAGTGTTTAAAGGCATTTCGAACCAGTGGTAAATTATTCTGACGATTCAAAAGCACTTGTAAAAGTTTATTTGAATAAAAATGTATTCTATTTAAAAAAAGGTCTTTATTAATTCATACACAGTAAACTGGAAGTTATAAGAAAATCGAAAAATTCATATCTGGCTTCTAGTTTCTAATCATCATTAGCCTGTGGACGTCCACTGTTGGACATAGGCCTTCCCTAAAGAGCGCCACCACACCCGGTCCTCAGCCTTTCTCATCCAGCCACTTCCCGCCAGCCTCTTTATATCGTCGGTCCATCGTGCTGGAGGGCGTCCCACACTACGCTTGCTTAAACGCGGTCTCCACTCAAGGACTTTCCGGCTCCAACGGCCATCGCCTCTACGACAGGCATGACCTGCCCACTAAAGTTTCTTTCTAGTTTCTAAATCAATGACGAACTTCCCGAATTTTTAATTAAAATAAAAGTGACAACCCTAACCGAACCGCTTGTATACTCGAGCAATTTAAACTATGCGTTAGGATAAAGGGAAAGATTACTCTAGCGAGTAAATATTACTTTTCACTGTAAGTAGGTACAGTACGCGGCAGAAAGTGATGAACATCGGCCTTTAGAATGAAATTTCATCTTTGTAGAGCGTTGTCTCTGTCACTCACATATGACGCTTTGTCGTCCAACGACCGAGACAGTTCTCTACAAACCTGCTGTCTATAGTGTGTATTGTAGAATTATTGTTAGTAGTTATTGTTAGTTTATGATGCCGTGGCGTCACCCGGTTCAGGGTACCAGCTGAAAATCAGCGCTGTATGTTCTTGTGCAACAAGGCATACAGCATAAGGCTGCATGTCCACTGGTGCGGAGCGGAGCGGAGATGTGTTGAACAAACCAATCAGATTGTTGGTAAATAACGTGATGATTTTATTCCGTCATCTGACAAAACTCTGACTGGTTAACTATACACATCTCCGCTCCACTCCACACCGGTGGACAGGCAGCCTAATGCTGAGCTGGGACCCTTTTTCGGGTTGTGCCACACATGACAGTTTGTTCCGGCGCTTCTTTTGGTTGTGTTTTGCTTGTTCTCAGGTGGAAGAAGCGCCGAAATAACCAGCTGTTAGTTTAAAGATGTGATGTGTGGCACAGTTTGGGAAATAAACGTCTTTTCTTTCTTTCTTCTTTCTGTCTCCTTCTAGAAATCGATGTTCATCACTTTTGGCCGCGTACTGTATAGCATGTATGGAATAACGCCCGTGACTGCAACTTCAATAACGCCCGTGACTGCAACTTCAATAACGCCCGTGACTGCAACTTCAATAACGCCCGTACTGCAACTTCAATAAGGCTCGATTGGACGCGGTACTCACTATCACCATAACTATCGAACTATTCACCTACTTAACTAACTACAGGCTAAAGGCTTGGGCAGATAGATTGCGCGACGGCGCGCGGTGGCAACAGCGTGGTAGATTATACAGTGCCAGAAACAGAACTAGTCATGTCAGAAACCTACAGTGCCAACTTCAACTGTACAAAGTTTTAGCTCAATCAGTACCCTTATTATAAATGCGAAAGTGTTTGTTTGTTGGTTTGTCCTTCAATCACGTCGCAATAGTGGAACGTATTGACGTGATTTTTTGCATGGGTATAGATAAAGACCTGGAGAGTGACATAGGCTACTTTTATCCCGGAAAATCATAGAGCTCCCACGGGATTTTTAAAAAACCTATTTCCACGCGGACGACGTCGCGGGCATCAGCTAGTTGGGTTATATTTTTGCCCATAATAGATTTAAAAGGTAAACAAATACTTCTTGCTAAAATGCGTAGCGGTACACTATACGCAGGTACGACCGTGTTATCGATAATTGATAATGAAACAATGATACCAGTGAAATACTTAGCTTCAAAAGGTCTAGTGCAACTTTTCGAAGCTATGTGCGTTTTAAGCGTTCAAATATCACTGCGATAAAAATCATCGTGAGGAAACCTGTTGCCTGTCTGAAGTCTGCTAAGCCGCACTTAGCCAGCGTGTTGAACTAGGTCCAAACCTTTCTCATTCCCGTGCTGAATAGTGAGCCTGCGATGGGTTGATGGTGATGATTGATGACGCTACAAGTTCTCGCAATTTGTATTGTTTTAAAAACTTTTGTTAAAAGCTAGTATCACAACTTGTTTGTTAGTGTAATCATGGCACTACACGCGTGTTGTGTGCCCAAGCCTTTACCTTCGAGGAAAATATGTAAGAGTACCTAATCAATTTTACTTAGCATACCAAATACAGGTGAACTAAAGGACATTTTACTTTAACGAGATCTTAATTAATGCAGACATGGCAATTCAGACTAAACCTAATAGTTTAACGAGACATCGATCTTCAACCTAGCGTTTTCTCAGTATCAAGTCAAGGCCCTACTAATTTGGTTTTAAGTTTTAACCCTAACAGCCGCACTCAGAGTCGCTTAATCGTTACTTAAGGCATTAATTAGTATGGTTAAGGAATGTCTTAAGTAACGATTAAGCTACTCTGAGTGCGGCTGTAAGAGGCAACTACATATTAAGGAATTAAGTATTAAAGAAGTATTTACTGAACACGGGCTTCTTTTCAAAATGACAAGGGTTATAGTCCACCAGGCTGGCCAAGTGCGGGTTGGAAGACTTCACACACATTTGTGCCTTTGGTAACATTATGGAGAACTCTCAGGCATACAGGTTTCCTCACGATGTTTTCCTTCACCGTTACAATGTTACCTACTTAATTGCTTAAAACGCACTTAACTATGAAAAGCTAGAGGTGCTTGCCCGGGATCGAACCCCCGAATAGTCAACGTCGTTATTAACAGATTGTATATTATTTATCAGTACCCTTATTATAAATGCGAAAGTGTGTTTGTTTGTTGGTTTGTCGTTCAATCACGTTGCAACGGTGCAACGGATTGACGTGATTTTGTGCACGGGTATAGATAAAGACCTGGAGAGTGACATAGGCTAGTTTTTATCCCGGAAAATCAAACAGTTCCCACGGGATTTTTAAAAAACCTAATTCCACGCGGACGAAGTCGCTGGCATCAGCTAGTTAATTATATAAATTAAATTAATTAGGCGCTGTTATCCAAAAGATGTATAACAGGTTCCCTTTAGCTTCGCAACGCTACCGGTTCAGAATCTTAATTCCCATCAAAACCGGCCCGCGAAGTAGGTGCTCGCTCAAAAACAACGTGCCAACTTAAAATATTCCATCGCTAATGATATTCGTGGCAGATAACACCCATTTAAACTTGCGTTGTTCGCCATCTTGAATTTCTAATGACGTCACAGTATCAACGGTGAGATCTAACGATATAAAGCTCAAACGTGAATCTGAGATGGGTATTCATTGTGAAATATGGTGAAATTGAGAAAACCTGTAGGTGTTTAAGTAAGACCTTGAATAAGCAAGCTCGTCAAATAGGTTAAGGTTTAAAGACATCTATTCTCATAAAATACTTTAGTCACTTACCTACATGAGAAATAGGACGAAGTAGAGGTTTAAACTGTAACGCAAAGTTTATAAATACTTTAAAATTAAGTATACATTTATACTAATATCATAAATGCGAAAGTGTGTCTATCTGTCTGTCTGCTAGCTTTTCACGGCTCAAGAATTTAACCGATTTTGATAAAATTTTGTACAGAGTCAGCTTACATCCCGGGGAAGGACATAGACTACTTTTTATCCTGGAAAATCAAAAAGTTTTCAGGGCATTCTTAAACGTCCATATGTTTAATCGATTTTGATGAAGTACAGAGTTAGCTTACATCCCAGGGATGGGTATAGGCATCTTTTTATCCCGGAAATCGAAGAGTTCCCTAGGGATTTTAAAAACCTAAATCTTCGCAGACGAAGTCGCGGGCATCATCTAGTTTTTCCTAAAAAAAGCATATTATACAGTCGCACACTATGTAAACGATAAAAAAGCTTGGATTTGACTCGCTCCAGCAATGCACGGGGCTGCAATGGCTTGTATAGTACGGTATAATAACATTGTAAATTGAAAAATTAAAAAGAGCAACCGCCGAGTTTCTTGCTGGTTCTTCTCGGTAGGAACGGCATTCCGAACCAGTGGTAAATTAAAACTACCTGACTATTCATAAGCACTTGTAAAAAGTTTACATGAATAAAAAAAACATTCTATTCTATTCTATTACATAATATATTAACCCTGAAAACATTTTACACCTTTTTTGTGCAGGCATTTGCAGAGTCGTGTAAAAACAACCATGAGCTTTCTATTTGCACAGGTTATCCACCTTGAACCCCGATTCCTACATCAGTTTTAGTTTTAACAAAGCCAATAACAAGCACAATCGAAACGTGTACAAAAAACCTCGGAACAAAATGGTCAAAAAAGCGAAAAGAGTCGTTTTCACCGATCGCTAGCCGCTAGCCGCTAGCCGCTAGCCGCTAGCCGCTAGCCGCTAGCCGCTAGCCCACATAGCCGCATAGTGCGACCCGCAAACAGACCTCTACAGTGACGCCGAGTCGCCATACAACCACCCGCCTAACGGTTTAATGACCTCCGGCACAACTCATAAGCGGTAACGTTTTAGTTAAGCTCCATATCAGTAACGTCGTCAAAGGCAAAGTGAAATCATGGATAGCGATAGCTTAAATGCAATAATTTTAAAAAAAAAACGGCCAAGTACGAGTCAGACTCTGGCAGTCAGGCACTGAGGGTTCCCTACTACAATCAAATTTAATCAAAAACTAAGATGCATAAAAATAAATAAAAATCTGTTTTAGAATGTAAAGCCCTTTTATGATTCGAAAGCAACATTCATCATCATCATCATCATCATGATCAACCCATTGCCGACCTACTAACGAGTACAGGTCTTCTCACAGTAGGTATATGGAAAAACAGTAAAAACTAATGGACAGACACACAGACATCAAAGTGATCCAATAAGGGTTCCTTTTTCCTTTTTAGGTACGGAACCCAAAAAATTAAAAGCACGCTATGGCTTATAACTTGAGACATTATATCATAGGTAACGGTTCGCGTCGCACGCGCAGCCACGCCGTCAATCCGGCGTGGCTGTCCCTTTCACTCTCTGTGGCAAAGCTGGGGGGAGTGAAAGAGAAGCAAAAACAATCGCCATTGAAGTAAGTCTGAGAAGGAGATTATATTGTAATTATGTGCACGGTATGTGATTAAATCGATATGGCAATTGTTGTGGGGATGTAGGCCGCGACAACAATACCACTATTGGAGGTGAATACAATATTTGAATACTTAATGCCATCGAAGTAGGCGCCATGAAAGTTGAAAGAGGAGGTGGTTACAGTCTGTTAAATAAAACTCACGAGTCACATGACCTTCAGGTATAGCACAGCACTGCCCTGATCGGAATTAGAGTAGTCTATCTATATATATAAAAGGAAAAGGTGACTGACTGACTGACTGATCTATCAACGCACAGCTCAAACTACTGGACGGATCGGGCTGAAATTTGGCATGCAGGTAGCTATTATGACGTAGGCATCCGCTAAGAAAGGATTTTTGAAAATTCAACTCCTAAGGGGGTGAAATCGGGGTTTGAAATTTTGTAGTCCACGCGGACGAAGTCGCGAGCATAAGCTAGTCTCGTATATACCAGAAGTGAAATTAAATATTAATCACAACGCGCAGAGGCTTATCGAGACTTTTTCCTTTTATAATAACCTAACTGCAATATTAACTTGATTAGGGCACAATCATTGGTATTGCAACCACTCAATCAAAATGGCGACATAAACACAAAAAGCATTTACTAGTCGTTAGTCTCGAGTCGGAACGAGACTAGCTTAAAAACCATCAACCACCCGTATTTATACAATCGGCTCAAGATGGCTTCCCCGCAACATATCACGTGACTTCCGTTTCAAAAGGTGGCAACTACAAGTGCGATAACACTCGTCAGAATTACAACTTATATTATGTATTTTCCTTATAGCCTTATATTCCTAAGCTTATGAGGAGAGCGACACAGTGGCAAAAATATTGAAAAGATACAGATCGACTTTCATATTTCTAATATTCATATGAATTAAGTAGTATATAATGAGTGACAAGCGGTGGTAGCCTAGTGGTCTAGACGTCCGCCTCCTATTTGGGAGGTTGAGGATTCGATCCCGAGCACGCATCTCTAACTTTCCGGAATTAAGTATGTTCGTTTTTAGCAATAAAATATCACTTGCGTTGACGGTGAAGTATAAACATCGTGAGGAAACCTGCAATGCCTGAGAGTTCTCCATATTGTTATCAAAGGTGTGTGAAGTCTGCCAATCCACACTTGGCCAACGTGATAGACTATGGTCAAACACTTCTCATTCTGAGAGAAAAATGGGCCAGCGACGGGTTGATCATGATCATGATTTTTTTTTTATTTTTTTTTTATTAGGAACACAATACATTCATTTAACACAAACTACGACACTTATAAACAAACACAGGCTGATATATGTATCTATAAAATGTGTACACAGCATTTGCAAAATACAAATAAAAAGAACTTAACTAACTACTTAACTAAACAAATAACTAAGTTACTTAGGAGATGAACCCACCGTAAAATGATAAGAGCTTTTTTTTGAATGCAGTAGCTGAGTCATGAAATATGTCGATGATGATGAAATGATATTACGTGTAATTCTGATATTCTTCAATTAAGTAAGTAATTTATGCGTCAATCCCGATAGGTTATACGAAGGTGGTTGTGGTTGCAATAAATCTGCTAGATTTAGTACCCACTTTGAGTTATACCTACCTGGCCATCAATCCGAGCCTCAATCTGGCGCGATCGACTAATTCCATGAATACATAATACATTTGCGCCTCAGGTAACATATTGCCTACACAGCGAGTAAGAAGGTGGGTCGTAGCTGCAAAAAAATTACGCTAATTTACAAACGGAAATAGGATTATTCAAATTAAGTTTGTTACTTACCTGCCTGTCTTAAAATACTGTCGAAAATTCAAATTTTAGTTATTTTTTCGAAAATATTGGACTAATTATACATCGTAGGTTTATGGTAATGAGTTTTGCGGGCATAACATTTATGCATCTACATGTTTTTCCATAAAAACTTTGGTCAAAAATACTCATTTAAGTACTTCATATTTGTGCAAATCTGGGAAAATTCAGAAAATTCAGAAAACAAATATGAAGTACCTAAATGAGTATTTTGACCAAGATTTTGATTAGCAGAAACAGCTGAAAACGGCAAGCGGCGCAAGTATGCCTCTCTTATAGAGAGTTACATTTTTGTGCCGTTTGCCGTGGAGACCCTGGGGCCATGGAGTCTTAGTGCTAAAATTTTTTTACGAGACATTTCACCGCGATTAATAGCCTCAACTGGTGACAGAAGGGCTGGCTCATTTTTTGCGCAGCGGATCAGCCTGGCTGTCCAGCGCGGAAATGCAGCCAGTATTCTTGGCACCATTCCACGCGGTCATGATTTATATAGTAATTAGATAAGGCTAGCTTTAAGTTTTATTGTATTAAAAAAAAAAAAAAAAAAAAAAAAAAAAAAAAAAAAAAAAAAAAAAAAAAAAAAAAAAAGATTTTGTTTAAGATTTTGTATAATATCGTATTTATTTATGGAAATAAGTTAGTATAAGTATAGGTACAGGTAATTCGAAAAATCGTACATCGAATCGGAAAAAAACGGATCGATGTGATTTTTTGCATGGATATAGTTCGACCTGGAAAGCGACCTAGGTCACTTTTTATCAGGGAACATCAAAGAGTTCCCACGGGATTTATGAAGACCTAAATCCAACGGAAGCTGCGGGCATCGCATCGGCTAAATAAAGATAATAATAATCACTTAGATCAAAATGGCATTTTGATGACTCCATTTTACATTAAAATTTTGGGGAAAGTATATTTTATTATGTGCCGTTTTATCTTGTCGAACCAGTCCTTACGGGATTAATGGACTCCCAGCATTGATATATGAAGTCAAGATATACTGTTTCTTGGAAATACGTAGTCACGAACTACAACTGTTTCACGGCTAAAAATAAAGATTTGAAAAACCGGCCAAGTGCGAGTCAGACTCGCGCACTGAGGGTTCCGTACTACAATCGTATTTTATCGACATTTTGCTCAATAAATCAAAAACTATGCTCATGACATTTTGCTCAATAACTATACTTATACTGACTTCTAAATCAGATTTTTATGCCTAACAGTTTTAGATTTATCGTGCAAAATGTTGAAAAAATAAGACCGATAGTAAATAGACCGAAGTTTAATTATCGATATAATATATCGATTTTAGTCGTGGTATGTGGTGGTATTATTTACTTTATAATATAACTGCTTGAAGTTGAAGGAGTCAAGGTCTGTTTCGACATATATCTCGGGTTTAGTATATCAACGAACGCTCCCACATAAATTAACATTTCAAAATTTTAGGATGAAGGCTTTTGGATAACGCAAATGGGGCTGCCAATTGGGTGTTACCGTGATTTCCTGCTAAGTCCCTCTCAGGCCTCAGGCCTCAGGCCGCCGGGTACAATTCTGATAAATGGAGATTTCCGATAGTTCACATTTATATTGATTTCGGGTGCGGATATTGTCTGAATTGTGTTTTTCGGTTGGCCAACTTGAACGGAATGGGTTGATAAAAAAACCGACCTTTTCCCTGAATGTCTGCTATAAGACCTACCTATCTCTAGGTCAACGGGAAGTACCCTGTAGATTTCTCGACAGACAGACAGACAACAAAGTGATCCTACACCTAAGGGTTCCGTTTTTCCTTTTGAGGTACGGAACCCTAAAAAAGTGTAGTCCATTACAGCCCAAAGTTGGTCACCGGGTGTGGTTTACGAGTGTCCCGGGTCCCGATAACCCGGGACGCGCGGTTTATATCCCTAATGCGATTAAAACTCCATCCGCCGCCGCTTCCGGGACCCCTGCGATTTATTGCCCGCTCAGATGTGGCCTTGACTTGGCCAAACTTGAGGCCAACATGGCGCGAGCCTTGAAACTAAGTTTTTGGACATTGGGCCTGTCTGGAATTTGAATAGCTCTATTCGACCACCGCTGTTTATTCATCCATCAGTAGGTACCCTTATTATAAATGCGAAAGTGTGTTAGTTTGTTGGTTTGTCCTTCAATCACGTCGCAACGGTGCAACGGATTTACGTGATTCTTTATATAGATAAAACTAGCTTATGCTCGCGACTTCGTCCGCGTGGACTACAAAATTTCAAAACCCTATTTCACCCCCTTAGGAGTTGAATTTTCAAAAATCCTTTCTTAGCGGATGCCTACGTCATAATAGCTATCTGCATGCCAAATTTCAGCCCGATCCGTCCAGTAGTTTGAGCTGTGCGTTGATAGATCAGTCAGTCAGTCAGTCAGTCATTCAGTCAGTCAGTCAGTCAGTCAGTCACCTTCTCCTTTTATATATATAGATTAAAGTTTTGGAGAGTGACAAAGGCTACATTTTATCCCAGAAAATCAAAGGGTATCCAAGAGATTTTTAAAAACCTATATCTAAGCGAACTAAGTAGCGGGCATCAGCTAATACCTAGATAAGGAAGTTATCTAAACAATGCACCAGAAAAACTTATTTTTACAAAAAACTTCGTAATTGAAGTACAAGGAAGTCTTTTAGTAAAAAACAATACAAAAAAAAATAGAACGCAGACGTAAATGAAAACTTCTGCTTCTAGTAGGGGCAATCTCTGGAACTTTTTTTTTTTTTTTTAATAGATATTGCGAGCAAACGAGCAGGCGGGTCACCTGATGTTAAGTGATTACCGCCGCCCATCCGATGCGTTGCCGGCCTCTTAGGAATTTGTTGGTCCGCCCCAAACCAATTTTGAAAATTATTTCTCCATTAGGTAGAAGGCTACATTATTCCTGAGTGATAGTATACAAACTACGTTTGTATGTAGCGAGCGACGGCTGAACACCCGGTTATTTGCATTTATTTTGTTTGATCTTTTGGAAAATAGTTTCCCTTCAAACACCGGTCATGGCAAGACAAAGAAATAAAATACCTTCGTGTGTCGAGGGGTAACCATGCAAACACAAATCATAAAAGTTACTCGCCCATGTTTCAGGATAACTCCGACTTGTTGAGGTGAAAAGGTAAAGGGTTGCAAAAAACGTTTCTATGTCGTAAAGAATGCTTAAATATCCAATAAAATTACCCAATAGCACGTGCGGGGCGTGGATAGTTTCCCTGAGTTATTTGGTTACCAATAGGGGTGAGAAAAACTGTTAAAAGAGCTGAAAACTAAAGAATGATAGCCATAGTTCCTTCTGGCGTATACATTTAGTACATCACTTCAAAGTATTCAATCAAATTACGCAATAACATGTGCAGAGTGTGGATAGTTTCCCTGAGTTATTTGGTTACCAGTGTACGGGTGGTAGGGGTGAGAAAAACTGTTAAAAGACACGAAACCAATGCCTGAAAAGTTGAGAATGATATGAATGAACTTTGCCTCTCATTTAGTTCATTAGTTCACCGTATTCAATGAAATTACCCAATAAAACGTGTAGAGTAAGGACAATAACGGATAATAGGGTTTAAAAAACCGGCCAGGTGCGAGTCGGACTCGCGCACGAAGGGTTCCGTTCTGTGAAACTAACAAAATAATTACGTTTGTTATATAAATATTATTTTTATTCCGTTTTTTAATATTTTTTGTTATAGCGGCAACAAAAAATACATCATTTATGAAAATTTCAACTGTCTAACTGTCACGGTTGATGAGATACAGCCTAATGACAGACGGACGGACAACGGAGTCTTAGTGTTTCATCAACTTGGAACAACCTCAGTTAGATTAGGTTCAATTTACCTCAGATTTGATTTACCTTCATTATAGTCTGTAATTGGTACAGTGAGATATTTGGTGAGCAGGTGATCAAAAGATATATGAATAAGTGATGTAGTTCATTTTTATCTGTCGCCCGTTTACGGGAAAACGCCGGGAAAGTGGCGAAAATTCCCAATCCACGGAAAATTTCAGCGCACCCCACACGCCGTACAAGACTTATGTCGATACATTTGCTTGTTTTACCTATGTTCAGTGTAGAGGGTGAGATTTTGGGAGCGATCAGTGATGCAAAAATTATTCTTCTATTTAGGTTGCCGTCTTTTTTAACCGACTTCCAAAAAGGAGGTTTTCAATTCAGTCCGATTTTTTTAAATGCATGTACACCGATTATTTCAAGGTTTCAGAACTGATTTACAAATATAGATTTTTTAAATTAATCAAAAGTGGAAGTTTCCGTGGTGGTACCATATTTTTTTGGATCCAACTTCTTAATCCTGATGCTGCAGGGTTACTGCCCGCCTAAGTTATGAAGATTCAGGAAGTATTCATAGTGAATTAATATTGTAAGTTAAATAACAAATAACGATGTTAACTGTAACTTATCGATAGATTAAAGATAGGTTGATTATTATTATTGACTATGTTACTCCTTGGTTAATAAGAGGATTACTGAAGGAAGAGCTGAACTTATTTCGACGGGACTTTCACAGATAAGTAGAGACTTATCTGTAAAAGTCCCGTCGAAAAAGGTTCAGCCGTTCCGAAGATTAGCCCGTTCAAACAAACAAAACTTCAATTTTATTTATTAGTATAGACTAGCTTATGCTCGCGACTTCGTCCGCGTGGACTACGCAAATTTCAACCCCCTATTTCACCCCCTTAGGGGTTGAATTTTCAAAAATCCTTTCTTAGCGGATGCCTACGTCATAATAGCTATCTGCATTCTGCATGCCAAATTTCAGCCCGATCCGTCCAGTAGTTTGAGCTGTGCGTTGATAGATCAGTCAGTCAGTCAGTCACCTTTTCCTTTTATATATTTAGACTAGCTTATGCTCGCGACTTCGACCGCGTGGACTACATTCTTAACCTCTATTTCACCCCCTTAGGGGTTGAATTTTCGAAAATTATTTCTTAGCGGATACCTACGTCATAATAGGTATCTGCATGCCAAATTTCAGCCCGATCCGTCCAGTAGTTTGAGCTGTGCGTTGATAGATCAGTCAGTCAGTCAGTCAGTCACGTTTTCCTTTTATATATTTAGATTTCGACGGTTACACATTTTTCTACCTCAATACGAGTAGATTCAAATTTCGTTTGACTGAGCGCTCTCGAAATGTCACCCTTTTAAATCTGTTAGTTATTTTGTATCGTACGAGTATAAATTGTTTGAACAAAGCGTGGTTGGTTTACAATTTATGCTATTGTTAGAATACTTTGTTACGGATTTAAATTACGTATTTTATAGTCTGTGCTTTGTATTAAAATTAGTCTCTTTGGTCTAGTGATAATATATCAAATCTATTTAAAGTTAAGCTCCTAAAACAGCATAACTATGGACTGTGTGTGGACTATGGTCAAACCCTTCCCATGATAAGAGGAGACCCGTGCATAGTTTGATGATGATGATGATGATTTAGCTGGATCGACATGTCATTCAAATTAAAAATCGCGGGCACATGATTTGGTTTGCTTTTTGTGACTGAACTTTTTTTTTAATTCAACATGATTGTGAAGTTGCTATAACATTCCATATTTCCCATCACAATGAAGACGTCCACACAACAGACATCCGGCGAGAAGAGTGACGTCACAGGTCGTTCACCCCACGCATTGTATGCTAATACACACATCTCAACTTATTATAAACTAGGCATGGACTATTTCGCAGGTAGCATGTGAAAAATCATGTAAAAACCCTTTCATACGTAACACTTGCTGCCTTACCTAGCCTGTAAAAATCACGAAGCAAAAACTTACAAAGAAAATTATTACATTTATCCATCGAATGTGCATGGTCATCGACTAGACTGACTAGAGCTAAGAGCGCGCGAGCGAGAACACTCGCATCGCTGCGTGTTAGAAAGCATCTAGTTAAATTAATGCGTAAAGTTTGCCGTGAAAAACCACTGCTATTGAAATATCTGCGCTATTGACCTTAATCATTAGTTAAATTAATGTACCAAACGATTGTACTCGTAAGTGTGAAAAATTGAAGAACCACTTTCCGTGAAAAATAGCCTGTGAAATCGCTGTGAAGAAAAATTACAATTTCACCCTATGAAAATTATTTAAACAGTAGCAATAATAAATGGTCTGTAATACACACAGCTCAACTTATAACTAAACAAATGTGCTAATAAAACGTCCAAACAATGCGATAGCCTAGTTGTTAAGACTGCGGCCTCTTATTCGGGAAGTCCAGGGTTCGATCCCGGAATATACCTCTAACTTTTCATAGTTATGTGCGCTTTAACTGAATTTCTTTTTCTGTGACGGTGAAGAAAAACATCGTGATGATACATGTTGCATGGCTGAGAGTTCTCCATAATGTCAAGTTGTGCGAAGTCTGCCAATTCGCACTTGGTCTATGGCCTTTGATTTTCCAGGATAAAAAGTAGCCTAATATATGTCCCAGGAATCTCTTTACCAAACCAAACGTCAAAATCGGTTAAACGGAAGTGCCGTGAAAAGACATCAGATAGACGGACAGACACTCTCTCAACGCACAGCTCAAATTACTGGACGGATCAGGCTGTTGGGCAAGCAGACGTGGACATCCGCTAACAAAGATTTTTTTTAAACACAGCCCTAAAGGGGTCAAACAGAGAGTTGAAATTTGTGTCTACAACGCGGACGAAATCGCGGGCATAAGCTAGCCTCATCATCATGATCAACCCATCGCCGGCTCACTACAGAGCAGGTCTCCTCTCAGAGTGAGAAGGGTTTTGGCCATAGTCTACCACGCTGGCCATGTGCGGATTGGTAGACTTCACACACCTTTGAGAACATTATGGAGAACTCTCAGACATGCAGGTATCCTCACGATATTGATTTCCTTCAGCATTAAAGCAAGTGATATTAAATTTATTAAAACGCACGAAATAGAGGTGCGTGCCCGGGATCGAACCCCCGACCTCCAATTAGAAGGCGGACGTCCTAACCACTAGGCTATTCCTATGAAGCTGGTAATAACATGCTTAAATGTCATTTAAAACTTCCCTGAATGAAAATGTCTACTCCCATCGGCGGTGTTCCCACTAGATTACAACATGGGGTTATTCAAGGGGCGGACCATCAAATTCCTAAAAGGCCGGCAACGCATCAGCGGTTCCTCTGGTGCTGCAAATATTCATGGGCGGCGGTAATCACTTAACATCAGGTGACCCCCCTGCTCGTTTGCTCGCTATCTCTATTAAAAAAAAAATAGTACATTTTGTAAATGCGTGTTATTGAGGTCAAGAGTGAGCGGTCGCCCTTCGTGTGCGACTGTTGAGGCTTTCTTGTTACACCTCTTTCACTTTGAACTTAAGGTAGGGTACCCCACGCATGGGTAGGAGCATGAGCTTTGTTCTACCTTTAACTTATCATTTGAAAAGAGCAACCGCACAGTTTATTGCTGGTTCTTCTCGGTAGGAACGGCATTCCGCATTTTTGGTGCATTCCTGCAAGGGCTTCACTTGTGCATTCTAAAACAGGTTTTTTATTTATTTTATGCATCATAGTTTTTGATTTATCGTGCAAAATATCGGAAAAATACGACTGTAGTGCAGAACCCGCGGAGCGCGAGCCTGACTCGCACTGGGCCGGTTTTTTCAAGACAGATTATTCATATTCGGCGTATATTCTATACAGCATAATATCTCACTTCTATACTACAAATCAGTGTTACTCCTGTTAGTAGATACTATTATATGTTCTGTGCTCGTGTCTAGTAGTGTCGACTCTCGAAGGCTCTCCTCCTTATTGGAGAAACTGATGCGTAGTTATTTAGGCGTATAGTAGGTACAGTACATGCTTCGCGGTTTGAATACTTAAACCATTATGTAAAATATTAATCACACTATGTACTTATTTGTAGGTGTATACCAATACACCTACAGGCATCGTCATCCAATGGCCGGTTCATTACTGAGTACGGGTCTGCCGGGGTCTGCTTTTAGAATGGCGAGGGCTAGGCTTTGAGTACATTATGGAAAGTTCTCCGGCATGCAGGTTGCGTGAACCGTACTTTTGACATGACAGTTGACCCATAGAGTTAAAATGGCGCGTGAGGAGTCATTTTGTACGGACTATGATTTGCTGATCTAACACCATACCAGACCATCAATACGAGTAATTTATTACCTATTTTGAATAAATCATTTGACTTTGACTTTGAGTGCGGAATAACGCGACTTTTATCAGCATAATATAATATACATACGAAGTATGATATATATATATATATATATATCATACATATACATACACACATACATACATATACATATACATACATACATATCGTATATATATATATATATATATATATATATATATATGTGTACATGATATGTTGCCAGTGAACGCTGATGTAGCATATTACGATCAGAAAGCAAATTCAATTCTTCCATCCGAGTGGGAAGCACGTCCTTCCGCGTTACGTGCTGTGGCTGCCAAACAAAACACCCAAACTATCATGTTTGTGTGAACTCCTATGTAATACCGGCCAAGTGCGAGTCAGACTCGCGCACCAAGGGTTCCTTACTCGGGTATTTTTTCGATTTTGCACGATAAATCAAAAACCATTATGCATAAAAAATAAAAAAAATAAAAATCTGTTTTAGAATGCACAAGTGAAGCCCTTGCATATGATACCCCACTTGATACGAATTTAGAAGATTGTAGGTATGTTCTACGGATGATAATTGGGACTATTTATAAACAATAGCGCATATCGATGTCTAGTCTAGATCGTTAGGTGTTCAACTACCACACAACGTAACGTGAAGTAATCATGTAATTCTATTAAATGCACATCCTTATTACATACTCAAATTATAGCACGCAAACTCGTGTGATTTTACTACCATTATTTAATCAATTGAAGTTTTAATTAGTGACCCGCTCCGGCTTTGCACAGATTTTTAGTTGTTTTTGCGAGTAGCCGCATGTTTTACACGATTGGCCAAAAAAAGTGTAATGTTTTTCAGGGTTCATGTAAAGTTCAAGAAAACCTATAGTTGAGTACTTCCCGTTGACTAGAGTCATGAAACTTTATGGGTAGGTAGGTCTTATAGCATAAGCCAAGGAATAAATCCGAAAACCGTGAATTTGTGGTTACATCACAAAAAAAGTGTTCATGAACAAATAATTAGTATTTTCAATTTTCAAAGTAAGATAACTATAGCAAGTGGGGTATCATAATAATATGAAAGAGTGCAAAACTAACAGGTGCCCGCGACTTCGTCCGCGTAAAATTTCTGGTTTCTCATGAGATTAGAAATTTTCCCGCTGCAAAAGGCCTCACTTACCTACTCAGTACTCACTCATCTTAAGGCACGGATTCCAGAATATGTACTTAAATATCGATTTACATACTTACCTCATAACTTCAAAAACATAGGATTTTCATACAACCTTCCAACCTCTATTTCACCCCCTTAGGGGAGGATTTTATCAAAACCGTTTCTTAGCTTACATCCTAGAAGGAACCTACCTTAAACATACTGCGCGCACTTGGCCGGTTTTTTTGGATAGTCGTGCAAAAACCGAATTCAAACACCAAACTAAAAAGTAGACCCTTTATCAAGGTAACATTAGAGAAGAACTTGATTCTGTAGTGTGGTATGAATGGGGCGCATTAGTACGGGCGGCGGGCGGCGGGCGGCGGGCGGCGGGCGGCGGGCGGCGGGCGGCGGGCGGCGGGCGGCGGGCGGCGGGCGGCGGGCGGCGGGCGGCGGGCGGCGGGCGGCGGGCGGCGGCGGCGGGCGGCGGGCGGCGCGGGCGCACGGCGGCGCACGGCACGGGCTGGCACGGCGCATACCTCCATAATCTCCGACGTAACTCGCTTGTGTTTGTACTTTGTACGACTACTTTGTGTTGCTCCATTACGATAAACGGATTCTAAACATCTTCATGTAGTTACACCCGGTCAAATACCTACCTACTTAAGATAAAGTGTGTGTTTGTAAGGACCAATAATTGCATATTTTAATGACTAACTATTTGTCTGTCCGTACGTCTGTCTGTCAGCGGGCTGTGAAAATTTCAACTCTCTAGCTCTACGGTTCATAAGATCGTATCATGAATTGTAGAGAGTAGAAATTTTCACTGAGTGTGTAGGTAGGTAGGTAGGTACCTACATAACGTTTTAACTTTGTGTCAAATTTCAAGTCAAAAGTGCGATTTTAGTCCTTTGTTTGTAAACTGTAATGATGAACCGTACTTTTGACATTATATTTAAAATGGCGCGTGAGGAGTCATTTTGTACTATTACGTTAAATAAAACGTTTAATATTACGTTAAATAATACTATTACGTTACGTAAATATTTAATTAAATTTAAATAATTTAACTAAAATAAAATAAATTAAACAAAATAATTTAATTTAATTAATTTAATAATAAATTTAATTTAAGTAGATACCTACGAACTCACTAAGTAAATTATAGTTTCTGGTGTTCAGTGCAACAGACCTTGACCGCCAGTAAAAGCCTGACCTTGTCTGAACCTAGTACAATAGAATAGTATCATAGAAACGGTGATAGGTAGGTAGGTACCTACCTAACTGCGAAGGAGTAAAGGCCGAGGACAAATCAGAACACTAAGATCTTTAAAAACGGAAATAATATTTTTTATTGTATAGTATTTTTAACCAAGTGGCCCTTGTAGTCCAGCAGCCGGCAAGTGTTTTTTTGTGATCAATAACAAGCTGATTCTTCGTCTGTAGGTTCCGTTTGACGAGACGCCCAAGTTTTGCTCTGTGAAAATTGTCTATTATACATGTAGCTATTGCAAGTACTGCGCAGGCATAAAACTTGTCGATTTGGTGGGGTGTCGAAATTGTCTGAATAATTCTTGAACATTGAGATAATTGGATAATAAACTCAAATGTCACCAAAACTATTGAAAACAAAAATATTTAAGAGAGTATTTGTATTTGTATTTATTTATTTATTAAAGAAGAATATTTGCAGGTTACAACAAGTTTGGTGCATTCATAAACTTTAAATAAGTTTTTCCGTACACCAGTGCCGTCGACAGTCGATAGGTACCTACACGTAACATTAATTTATTGTTATACTTAATACTTAACAGCTAACTAACAATTACTTAATATAAACTAACAACATTAAGCTAAATAGTAGTAATAGAATAGTGGTAGGATTAAAATAATAATTAATGAATTAGCAAGCAGTTTCGTCACAATGTACGGTTTTCGCGGGCCATGTCGACATCTATTGTCTGTGGCCAGAGTTGCGTGGTTCGTGGGAACCACAGACAATGGCTCTAGTCACAGATTATATTATGAAAGGCAAAGGCTGTTAAGTGAAAAATCATTAGGCATTTAAGGTTTTTAGGGTTCCGTACCTCAAAAGGAAAAACGGAACCCTTATAGGATCACTTTGTTATCTGTCTGTTTGTCTGTCGGTCTGTCAAGAAACCTACAGGGTACTTCCCGTTGATCTAGAATCATGAAAGGCAGATAGGTAGATCTTATAGCAGACATTAGGGGAAAAATCTGAAAACCGTGTTTTTGTGGTTACATCACACAAAGAAATTAAAATATGGTCATGAAATAATAATTAGTATTTTCAATTTTCGAAGTGAGATAACTATATCAAGTGGGGTTTCATATGAAAGGACTTCACCTGTGCATTCCAAAAAATATTTTTATCTATTTTTATACATCATAGTTTTTGAATTATCGTGCATAATGTCGAAAAAATACGACTGTAGTACGGAATCCTCGGTGCGCGAGTCAGACTCGCACTTGGCCGGTTTTTGTATTCTACACCTTCTATTCGGGAGGTCGGGGGTTCGATCTCGGGTAAGTACCTCTAACTTTTCGAAATTATGTACGTTTTAAACAATTAAATATCACTTGCTTTAACGGTGGCGGAAAACATTGTGAGGAAACCTGCATGCCTACGAGTTCTCCACAATGTTCTCAAAGGTGTATGAAGTCTGCCAATCCGCACTTGGCCAACGTGATAGACTATGGCCAAAGCCCTTCTCGCAGTGGGTCAGCGATGGGTTTATCATGATGATGATGATGATGATTAAATTGGCCAAAAACCAGTCACCTTAAGTTTTCCTACATAATATGAATACATTGTGGAATAGTTCCTCTTTCAAAACATCTTAAAATACTACCCGTGCGAAGCCGGGGCGGGTTGCTAGTCGCTGTTATAATTGTGAACTATATGCACGTATGTCTGTGTGTTTAATTAGGGCGAGTTATCTACGCAACGCAGGCGGCACTGAGACAATATAATTACCCTTTGAGCGTGTGTTTGTTTGTATGCGGCCCCTTATGTACGAAACTTCGTTAGAGATACACGGAACTTAAGTTAATTACTTAGCCAAGTCAAAGAAATGAAGCAAGACATGCCTTTACAGCTTTTTCGCAAAATATTATGAACTAGATGATGCCCGCAACTTCGTCCGCGTGGAATTAGGTTTTTTGAAATCCCGTGGAAACTCTTCAACTTTCCGGGATAAAAAGTAGCCTATGTCCTTCCCCGGGATATAAGATGACTCTGTACCAAATTTCATCAAAATTGATTGAACGGTTGGACCGTGAAAAGCTAGCAGACAGACAGACAGACACACTTTCGCATTTATAATATTAATATGGATTAGTATGGATCTATTAATTTTGGTCATGAGTTTTAAGTAAAAACCGGTCAAGTGCGAGTCGGACGCACACACGAAAGGTTTCGTACCATTGCATCGTACAAGATTATGTACCTACTTTAAAAAAAAATATAATAATTATGGCAGCCATTTTGAATTTTTATAGTTCCGCACCTCAAAAGGAAAAAGGAGCCGTTATACAATCACTTCGTTGTCTGTCTATCTGTCTTGTCTGTCAAGAAAACCTATAGGGTAGTTCCCGTTGACCTAGAATCATGAATTTTGGTAGGTAGGCAAAACTTAGCCTTGTGTCTCTACAGCCTTTTTTCGCAAAATATTGTGAAACTGTTTGACCAAAAAAGATTTTAATTGGGATCCTCTATTCTAAAGGTGGGAAACTTTGGAGCAATTAAAAAGATTTCATGTTTTAACAATCCAAAAGTTTATTTTGTTGAATCGAAGGATGCTCACTTTTATTTTTGCGTGGTGTTAAAATTCCCGTTTTCCTGACAGACATGACGGACAGACAGACAGCAAAGTGATCCTATAAGGGTTCCTTTTTGAGGTACGTAACCCTAAAAAACACTTTTGATGCTACTTTTACTAAAAATATTGAAAATGGAGCGCATTCTAACTTTTGGACCTAAAGTAAGTTTCCTACTTACGTCTTAAGTTTAATGTTGTTAATTTGTTATACCTAATAAGTAACTTATTACGAAATATATTATCTAACTTCCAGCCATAATGCAAGTTAGTTATAAGTTACCCGAGTGATGAGAGAGGGGTATTAATCATATCGCGAACACGCGAGGTGGGGGGGAGGGGGGGGGCTTAACTCTTACTAACTTGAGTAACTTGGTAAGTACAGGAAAAGGGGTACCTACCCACATAGTTGGATATCGTAACTTGTACTTCACACAACGTGGGTATAAACTCTAAATAATTATATCAATGGTTAACAAATAAACTATTAATAAACTTAAATCTAAAAAAAACAACATTAAATTAAAACTAAAATAAATTAAATTAAATCTAAAACCTCGTCGAGACCACCGCAGCGAGGCATTGTACCCAAGATGCTGGCAGCATTACCCCTTTGGATGGCCAAACTAATTCTTTGGCCAAGGTAGCTGCCAGCTCTCGGGTCCCCGGTTGACTCGATAACTCTTTTCGCAATTTCTTCAAAAAGAGCTCGAGCCCCCGGGCCCCACGGCCCCAAGGTCTCCACACTAAAAGGCACGAATACGAAGCTTCCATCGAGGTTTTCATATTTGCGCCTCTTGGCCTGTTCGGCGCTGATGGCCGCTGCACCCGCCATAGAGGAGGTCGCCTGAATGTGGGATGCAGCTAAAGTGTCTACACAAGTTGCATCCCAAACAAGCGACCTGCCCATCTTCCACGGTACGAGCGTCATAGCGTCATTGATATAAAAGATAACTGGTTAAATAATTATATTAAGTATACTTATTTGATACTTTGCTCTAAATGAAGGCTTGGATATATCGCAGGTATATTGTCAAAGCAGTGATGTTACAATTTCACTAGTAATATTATAATAAAAATAATTAATTAATTGCCATCTCGACCTGTCGCTTGGTTGTATTGAAATATATGTATTATGCGAAACTACAAGCCATATCAACCCCTATCTCCACCTCATAAAGCACAAAAACGAAAAAAAGCAACGGCTCCCGTACAAAATTTTCCAACTGGTTTCAGTGTCATTGACCGACTTCCATTCAATCAACTCATTTCCGCGCAAACAAATCCATTGCTTGTTTTATTGGTGACAACAGCGTGGGATGTTGTAGCGACAGATCGATGTACGATGAATGATACGATGGAATCATGTCGTGTTTAAGGTTATGGAGTGCGAGTTAACAGCTCGCAGGCTTTTGAGGGGTTTTATATTGACATTGACAGTGCTTACCAAGGCGCGTATGTGCCGCGAATTCGTATTATGTTTTGCGTTTTATTATACACATGACGTATAATGAAAAGAATTTTGTCCTTGAACCTGCGCAGTGGGTGATTTTTCGATCTTTGTGATGGTACAAAGTGAGGCGCGGTGGTGGTGTCTTGTGCTTCACGTTTAAATAAATAGCGACTCTTGTTAGAATGCAATAAAGTGCAATTTAGCTCGCACAGCGCTGCGATTTAAAATTTAACAAAAGTCTCTCTTTTTATCTCTCCCTAATGAGATAACGCGAGAGCCGTCCAAAGGGCGCGCTCCGTTGGTAGGTACTATGCCAGAAACGTTCACGCAAGTGCCAACAACAACTGTCATCATCATTATCATTATCAATGATAATGAGGGGGGTTGTCTTCGAAAGCTGCGCTTTCTGGTGCAAAGGTCACATGTTAGCACCGTGGGCCGCCTAGGCCCTAGACGCTTCACACTGTCATCACAGTACCGCGACTTTCCACAGTCACGCGAGTGCCAACTACAACTGTACAAAGCTTCAACTCACGTTACATAGTTAGCAGTAGTTCCCGAAGTTTCACCGATCGCGTGTTATCGGATCCGCGGCGGTGCAATGTAACATGTTGCATTTAGCCCACATTGCCTAACCACGACGCACATTTCCCACTTGGGTAACGTCCACACTTGTACTGACCACTTGTAACTGAGTGAACCAAAGCCACAGTCTTCGGATGTTTTACTTTTAATCACTACCTACTAGCGAAACTACGCTAAAAAAAAATTTTTTAATTTTCTTGTATTCATAATAATATATCTCTACATAGTCTAAATATATAAAAGGAAAAGGTGACTGACTGACTGACTGACTGATCTATCAACGCACAGCTCAAACTACTGGACGGATCGGTCTGAAATTTGGTATGCAGACAGCTATTATGACGTAGGCATCCGCTAAGAAAGGATTTATGAAAACTCAACCCCTGAAGGGGTGAAATAGGGGTTTGAAATTTGTGTAGTCCACGCGGACAAAGTCGCGAGCATAAGCTAGTATAAAATAAAGTCGCTTCCCGCTGTCTGTATGTATGAACGCGTAGATCTTTTAAACTACGCAACGGATTTTAATGCGGTTTTCACCAATAGATAGAGTGATTAAAGAGAAAGGTTTATAGGTATAGTTTAATATTGGTTTGTGTTAATTTGTTGAAAAATGACGACATTTGAACAAAATGTCGGAAGAAATCAAGCTTCCATCTAAAGTTAACAAATATTATAAGAAAAAGTGGAATAAACTCAAAAACTACTCAACTGATTTTAAAAATTCTTTCACCTATAGAAAGCTACATTATTAGCAAGTACTGACACCACATTAGTACCTAGATATCTACATTGCACCCATGCGAAGCCGGGGCGGGTCGCTAGTTCGGTAATCAATTAAATAAGGTTTTACTTGTTTAGTGTTTATGGTTATTGAAGACTGTTTTTTTTTATTTATTTTTTAACTTTATCTATAGTTCAGACGACTAACCTTGACACTTTTAACTAAAACTAAACATGGTTCGTCCGTATGTTTACGACGTAAGCTATTTATAAGCCAGCTAAACACAGCACATGTAAAAAACCGGTCAAGTGCGAGTCAGACTCGCGCACCGAGGGTTCCGTACTACAGTCGTATTTTTTACGACATTTAGCACGATAAATCAAAAATTATGATGCATAAAAATAAATAAAAATCTGTTTTAGAATCTACAGGTGAAGCCCTTTCATATGATACCCCACTTTATATTAATCTTACTTTGAAAGTTGAAATTATTAATCAATTATTTGTTCATGAACACATTTAAATTTTTTTTCGTGATGTAACCAAAAATTCACGATTTTCGGATTTTTCTCCTAACGTGTGCTATAAGACCTACTTACCTGACAAAATTCATGATTTTAGGTCAACGGGAAGTACCCTATAGGTTTCATGATAGACAGACAGACAACGAAGTGATTCAATAACGGTTCCTTTTTCCATTTGAGGTACGGAACCCTAATAAATGATAAATGGACATGTGTAAGCGAAAACGCCAAACGTAACCTACATTCAACTTGGATTGCGGTCAACATCGAGAGTTGTGATCACTCGCTTGAAAGTGGACCGTACGTCTTTGATAAAGGTATAACATTCGTATGTCTGTCTGTGTATTCGCTGTTTTCTCAGTAGTCTCGCGATTGACGATCCTATTTTTTATATATTCGGATAATGATTGCGATAGGCATCGTAAAGGTCTGTCCTCAATATTATCAACCAATCCCCGGCACACTACTGAGCACGGGTCTCATCTCAGAATGAGAAGGGTTTAGGGCCATAGTCCACCACGCTGACCCAGTGCGGATTGGCAGACTTCACACATTTTTGAGAACATTATGGAGAACTCTCAAGCATGCAGGTTCCTCCATAAAGTTTTGCTTCACTGTTAAATTTAAAAGAAGAGAAGATTTACAAAGCAGCGCAGCCGCAGCGCTGCAGCCGCGCGGCACTTGGCGGCAGAGAAGGCGCCCTTACACAATAAATAGTAGTACAGTGGATATGATCGAGTATAGTTCTCGGCAGTTTAATAGTAACGTGAAACGATGCGAGTGCGAGCTCGTGCAGGTATTGCTCCACGCGCTTCTGTACTGTGTACGAATGTAGCACTCACACTAATGCAAGTGGCGAACGCGGGGCCTCGCGCCCCACTGACGCCATGACGCATAAAAATGCTATTGCAACGCGTCTTGCGGTTAACTTCGTTAACGACTATTTTATTGGCGAGGACTATACAGTATACAGTGTTTAAGATCGAGTACATTCGACATTGACCGGCGGAAGTGGCGTCGTCTCGACGTGTCACCACTCAATGAGTAGCTTCCGGTGCTCGCCGGGGGCCACACGCGAATGTAGACCTTACGGCTGACGCTGAGTGACCCCCTACATTGGTGTAATCAGAGATTCATGTCTTTACAACTCACGATTGCATAAACTGTATCAACAATCAACATTCTTATAATGCGTACATTTGAGATCTCACTCGTCATTTTAGCTTAGGTAAATGTGTCAACTGCTATATTAACACTTTGCCGGTTTTTACACAAATCGCGCGTTGATGTCTTTTGAAGGGCTGCCCAACCAAGCGTGACAAATACTTAACTAAATAGCAATCCTATGTTAAATATTGAATAATTAGTCCTTTATAATTGTACAGAATTCACAATTTAATGTTAATTGTGAGTGTATAATAATTAATCATTGAATCAATTACTTAAATACTTAATTATAAATCTAGAACTTAGACCATTCTACTATTACGTCCTACCTATATTGTTGTAGACTACAAGAATTAATATTCAATTCAACTTATTGATAACAAGATTTAACTAAAACCCGACTATGATGTATCGACGACCTCCCTGGCGCAGTAGTAAGCACTGTGGTCTTATTAGTAGGAGGTCCCGGGTTCGATTCCCGGTAGGGATTTGTAATTTTATAAGTTCTAAATTTCTGGCCTGGTCTGGTGGGAGGCTTCGGCCGTGGCTAGTTACCACCCTACCAGCAAACCCGTGCCGCCAAGCGATTTAGCGTTCCGGTACGATGCCGTTGCCGTGTAAAAACACTAGAAACCAAGCATTTAGAAGTTATAAATAAATAAAAACACGCATAAAATACGCGGCCGAAAATAATTTACATAGACATTTAGCAGATAGCAGATTTGTAGAGCACTGTCCCTGTCGTTGAACTTGAGACCGACAAAACGTCATATAGGTAAGAGTGACAGAGACAACGCTCTACAAAGCCGAAATGTCTAAAATAAAGGCCGATGTCATTACTTTTGCCGCGTACTGTGCATACATGAACCCTGAAACTTTCATGGTTCATGTATGAACTGGCTGGCTGGCTGAAACTTTCATGGTTCATGTATGAACTGGCTGGCTGGCTGAAACCATTACACTCCTTTTTTGGGCAATCATGTAGTCTATTTTACGGTAAGTTGGTACTCGAATAAAATAATATTAATGCTTACAGAAGCCTCAACAAGTCAAGCAGGGGTCAGGGAACGACAGAGAACGCGTGACCTCACCCACAGTCGCCACACTAGCTACCTGTCTACCTCGTAGGTACCTACGACACAAGCAACTACCTACAACCTGTCCGTCACCTCGACACAACACTTGTTGTTGATTCCCCGCTCGTCACCACACTGTTTATTATTCTACGGCGACAAAAATGTGGCTGTCAGACTACTTCATTTTTGGGGTTCCGTACCTCAAAAGGGAAAAAGGATCACTTTGTAGTCTGTCTGTCGTATCTGTCAAGAAAACCTATAGGATACTTCCCGTTGACCGAGAATCATGAAATTTGGCGGATAGGTAGGTCTGATCAGATAGGTAGGGCCGGGCCACAAGGAAAAATCCGAAAACCGTGAATTTGTGGTTACATCACAAAAAAAATGTGTTGTGGTACCTCGGTACGTACCTACAAGGAATTTTCTCGAGATATTTCCTAGCGTGGAGTTTTCTCTTAGATCTTATTTATGTACATAAAATAACGCCTTTCTTTATAACATAAACGGTATAGAACTATAATAAGCCAAGTTACTCTCAACGAAAGTATGCTCTCTTAAAAACTTTCTAAGAATGTGTCAACTGACAGTTTGACGAATCTACCCTACTTTTTGCTGATTTCGGAACGCGTAAATTGGCCGGACGAACTTTTCTTTCGTAAAATGTGGTTTAGTTTTTTCATTAGTCGCTAAAATCCACTAAAAATGAAAGTTTCAATTAGATTCTCTTTCAACCGTGAAAAAATTTCAAATTACAAACGAAAGCGAATCTACCCTACTTTTAACTTCCTTTTTAATAAAATCTTTTTTGCGACATTTTTAACGTTAAAAGAAACAAATCTTCACAACTTATAAATTAAGGAACAATTCCTACATAGTTTTTTATTTTCAATGTTAGATTCAGTAACAAAATTATAACGTGCCAAATGTTACCCTACTTTTTACTTCTTTTTGGACACGAATTACATTTTAAAGCAAAAGTTCTAACGACAAAACAAAAAACTGAACGCCGTAGAACGCCGATAAGTAACAGAATTTTTTGTACAGATAGGTAGGTACCTAGCTGGTAAGTAGCGAAACGATTTAAAAAGTGACTTTCTCGAGACGCTGACCTGATAAATGCCTCGTGTCTGCCTGAGCCGCGGCCGCCGCAGCCAGCAGCAGCAGACAGAACGCCTCCCAGGCGCCCCGCATCTTCAGCAGCACCACATCAACACCGAACAACACAAGAACAACACTCTCCGCAATCAGTATACACTTTGCACGCACGAAACTAAAGTTGAGTTAGAAAGTTCCGTTGGGAAAGTTGATGACGTGGTTTTCTCCGCTCGACGGCAAAGATGCGACTTGCCCGAGCGCGCAACTGTGACTGGTGGAACTGGAAAGGTTCCGCCGCCGGCCGGCTCAGATGGGGTGGCAAGCGTACGAACGGCTAACTTGCTCAACTCAAATTAACTTACAACTATTTTTAAGCGACTTCAAAAAAGGAGGAGGTTCTCAATTCGTCGGAATCTTTGTTGTTTTTTATGTTATTTTTATGTATGTTCCCCGATTACTCGGAGACGCCTGGACCGATTTTGAAAATTGTTTTTTTGTTTGAAAGGGTATACTTTCAAGGTGGTTCCATATAAATTTAGAAAAGATCTGATGAACATCTTCGAAGATAGATAATGGAACTCCTCAACGGATATGAGAAAAATGCTCGCGATTAGTGTAATAGCCTCAATAGCTCAACCGGTAAAGGAGTGGACTGAAAACCAAAAGGTCGACGGTTCAAACCCCGCCCGTTGCGCTATTGTCGTACCTTCTCCTAGCACAAGCCTGACGCTTAGTTGGAGAGGAAAGGGGAATATTAGTCATTTAACTAATAATATTCTTTAAAAAAAACGGCTAATATTCTTTAAAAAAAAACCAGCCAAGTGCAAGGGTTCCGTACTACAGTCGTATTTTTTCGACATTTTGCAGGATAATTCCAAAACTATTATGCATAAAAATAAATAAAAAGCTGCTTTAGAATGCACAAGTGAAGCCCTTTCATATGAGATACCCTACTTGATATAGTTATCTTACTTAGAAAATTGAAAATACTAATTATTAGTTCATGACCACAATTTAATTTTTTTTTGTGTGATGTAAGCCTAAATTCACGCTTTTCAGATTTTTCCCCAAATGTCAGCTATAAGACCTTCCTACCTACCAAATTTCATGATTCTAGGTCAACGGGAAGTACCCTGTAGGTTTCTTGACAGACAGACGGACAGACAGACAGACAACAAAGTGATCCTATAAGGGTTCCGTTTTTCCTTTTGAGGTACGGAACCCTAAAAAAACAAACAACACATTCTCCTTTCCCTAATTCTGGGGAGAATTTCCTCCGCTAGCAAGCGCAATTCGCACAGGTGGTCGACAGACGACAAGTCGCAGGTAGCGCGGGAGTAAACAGCCGCCCCCCGGTGCCCGGCCCGCGGCCCCGCGCGGCGACATCGGCACCGGACACTACTTGTGGTTTGATGACTTTGTGCCGTGCTTTTGAATAGCCACTTTAGGGTTCCGTACCCGAACGGTGCCAAGCCAACGTATTACTACCTCCGCTGTCCATCCGTCCGTCTGTCTGTCTCTTAGCGGGCTGTATCACATTTTCACAGTCTGTTGCCGTGCCGCTATAACAACATCATAATCTAAATATATAAAAGAGAAATACCACTCACTCACTGACTGACTGACTGACTGACTGACTAATCACGAAATCTCAGAAACTATAAAGCATACAAACTTGAAATTTGGAAGGTAGGTTCTTTCTAGGACGAAGGTGTCAGCTAAGAAACGGTTTTGAAAAATTCCCCCCTAAGGGTGAGAAATGGGGGGTCGAAGGTTGTATGAAAGTCCTAAGTTTTTAAAGTTAAAGACGTGAAAATCGACATTTTGGGTTATTAGCTTTAAATAATAAAAATCTGTATAATTCAATTTGGGAAATTCCCCCCTTAAAAGGGTGGTAAAATAAGGGGGCAATGTTTTTATAGAAAAGTTTTAACAATTGTTATTTTTACTTGAAATTTGAAATGTAGGTTATTTCTAGGGGTAGGTATCAGATAAGAAAGGATCTAACTAAATTCCCCTCCTAAGGGAAAAATGGGGGTGGAAAGAAAATCTTATGTTTTGAAGTTACAGATATGAAAATTGGCATTTAGGTATTCTGGGTTCCGTGTCTTAAGGTGAGACTGAGTGAGTAGGTAAGTGAGGCCTTTTGCAGGGGGAAAATTTCAGATCTCATGAGAAACCAGAAATTTTACGCGGACGAAGTCGCGTGCAACTGCTAGTAAACTATATAGCGCGCGTGGATGCGCGGACCACTAAAGTGATCGAGCACGCAGTGTTGGTTTTTCTAAAGTTTGTCTGAATTTGGTATTTTTTAATAGTTTGGTCGTCATATATTTTATTTGGAACAATAGATTCCGCCATTTTGATTTTTTGTGCTCATCAAGTAGACTTTCGGATTTCAGTAATCATTTTCTACCAGAACACTATTCTTCCATCTCTTAAACTTCAAGCAGAGAGGCACCCATGAAATTTGTATAGCCGCCATCTTGAATCCGCCATTTTGATTTTTTTTTCAGCTCACTGCCAATTAATTGGATGAGGTTCCGAGTGTTTTTTGTTTGAGCAGCCCTCACCTATCTTCTATACCCTGGCCGTGCTCCTCACCCGTCTCCAACATCCTCAATCATCAGCTCTCTCCATATTTTTCCTCCGAATGAATTTATGTCCTGTCCTCTATACGAAACCATCAGTGAAAAAAATACCAAATGGCCACCTTGCAAATAAAAAATTTAAAAAAAGTGTAGTGTCAAGTATTATATCTTCTTACTTGTGCGATGGTGCGGAACCCCTCGTGTACAAGCCCGACTCGCACTTGACCGGTTTTTTAACAATCCACCATCCAATCCATTAACAAAGCCTAATTTTTCCATTATTATATTTTCTAGATTTCTTTTGTGAAATTTATGGCGAATGCCCATTTGTAGGTCTATCGTGAAATCTTATGGTTTCTTTATGCTCTCCTAGACGATGCCCGCGACTTCGTCCGCGTAAGTTTTGGTTTTTTAAAAGTCCCTTAGGAACTCTTCGATTTTCCGTGTTAAAAAGTAGCCTACATACGACCCCGGGATGCAATCTCCCTGCCAAATACTTACATGATACCCGCGACTTCCTCAATATGGATTTAGGTTTTTAAAAATCCCGTGGGAACTCTTTCATTTTCCGGGACAAAGAGTAGCCTAGTAGAGTAGCCTATGTCCTTCCCTGGGATGCAAGCTATCTCTGTACCTCGTCAAAATCGGTTGAACGGATGCAATGGGCCGTGAAAAGATAGCTAGTTAGAAACATGGTAGAAATAAAACAAGATAATTATGTTCACTATTTGGTAACGTATCACGCAAAATGTGGACCTATCTAGTGTCTACCTACATTTTATGTAGATACGTAGTATCTAGAAGCTGCTAGCTAGAGCTAAGACATAGCTACTTTTTAGGGTTCCGTACCTCAAAAGGAAAAACGGAACCCTTCTTATAGGATCGCTTTGTTGTCTGTCTGTCTGTCAAGTAACCTACAGGGTACTTCCCGTTGACCTAGAATCATGAAATTTGGTAGGTAGGTAGGTCTTATGGCAGACATTCGGGGGAAAATCCGAAAACCGTGAATTTGTGGTTACATCACACAAAAAAAATTGTGGTCATGAACTAGTAATTAGTATTTTCAATTTTCGAAGTAAGATAACTATATCAAGTGGGGTATCATATGAAAGGGCTTCACCTGTGCATTCTGAAACAGATTTTTATTTATTTTTATGCGTCATAGTTTTTGAATTATCGTGCAAAATGTCGAAAAAATACGACTGTAGTACGGAACCCTTGTTGCGCGAGCCTGACTCACACTTGGCCGGTTTTTACTTTAATATTTATATAGATATGATCATTGAATTTCTTATATATTTACTTTACGAATTAAATAAGTAAGTACAAGGATAATTTAATCTTATCTCCGTCACCTGAACTTGGATTCTGAACTCAAAACTTACAATATAGTAAAACCCAGAGATAACCAACCTTTCCACGGTCCACGGTAAAATCCACAAAGCACTGGATCTCCACAGCTCCACTATCAGTAGACAGAAGGTCAACAAAATTGGCGACGCGAGATGCGACTGTTGCCAAGTCATGAAGCTTAATACTTTGTGTAATACTTACTTAATCAGTACCTCAGTACCCTTATTATAAATGCGAAAGTGTGTTTGTTTGTTGGTTTGTCAAAGTCAAAACATTTATTCAAAGTAGGTAAAAAAATTACGCTTTTTGATAGTCGGTTTGCGCGATTTTTACGCGAACTTAAAACTAAAGCTACGAGGGTTCCAAACGCGCTGTCTGAGAAGAGCCCACAACAAACTCAGCCTTCAATAACGTCGCAACGGTGCAACGGATTTTTTTTCCATCGGTATAGATAAAGACCTGCAGAGTGACATAGGCTACTTTTTATCCCGGACAATCAAGGAGTTCCACGGGATTTTTAAAAACCTAATACCACGCGGACGAAGTCGCGGGCATCAGCTACATAGTTATTATTATAAAAGTTGCCAAACGTCATTGCATATACAAAAGAAACAGCACATTACCTCCTAAATAGTAGACAGGTACCTAAATTTTATTGTGCCTAAATATCGAATAAATATTATGACGATTTTTTTGTAACTAATTTTTATTAATGTTGTCTTTACTTGTACCTGGCTATTAAATATGGCCATTATTAAGTGCCATCACTTCAGTTATACTTATTAATAGATTAAGTAGGTTTTTAATGTGTTAGTAGTCGTATGTAAACCAAGAACCTAAATAAAAGAGAAACAAATAAAATTAAATGGAGCTTTTTTTAGGCAAATAATTGTAGATGCAGAGCATTGCTTGTGCTAAACTGTACACCCTTTCTGGTTCTGGGTCACAGTGTGGCTGGTTTCCGCACTTAAACGTTTCCGTCTGTTGTGGGTCACAGATATACATAGTACCGATTGAAACATTAGTAGTATGTCCCGCAAATTGCTAATGCGCGTGACTGCCATTTTAGTGACGTCAGCACTAGACTGAAGTTTCGAGCTGATGGTCTATTTTTATTTCGGCTGACGTCAAAATGACGTCATTTCGATGTCAAAGAGACATGGTTCCAGCACAATAGCAATTTGCGGGACTTATATTAGAAATCATTTTGTGGCACCACTATGAAAACATCTTTCCTTTGTTTTTAAAAATATTCAAAAGTTGGGTACTTGGAATCCGAACACAATCTTAGGTTTAATTTGTGGGTATGAAATATGTCTATTACCCAATCTAATTTCATGCCGTACTGTATGATTGCTAAGCTATGGTATTTATTTCTATTGCCTGATACTGCCATGCACGAAATGCTTAAGGAAAAAACATGGCGCAAACACAGATCGCGCTATACGCAATTATAGCTCTTACGATTAATGCAAATAAAGACCAAAATGCTATATTATTCACTTTCTGATCATCGTTTACTTAGGTAAGTAACCTTAGGTATAAATAAGTGTGTAAGTATTTTCCTTCTGGTGATGTCATTATTATAAGAAAATAGAGGGCTAATGTTATTTTTAGGGTTCCGTATCAAAGTTAAAACCGGTCAAGTGCGAGTCGGACTCGCACACGAACACACTGCTACTTCATGACGGACAGCGACATCTACATATGATGTGATTTATTGCATTTAGTACCTAGTGAGATACGCACATTCAAAGAGCAATCGGCCTGCGGGCTCTTAACTTTTTAGGGTTTCTTGTAAAATAAGGAACCCTTATAGTTTCGATAGACAGTTTGTCCGTGTGACACAGTCATTTTAAAAATAAACTAGGTACCTTTAGATAATAGTAAATTGTAAGCGAGAAAAGTAGCTAGTTTCGTAAGAACTCGATTAAAGGCTTCTTTAGATTGGGGTATCGGGGTCTGGTAATATGATATGATATGACCCACCTAGCACCTTGCCAGTTGCCACTTCACCGCAAGTGTTCGGGTTTCATTTTGACATGGGCATTTATTGCTACTTATAAATAGGTATATCATTTGGATATTATTGGTTTTTCATAACAGTGATTTCACAAGTGATTTTTCACAGAAAGTGATTTTTCAACTTTCGCAATTATTACAATACCTAGTAGGTCGATGGTTAGCTAAATTAATTTAACTAGAACTGATGTTTTCTCTTTCTAACAGGCACCGATGAGAGTGCTCACGCTTACGCGCTCTTTGGCGTCTTAGCTCGACGACTACTGTACGCTCGCAAAACAATAAAAATTTAGTGTACTTTATAATTTTTAAACTTTGTGTAGGTAATTTTGCTTCGTGATTTTTCACAGCCTATTTTTGAACAAGGTAAAAGAAAAGCACACGAGTAGATAAAAGTGTTACATTAGACAAAGGGTTTTCACATGATTTTTCACATGCTACCTGTGAAATAGTTCATCTCTAGTTTAATCCGTGATCCTAGGAAGATTAAGTTCACACTGGGGCCAATTCTCTTGTACACAATCTCTAAACTAAACTAAATTAACAGGTCTAAATCTATTGCTATCCCTTTCATAATGTTGCTTGCGGAAAAGGATAGCACTAGATTTAGACCTGTTAATTTAGATTAGTTTAGAGATTGTGTACAAGAGAATCGGCCCCAATGGCTTCTTAAATCTTGTTTATCCGTTGACTCCGCATTATATTTTTCCGGCCAATGAGGTAGATAGTAAGAAACTCTGGACAATTAGTTTACCTACTCTCATTTAGAATGGCATAATAACAGCGGGTATACCGTGGGTATACCTACATATTATATCGCTACTAGATGGCATTTAGCAGTCGCTTAGTACTTACCTAACTACTGAAAAAAAATACATAACTAAGTAGGTACATAATATTATCTGCGTTGTTTGTTGAATCCGTCGCTTCGTCATCTGCTTTCAACTTAACAGGAAATAATCTACCAAGAATAACATTAACTAGTAAGTAGGTATATAAAATGAATATATATCCTGCAAAATAGATCTGCCGACATTTAATTATATTCTGTCTCATAAGGAAATGCAGAGGCAGCATTTTCCTATAGGTACCTACATTAAAACACAGGCGAGCCTGTGCCTGCCATGCAAACAGGATTTCCGCATCTATTAGCTATGTCATCACGATTTCCCTCTGTTTATCTCATTTTAATTAGTTTTGTTGTGAATATCGAAGTCGATGTAGGTTCCTGTAACCTATTTTTCCTTAACTGACTTAAAAGGTACGGATTCAGGTAGCTTCTCGCTGAAATAGTTATAGTACTCGACAGATCGAGATGGCTACGTCACCCGCGCTATCCCACACTGGGTTAGCGCGGGGGCTGTGCGGGTGTACGGGACGTGCGTCCCACCGCCTCATACCCCGATTGGCATCTCGACCAGTTGCGTACTATACGTAAGAGGCGCACTTATACGGAGTTATTATTAGTCTTGTAACCACGAACTGACAAAAAAATAATTCAAAATCCTGATCAATAAATATTTTAATGTTACTTGAGAGCCATGGCATGCGATATCTTGCTCAAACCTCAATATGACGCCTATGCTCATATAGCTAGAATCCAGAGCCAGAAAGTAATAACAAAATAAATGTCAATGTGAACGTGTGTCACGTGGCTGTCAATGTTAATGTCTCAGCCAGCCACAGAGTACTTTTTACATACGGCAGCCAGCCTCAGGGTCTTAACAGATAGAACTAATGTTGTTTAGTATAAAAAATCTCCATAATTCTAGTTTGTGCAATTAGAACTAGATGGCGTTTTATCAAAAAATAAATTACGGTGCGACAAGGCTATCTTGGCGCGTGGCGAAATTGGAACTAACGGTGCCGTCAAGTGTCCCCTTTGTTCTTGTTTGAATATTCTAAGCCTTTGTTCTCCAATAGCGCCCCCCTGTCAATGTCAATCAAGTGGCAAGAGAGCCTTGTCGCACTGTAGTCTGGTATCTCTACGACTTCCCATAAAGCAAATTAAAAAGAAGAAGAAGATCTCTACGACTCAAAAAGATTTATTTACTACTAGCCACAGGACACTATTACTCCTATGCTACTAGCTGAAGCCCGCGACTTCATCCGCGTGGAATTATGTTTTTAAAAACACTGAGGGAATTCTTTGATTTTCCGGGATAAAAAGTAGCCTATTTCACTCTCTAGGTCTATATTTATACCCATAGACTATATGTATAGTCTATAGTATACCCATGCAAAAAATAACGTCAATCCGTTGCACGTTGCGACTTGATTAGAGGACAAACCAACAAACAAATACACTTTCGCATTTATAATAAGGGTACTATAGCAACCTTGACATCCATGTTTGTGCCACATTTTTGTTTACGCAGTGTTACTGCATCCGTGATCCATCCATTCAAGTGTACTGCTGGGATATTCACTTATAAATGCATGCTAAATTCAACATAACCTAATACCCATAGAGAATGCAGTACAAAAATCATGTGTAAAGAAAAAAAGAAAATTTAGTTTTAAATAATAAATTACGGGTTTTGTTTTATTACCTCAACTTTTAGTACTGAAAGTACTTCTTTCAATGTATAAAATAATAAATAATGCGGCCGAACTAAGAATAAGACTGAATTTCTGCCATATTGCGACGTGTACCTAAGCGGGATTATAATTTTTGATTCGTATTTTCTTTGAAGTCACTACCTATAAAAATAATATATGAATCAAACCTGAACACGTGTTATACCTGTTATACGTATAGCTATATAGTTGACCTTAAAAAACTAGTATCCAAGGCCGGAAAAAATAAAAAAAAAATTACATACAATAGTTACTGCAATTAGAAACAGATGGCGCCACTACGAAAGATTAGCTGACGTCTCTATACCAGTATATATAATGTACTCTGTGGCCAGCCTCCTGTCAAATAAATTTCGCTCAATGTGAATTTGTTGTTTTTCCATGAAATAAGCTTAGATTTGTGATTTTGTAGTGTGAATTGTGGTTAAAATTAATATTTCTTTCTGCTCTAAATCAGTCTCCATACGTTTATAACCCTCTACAATGTGTTAAATAGACGTGGCTTGTGAGGAGCCAACATGAGCGCCGATCAGCCGGATCTTTTATTCTTCGATACTTTCTCCCATGATACTAGCGAGGTAAAGATAAATTTTTTACTTCCGTCTAAGAGACCAAAACCCATAGTCACAATAACCAAAACCTTGAAACGAAAGAAAATACATATAAATATTAGGTACTTGTTCCTTGTTCATAACTTGAAGTGAGGCTTGGCACAAAGGTTTTTTCTTTTTGCAGCATTGTGACAGTTTTTTTTTTGAGATTTTTGTGATGAAGGTCCTGTCCTGCATAACTAATATTTTGAATTCCTTGAAACATGATCTTCCATGTAGGGCTCTTCACAATATTTTCCTTCATCTAAAAGAATGGTGCGCTATTCCAACGCTGCGTCTTCCGGTGACTCCCCACTAGGTGGATGGACGGCATCAGACGAGTCGCAGGGAGCCGCTGGATCCAGGCGGCGCAAGACCGTGGAGTGTGGAAGTCCCTACAAGAGACCTATGTCCAGCAGTGGACGTCTATTGGTTGATGATGATGATGATGATGATGAAAAGAATGGTAAATAAATAAATAAACATCTGTTTTCATTGATAACTAGCTGAAAACATGGCTTTTTAATTACTGAATCTGATAGCACAACTTTATAAAACTGTTTATGTAGGTATTATCCTTATTCCTATATTATAACAATCTTTCACTGTATGTTAAATGTGGTGATGCCTGCATTTAGATTTAGTTTTATTAAATCCCGAGGGAAGTTCCCTGATGATGATTTTCGGTGATAAAATGTAGCCTATGTCCGTGTCGAGGATGCAAGCTATCTCTGTACCAAATAGCCGATAATGCCTTCCACATGGAATTAGGATTTTTAAGAATCTTGAGGAAATTCCTTGGTTTTCAAAATATACTTATTACACAAAAGGTGACATTACAAAAATAATCTAAAGAAGTGGACGGACGAAAGGTCGACGGTTCAAACCCCGCCCGTTGCACTATTGTTGTACCTACTCCTAGCACAAGCCTGACGCTTAGTTGGAGAGGAAAGGGGAATATTAGTCATTTAACATGGCCAATATTCTTTTAAATAAAAAAAATAAAAAAATCTTAAAAGGTAGTTTGAAATTTTTTGAAATCTGATCTGTGTGCGACAAGTTGAGATGGCAATCAGGATAGGGACAATTCGCACACCAGTACAGCCCCTGCACTAACCTGGT
The DNA here is from genome assembly GCF_902806685.2 of Maniola hyperantus. Lineage (NCBI taxonomy): Eukaryota > Metazoa > Arthropoda > Insecta > Lepidoptera > Nymphalidae > Maniola > Maniola hyperantus. The sequence continues at coordinate 388,258 of NC_048549.1, forward strand.
GTGGACGAGTGTGGGTGACATGCATGTGTGCGGGGCGTCCCCCATTGCCATCTTGACCTGTTGTGTACTATACAAATGTATATACTACTGTGTTGTTACTATTTCAGGAACTTAATCTTGATCTTGTCCAATTTCCAAAATCTGTCTATGTGCGAGAGATCCGTATCATACCACTCGGAGCTCGGGTGGAAGGTGACTTTCCTGGCGGAGTGCGACTCGGGGCTACCAACCCCACCAAGTTCCACATAGACTTCTTTGTGAATGATCTGAGTAAACCTGGGGCTTGCACGTTTGAAGCTCTGGGCAGTATTGACTACTGCCAGAATGGGCAGATACATATGGAGTGCACGTCCAACGTGGAACAGCCCAGAATACCCACTGATGGACTAGTTCTTAGAGGTAAGTTTTATAACAGTAACAAATAATTTTTCTAAAATTTCCTTTATCAGAATAGTTGTTAGAGTTCATTATATTATATCTTTAAAATAAACTTTTTGTATGGTCATTGAATATGAATATCAGATGTAGAATGGATAATAAAATCATTAATAATCTAAATATATAAAAGGAAAAGGTGACTGACTGACTGACTGACTGACTGATCTATCAACGCACAGCTCAAACTACTGGACGGATCGAGCTGAAATGTGGCATGCAGATAGCTATTATGACATAGGCATCCGCTAAGAAAGGACTTTTGATAGAGTTAAAATAACGCGTGAGAACTCATTTTGTACGGACTTGCTTTATATTATGTTGTAATTTCAGGCTGGTACACAACAATCACTCTTGCAGTTTACGGCAACTTGACGCAAGTACTACCTGACACTCCCATCGTAGCTGTCAACCCTCCTACAATCATTCAGAGACCTGTCACTCGCGAAGTGAGCGCTCTACCTGCCAATGTGCCACAATCGTCAGACTGGAATCCAGAACCCTCCAACCCAATCCCGGCATACACTGGAAATGTTACTGTTACCGCAAGCAACCCAGAAGCATATGGAAGTAACTACCCAGAAAATTATGACAATCAAATGTACAGAAATGAGTATTATGACAATGAACCTCCTAAAGATCCTAGGACCTACCATCATATGGAAGATAATGAGTGGGAGAAAGAAAGAAGAGATATTAGTATTGAGAGAGAAGGGGAGAGATTGAGGCATAGCCCCAGACCTGTGGAAATAGACAGAGATAGAGAGAGACGCGAAGGCAGAAGCCGCCGACGCTCACTCGAAAGAGGAAGAAGTCGCGAATCATCAAGATTACGTGACAGAAGTCGGGAGTTAGAGAGACTACATTCAAGGTCAAGAAGTCGCGAAAGAGAATTTGTTGTCAAAGGCGAATATAGACCTCTAAGCCGTTCGAGATCTAGAAGCGTTGACCGAGAGTGGGATAGAGGGTCATACAAGAAGGACGGTTACCGTCGGAACCGTGATGCTTCGTACGATAGATCCCGTGGTGGCTCGTACGAACCGCGCTCTCCGTACGACAAAAGACCTCCATCTTACGAAAGAAAAATCCCATACGATAAAATTGCTCCATACGAAAAAAGATTATCACCTTTCGATAAACGCAGTTCGTCTTACGAACGTCGCGCTCCTTCTTACGATAAACAAACGCCATTCGATAGAAAGAGACATTCTCCTTACAACCGCATCAGAGATTCCAGTTACGGAAGTAGATCCCCCAGTCGGGACGATCCTAGAAAACGCCCTAGAACACCCCCTGGAGAAAGACGACCCATGTCTCCAAGGGAAGGAGAAAACAGTCCTATTAACTCTGTGAGATCAGAAGAAGGTCCCGAATTCGATAGAAGCGGCAAACAAATACCGCGCATAGACTTCTACCACCAAAGCTACAGACATAAAAGCTGTATTAGAAGTCCTTCTCAAGAAGTCGATACTGCTTACGTAGATCCACAACATTCTACATTAGTCACAGTGCCAATCGTAGACACGGCAGCGCCGAAAGTGATTGAATCCCCGAGCCGTATTCCAGAAGATGATCGATCTATGGATGCTGAGCCGTTTGAACCTATTTTATCAGATGAAGATATCTGTGACGATCTAGATGGCAATTCTTACATGGAAGCCGATTATGACTTGAACGAATACTGTGGTGTTGAAGATATAATCAAATACTATAATCCATTTAAAGATGAATGGAAGAAATACGAACATGTTAATAAAATCACTTGCCTTGCTGATGTTAAAAGTGAATCTGTTAAAGATGTAATAAGTGCTACTTTCCATGAGTTATGTGATGCTAGTATAGATTTGTCGAAGATATACGAAATAACTGTTGCAGCGAAAAAAAGGGAGCAAAAGTTTTTCTCGAATACATTTTTGGAAATTGACAATTCTTCCAGGGAAGATTGGGTGTTGCAATGTGAACAGCTATATGTATCCCTTACAAGCCTGTGTAAAAACACTGACATAATCCTCCGAATGTTTCGTAATTATAACAGAATGGAATCGTCTGATGAATTTACCGATGTTTATAACCTCCTCGTGACTTTCTGCAGAATCGGGTTAAATTATGACTTCGCGTTAGCCCAGCAGCAACCTACTTACAAAATAAGACACATGAAATGCGGCATTCGTCTCGCAGAAGCTTTGATGTCACATAGACATTCTGGACAAGTAATGAAGATGTTACTAAACAATGGTATAAACATGACAATGCAATTAATTGAGATGTATTCTAAAGAGTACATGGCATTGAGTATTCGTCTGATGATACTCAAAGCTTTGAATGTCTGTTTGTCTTCAAAGGAAGCAATAGACCATTTTATGCAAGATGCTGTATACCCAAAGTTTGATAAAAAAGACACTGACAATTCTAGAAAACCTATGAATGGTTACCAGGCTTTGATTGCAATGATGCAAGCGAATCCTTTAGGAAGAATTAAGTTTTCCTTGAGCGCACTCCTCAAAAAGTTCAACATTTACGAAGTATTAGGTAAATTACACAATTTAGTATTCAAATTCAACAATAACGCAGCAGAAAACAGGCATCCGGAAGATGCTGAATTATCTGACAAGGAAATGAACTTTATTGTGGAATGTTTCGAGGAGATTCTGTACATGTATAGGTCTCATTGCTTCCATATTTCTCAACCGAAAAAGTTTTTGCCCGCTTCAGCCCAGTTCGAAATTAATAAAGAATGCTCAAATGAAATACTCTTGGAGTTTTTTGAAATCCATCGCATTTTGGAAGTATGTTTATACTTATTGACTTGTCCGACAACATGTAATAATTTAGTAATTACAAGCCCAATCCATGATTTGATATTCGAGTTGATTAATTCACAAAATGGGCTAAGTTTTCTGTATAGAAATATGGAGAAGTGTGAGTTGATCTTTAAGGTTTTGGAACACCCTTTTGGGCAGCAAACTTCTGAGGAGACTCTGTATCCTCATGATAGTACTATTAGTAATTACAGTGATTTACAAATTGTGGGTCTCGAAATGGCATATAGATTGAAAGCAATATACTATTTAAAGTCTATCAGTGATTTGCAAGCAGGAAAAATGGAGGAAAACGAACTGATTGACAGATTGCAGTCTTTATACTGTTTGAGCTTTGGCAGTGTTGGTAAAACAGCAGTCCCAAACGTTATTGTCATGGGAGATAACCCCGAATGTCTTATGAAGGTGTTTGAAAACGATCTTAAAATTAAAGGTAAAAGTGATTCGTCTTCTAAACAAAAATCGCCAGCTAAAGGATATGCAATAGATCTAATAGTTTCTGCTGTTAGATACGCAGCGAATGTCCCATTTTTGAAGAAATACGGCCCAAGATTGATTAACGTTTCAAGAGACCACGATAGATTTGAGCCAAGCGTTTCGAGTATTTTACAAGAAGTGATCCCTTATTTGAAACCTACTGAGAAACCAGACGTTTTGTCAGGCGACGATTTGCTAGAATGTGTTGAGATACTAAAAGCTAGTTTAGAACATTCTGCGGATTTACCTGGCGAGCTAATGACTTGCCTAAGAATATTGCGCCATTTCTGCATATCTGATTACGAGAAAAACGTTTCAATTGTTTGCGAATCTCCAATTGAAGATTATGTGGAATTAAAATACAAGTATAATGTACTACAATTGTTTTCTTTGGATGGTGTAGCTCATATATCTGGAATATTAGATCGTTTGGCGACACACTTTGACCAACCAAGCATGCACACATCTTTCTTTGCTTCAGTCAGAGGATTGCAATTGGCTCAAATGTTGCTGCCTTGCTTGAATTTATTGGACGACATGTTAGCAAGAGTGGTTCGTTGTCGAGGACCTCGGTTTAGAGATTTAACTGCTGCCCCGATCATTTTAAAGACTTATGGGATAGCAAAAACGTTTCCAGTCGGATCTATTGGATACAGAACGGCTGCAAGAGCCGCCGAGGCAGCCGTAAGAGCATTACTATCTTACGCTCAACCTATAGCAGATGACGCAAAAGACGGAGATTCTATACGTCGTGGTCCATGGACTTCTTTATGCTCTGAAGTAATTTCTTACATAATGACTGCCCCATATACATTTGTCCCTGGTCTACTAATATTTTCCGAATTACTACCCCTACCTTTGCCAATGCAAACGAGAGCAGCACCTTCGGACAGAGAATTAGCTGATGCGGCAAATGAAAGACGCATGTGGTCCGCACATTTACACGCTTTGTCAAATGATTTGACGGATATGATACAGATTATATGCATGTCGACGTATAGACCAGTTGTTCATATGCTGCGTCGAGTATGTGTACAAATTGCTGATCTGGCACCTAATACCGCTGCAATTGTTGCTAGAGCAGCCGTTGGAGCTGTTATGCGAGAATTGAAGGAAGGGGAATCGGCTAATTCAAGTCTAGCGAGAGTGTTAGGATTTCTAGCATGCTTAGTCTCTCACGCTCCAGTCAAGTGTGCTGTTTTACACACAATGAGTGCAGGAGGACCTAAATCGAATGAAGTGCAAACCGTTTTATGCAATATCCTCAGCATGGCAAACGCATCAAGTGATCACGTCACTGCCCAAGAATATGTTGCTCATGCTTTAGCAGCATTCTGTGATGCTGAAGTAACTTTAACACCATTAACTTCTGCTCCAGAAGTAGTGTTAGGGAATTCTTTGCCCAGTAAAGAAGCATTGGTATCGTTCCTGGACGCTACCGCAGCGTGTCTCGAATCTTTGACTAAATCTTGTGCTGTTGCGGTATCAGTTTTACGTGCATATTTCGTTTTGACTGAACATGAATATGGATTTCAACAATTTCGGAAATACGTGACGAGAAAACGGGAAAGTCTTGGAAAGTACTTCAAATGGGCTCTGGAAGGGTCTGGCGAGGAAAGAGCGGAGTGCTTGAACTTGTACATTGATCTGATAAGGATTTTGAAGGTGGACTTTGGGGAGGGTGCCTTGGGCAGGAAGAGCGTTCTGACGTTGAGTGAAATGGCTGACATGGTCGGATATACGTCCTCGGATGAAGGTCATCCTGTTATGTCTTTGGAAAAAATTTTGAAGGTACAATTCTTTAGAAAAACTTATTTTATACAATTTAATTGTTGATGCACTTTCGGACAAACTGTGAATAAAAAGTTAAACGGTGTTCAGCTAAGTTCCCGAGACTTTACCAATTACTTAAATCTCGTGAGAGGCTATCCACAATGATTTACAGTAACCAGAGCACCTTTAGTCCCTTTGAATCTTCTGAGTAAATTAATGAGAATCAATTAATCTCTTTTGGGGTCTGTAATACCATGTCACATGTCTGGTATTCTGAGCAAAATTTGCTTCTTTTTGGACTCCCCAGAATCATCAACGCCAATGTGGCAGGCCGAGGAGACGATGGCGTGATAAATTAATCAGATGTCTGGTATTGAAAATTTTGCCTTTGATCTCAAATTGGAAATTTTTTCAGGAAAGAAACTCTGATGAAGAAGTCCTATTCAACGCGAACTTCCTAATAACCCACCTACAAAAGCTGAAGTCGTCTGAAGAAGCATCTCCGAATGAGGCTTTGGAATTTATTCTACCTTGCCCAGAACCCCTAGTAGTCCAGTTTGCGGCTCGGCAGATATATTGTATTGGGGATGCGAACGATGAACGACTGACTACTGGGTACTGGTTGAACGTGCCTTCTGCCAGCGGAGAGGACGATGTTCATGATAACGAGCTGGTAAGCCTGCTCACCACATAATTCTCTTTTAGCGACTTCCACACGCCACGGTTTTGCGCCGTCTGAATCCAGCGGCTCTCTGCGACTCGTATGATGACGTCTATTCACCTAGTGGAGGGACGCTATTACGCTATTTCTATTTCAACGCTGCGCTTTATAGGGGTGGCTGCGAATAGCGAATTCGCAGCGACCCTTTGGGACGACCTTGGGACCCCGTCTATGGGTTTTTCGAACTATGTGCCCATTGCCACTTCAGCTTCATAACCCGTTGAGCTATGTTGGTTGGGTTCTCCTATGGATCTTCTCTTTTTCTGGTATTATGATCTTGTAGAGAAACTCCAAGCATTTCTCCATCGCCCGCTGAGTTACTCTTGATATACTTTCTTTTAAGACAACTGAGCTTTCTTATGAGGTTCATAGTTCGCGACTACATAATTATGTATGTATGTATGTATGTATATACTTTATTGCACCACAGAAACACAAATGACAGGTTACAAAAAGAAATCTTAATAAGTAGGTACAAAAAGGCGGTCTTATCGCTAAATAGGGATCTCTTCCAGACAACCTTAACGCTAGGGAAAAAATTATGTCTTCTATGTGGTTTGATAATAGAACTGAAGGCAGTTTTTGACGTTTTTATCTTTGTATTGCAGGTGTCCTGCGATGTAATGGACATAGCCAACAGCCACCTGTCCGGAGGGGCGGAGTGCCTGGCGGCCGGCGTGCGGCGCCTCGCGGGCTGCCTCGACGCGCGCCCCGAGGCCATGCCCTGCGACGACAAGAGGCCTGCCGGTGAGTTCACTCCACTTATACGATAAGGTACCTATGTCAGACCTTTTGTCAATATGTGGAGATTGTTAATTTGGTAATTTTGTCAATATGTAGAGATTGTTAATTTGTTAATTTTGTCAATATGTGAAGATTATTAATTTGTTAATTTTGTCAATATCTGGAGATTATTGATTTGTTAATCTTGTCAATATGTGGAGATTATATGTAATTGGTTTATTTTGTCAATATGTGGAGATTATAATTCGTTGATTTTGTTAATATGTGGAGATTATTAATTTGTTAATCTTGTCAATATGTGGAGATTATATGTAATTGGTTTATTTTGTCAATATGTGGAGATTATAGTTCATTGATTTTGTTAATATGTGGAGATTATTAATTTGTTAATCTTGTCAATATGTGGAGATTATATGTAATTGGTTTATTTTGTCAATATGTGGAGATTATAATTCGTTAATTTTGTTAATATGTGGAGATTGTTAATTAGTGGTTTCTATTAATTGTGTTCCAGTGGCTCTGAGCAGAGTGCGCGCGGAGGGCGGCGCGGACGCGTTCCGATCCCGCCCGCCCAACACCTCGCGCCCGCCCTCGCTGCACGTGGATGACTTCACCGCCCTGCATCAGCCCTACTCTCTGCCGATAAACAGGTATTTACCATCCTACATACCTCTATTCAACAACTTTTTTTTTAATGTACATGGCAGCCATTTTAAATTTTTTATTGTTTGTTATAGCGGCAAAAAAATATACATTCTGTGAAAATTTCAACTCTCTACCTATTGCAGATCACGAGATACATCCCGCTGACATACAGACGGACGGACGGACAGCGAAGCCTTAATAGGGTCCTGTTGGCACTCTTCGGGTATGGAACACTGAATATTAAATGATCTTATTGTTTCGTCGTTACAGAGGCGTGCGGCGCGGCTCGGGCGCCGAGCGCGGGCGGTTCGGGGCCCCGCATGCACACTACAGGCATCTGTGAGTACTGCCACTATAGCGCTCTCTTTGTCACGTAATCCCATACAAATGATAGAGACAAAAATCTCAGTATGCACTTACCACTACCAAAAACGAAACTATGCAGTGAATGATTTGAATGTTTATTGTGCGGAAGCTGTGATAGCTTAGTGGTTAGGACGTCCGCCTGTTAATTGGAGGTCGGGGGTTCGATCCCGGGCACGCACCTCTGACTCGTGCGTTATAACCAATTAAATATCATTTGCTTTAACGGTGAAGGGAAACATCGTGAGGAAACCTGAACACCTGAGAATTCTCCATAATGTTGTCAAAGGTGTATAAAGTCTGCTAATCCGCACTTGGCCAGCGTGGTGGTCTATGGCCAAACCCTTCTCACTCTGACCCTAAGATCTATAGAGCGCACTTTGACTTTGCTCAGACTTAAGATTGAGAAAACGAGACAGATTATGTAAAAGATATAGCTCTGTCTCGTTTTAATTCTTTCTTAAGTATAAGCAAAGTCAGAGTGCGCTCTATAGATCTCTCTGAGAGGAGTTCCGTGCTCGTAGCGAGCCGGCGATGGGTTGATAATGATGATGATCGTGCGTTTGTTTGTCCAGCCGTGGGCGCGGCGCGTGGGAAGGAGCGCAACACTTCGGCCACTTCGGGCCAGCGCACTACGTCGCATGTGAGTATATCTTTTCTCTGCAAAATATATCCATTATTTTTCTTTTTAGGGTTTTGTACCTCAAAATGAAAAAAGGAACACTTATAGGATCACTTTGTTGTCTGTCTGTCCGTCGTGTCTGTCAAGAAAACCTATGGGGTACTTCCCGTTGACCTAGAATCATGAAATTTGGTAGGTAGGTAGGTCTTATTGCTCCTAGTAAAGGAGAAAATATAAATCATTAAAATAAATGTGTTCATGAACAAATAATTAGTATTTTTTATTTTAAAAGTAAGGTTACCATACCAAGTAGGGTATCATATTAAAGGGATACATTCTAAAACAGATTTTTATTCATTTTCAGGCATAATAGTTTTTGATTTATCGTGTAAAATGTCAAAAAAATACGACTGTAGTACGGAGCCCTCGGTGCGCACTGCGCGAGCCTGACAGAGCTATCTAACTCTTAACCAAACATCAAAATCGGTTTAACTGTTGGGCCGTTAGCAAACAGACAGTCAGACACACTTTTGCATTTATCACTACCCCTATTATAAATGCGAAAGTGTGTTTGTTTGTTGGTTTATTGGTTTGTCCTTCAATCACGTCGCAACGGTGCAACGGATCGACGTGATTTTTTGCATGGATATAGTTAAAGACCTGGAGAGTGACATAGGCCATAACGAGTTCCCACGGGATTTAAAAAAAAACCTTATTCCACGCGGACGAAGTCGCGGGCATCAGCTAGTAATATTATAAGTATGGATTCTATAGTAAAAGCTTAATGTATAAAATGCTACTGTTGTCTGTTCCAGCGGGGATGGGCTGGGGAGGCGCGCGGATGCTGCGCGGGCCCAGGCATCGCTCCTTCATGCGATAGGGGACCGCTTGATGATACCAGTGGCGTGCCGGTCATAGAGGCATAAATGCACTGCTTACCCCAGTTGTACTAGCTCAATGCATATTTTTCATTATGACCTGCCAGTAAATAGGCTCCTAGCTAACTACTGCTTACCCTGGCTTCAAACACTGTGCACGTCACTGGATGATACCCACATGTTAAATGTTAAGCGAAATAAATACTTATACTGAAGTATCTCTTATATTGAACATCCTTGTAAAACAGTTATCGTGTGAGACATATGAAGAGAATTTCCTCACATCACTGCTAGATTAGTGCCTGGCCTGAGGTACAAAATGAAACAATCGTAGAAAATTTAGAAACAAATCAACTTTATTTATCAAGATGAAAAAGATCAAATCATATAATTATACATAAGCTACGGAACAGATATGTGGCGCGATACTTACTGCAACTCAACGACGGCACTATACAATATACATAATATACAATACGATACTTACACGTTATCATACATATTATATCAAACGAATTATACAGTCGCCGCAAGATCATACTAGACTTAGAGCAATAAGATAAACGTAAAAGCATCGTTATAAATCTGTAGTTTCAGATTTCGCTTTTTCTTTTTCGATGATCTGTTCGAAAAAGTTTCAATAAAATTTTGTACTGCCGATCTTTTTATCACAGTTGCCTAAAGACGTTAAACTACTCGTTATCGAATTTCGTTTTTAGGGTTCCATACCTCAAAAGAAAAAACGGAACCCTTATAGTCTATGTCAGATAGCATCTGTCAAGAAAACCTATAGGGCACTTCCCGTTGACCTAGAAGCAGGAAATTTGTCAGGTAGGTAGGTCTTATAGACTATAGTACACACAGTAAGGGGAAAAATCCGTAAACCATGAATTTGTTGTCGCATCGCGAAAAAAATTTAAAATGTGTTCATTAACAAATAATTAGTATTTTCACCTTTCCTATGAAAGTGCTTTACGTGTACATTCTAAAACAGATTTTTATTTATTTTTATGCTTAATAGTTTCTGATTTATCGTGCGAAATGTCGAAAAATACGACTGTATGTATACTACGGAACCCTCGGTGTGCGAGTCTGACTCGCACTTGGCCGGTTTTTGATACATACTATTGAAACTCGAATTACGTACAGAACGATAAATGCGGATAAAAAGACTGACTGATCGATGCTTGCTATTGACAGTATATTCTCAGTTCGCATTTTGTGACTTCTTGGACACATCTTCATACATTACATTGTCTTCAATATCGTCAGGAATATGTTAGTGTTGCATGAGAATGTCACTGCGTAAGGAACCAACACAACTTCTAGTACGAGCTCGCGCCGACCGCGTCGGAACAAAACAAAGTTAACGATGTAAAATTTCCAATGATAATAATCCGTACAATAATATAATACTCCACCGAGAAATTCCCATTAGCGTTGTTACTATAATATAATTGTCTTTGTATTTTTGTTTTATTTTTGTTTTCATTTTAATTTTAATTAATTAAATGGTAAAACATCTCACTAGCATAGGTTTATATTTACACGGCCCCCGGGGGCGCAGTCTGTTCATTGTATAAAATTATCACTCGCGACGATGGCACTAGTTCGGGCGGCCCGACGTGGCAACGCCACAAAATCCATTTCCTGGCGCTTCGGGCCATACCGTGGCGCGAACACAGGCCTCGCGAGGCCGGCTCGTCGAGGCCCGGCCGAGGCCGGCGGGCGAGGCCCCTAGTCGCCGGGGTGCTCCGGACATGATCTGTTCACTTCGAACCATTGGTCTATACATCTGGAATTTGAAAAGACACAAGTTAATATTTGGAGATAATAAGCAAGTCTTTTCGTATGAGATGGATCCACGATATAAATAAGGGATGCTGAGGACCGGTGTGGTGGCACTCATTGCGGAAATAATATGCCCAATAGTGGAATCCAAAGCACTATTCGTAAACCATAAAAGTCTACAAGATATGCGAAATTCTTCTAGTTTTCATCCTTAGTGAGTCCCACATACCTGCCATTGTGCGGGATGCGTAATTGCATTTTTATCGGCGGAAAAAAGGAGCATGCTTGATGGTGAATTATTATTGAAGTCGAATAGAAAAAAATATCGGTCAAGTGCGAGTCGGACTCACACTGTTAGGGTTCCGTACCATCGTACAAGAAATATCACTTTAATTTTTATGGCAGCAATTTTGAAATTTTTAGCATTAATTGTTGTTATAGCGGCATCAAAAATACACATTCTGTGAAAATTTCAGGTCTTTACCTATTTTGGTTCACGAGATAAAGCCCGCTGACAGACAGACGGACGGACGAACAGAGGGGAAGCGAACCCTAAAGAATTACTTTACGTAGTAAAAATAGCATTTAAAGTAAAACTGTAGCTTTGCGTCCATTACAAGGTGTAATTTGAACAGTTTTCAGCATTGTATTTACGCGGTTATCCGGCATTGTTTGCTGATAGTTGCGACTCGGCCGCGCCAGAGAGAGGCTACAAGTGGGTCGACGCGTCGTTGTGGCGGCTCTGAGGATCCTTTAAACGTTCCCACTCGAGAAGTCGCCGCATTGTCGCGCCTTTTACGTGCATTTCCTGACTAGCAGACGCTATAGCTATAGCGCTAGTCAGAGGCGTTTAGCACGGCTATTAATAAAAATTAAAAAAAAACAGACTTCAATAACCACTCACACTAAAAAGTAAGAATAATTTAATTTATTACCGAATATATTATGTATACAAGAGTCATTGTAGTTCTATGATAATATTTTTTGGAGTCGGTGCCAATTTAGCAGCATACCCTAAAAAATATTGTCATGTAAACTTATGAAACCTCCTTGATCTAGATAAGAAACTATGAAGATGACAGCTTGCACTGGCCGGACCTCTTGTGGCGCCCTCTGCGAACAGTTTTGCCTATAGGTCCCCATTTTTCGAGGTGGGTGTACAAAGTGAAGTGTTTACCCCTTGTGGTAGATGCAGAGGCAGGGCAGGCGCGCGATGGTGTCGCCGGCGCACAGCTCCTCCAGGCAGATCACGCACTCGCCCTTCGAGTCGCTCAGCACGTCCTCTGGAAACGACATGCAAATCCATTACCTCACCATTAAATCATTATCATTACCTTAAGCTTCACACAATCAAAAAGTAGGTGATGAAGATGATGCCGCCTAAGGTAGAGCGCGCCTGTCTAGAATATGCCTAGTCAGTGGCGGATTATCCCTAAGGCGAACTAGGGGCGCCAGGTTACGAAGGGGCGCGCGCGATCATGTAGAGTTGGATTAGCGAGAGTTTGTGCTTCGGGTATCTTCGTTTCTATTCAAAACAATTAAGAATGCTATAATAATGTGTTAACCGCATTTTATCATTTAATCCGCCTCTGTGCCTAGTAACTCTTGATGTTACTGATATTATAGCTAGCAAGCTTGGGAAGCGGAAGCCGGGAGGGCATCCCATATTCTAACAATGCGTGTTAAAAACGAGGAAACGAATTGGTTTGTACAAGTCCGTGGAATTTCGACTATGTAGAGGAGCAGACTTTTGAAATACTTCGCGGTTCGATAGTAAAATGGCGAGGGTGGAACCAGGTCGAATAATTCCTTAGCACACTCTTCCAAATATATTTTCTAGAATAACGACAGACAGGCAAACCCGCACCAATGTTCCAAACTTTGAGGCTTCGTCGCCAATGAGTCTAGCACGACGATCCACCGAATCCAATGCATCAAGCTGGTAATCCCATACATGACTGCAGTACTCCATACACGATCCTAAACTAGAGCTTAAGACTTCGTGCACTGCACTGCCTTAAGACTTCGTGCTGGACACCTTCCGCTAAACACTTTTGGTTATCTAATGAAAAAGACATCTAGCCCGAATTGCTCGGAATGTGGAGTGAGAGAAGATATAAATCACATATTTTTGGAATGTACCCGCAATGAAGTCGAAAGGTTTAATTTTTTTATAATGTTTAATTTAGAAATTAGGAATATTGGCGTTTGTAATAGCATTTTGGCCTCTCCATTATCGCGAGAGGCCAGAATGCTATATAAACTATTTAATTTAACTTTAAAACGAAGATAATTATTATACATACCTATTGTGATTTGTTACAAGGGTGACATGTTCTGATTGAACAAACCCTTTAATAAAGAGAAAAAAAAAAAAAAAAAAAAGAGCTTGGTACAAGGTAAGTAGCTGTTCGGACTTGAAGTACCGCTTACTTTGTTCATCTGCGCGATTGCGGGAGAATGACAGCTACATTGTCACGATCGCAATCACCTTTGATTGATTGACGCTCGCGCACTATTGTTGCAACAAGAATCGCACAAATTCAGCCAATCACAACAATTGAGAATGTAATAATGATTGATGCAGGTTTTACGAAATCAGGAAAACAGGACGTCAAGTAGCCTGTATTACCTTTGGATTCGATGCATTGCCCGTAATAAATGTTAAATTCATCTATTTGACTTTCAAAAAGTATCTGTATAGTACAGTATATTCAGAAGACCGGGGGTTCATTCCTGGGCACGCATCTCTATCTTTTCGGTGTTATATGCTAAGCAAATAACTATCACTTGCTATAACGGTGAAGGAAAACATCGTGAGGAAACCTGCATGCCTGGAAGTTCTGCCAATCCGCATGCATGTTGACTGAAGATGTAGTGGGAACCTGCCACAGAAGTAGTTATATTATGGAGTAGACATACCATTGTATGAGAGTCTCGGCCTCGTCAGGCACATGACAAGATGGCACTCGATGTCGTCGGGCAGCACGAACTTACTGCACACGGGACATTTGATTCCTGCAACAGACAGACACACATACGTCAATATTATTAAAACCAGCTGCGCTATTAGTTATACACAGACCAGAAACAATTGAAACATAAGATTCTAACGCGTAAAGTTTAAATCTTCACGAATATAAATAAATATTTAAAAAAAACCAGCAGAAGTTACTCTACTTTTATGTTAAAAAATTGTCGTTTACGGATTGTGACGTCATTATTCACTTTCCGTACAGCGTGACATTCATGTTAGAAATAAATAAAACTCTTGATTTTATTTAGGTATTTATTTAATAACGAATTATAGCCTCATAAACTACCGCTATACAAAAAATCACGTCATTTTAATACTACAGTCCAAGACCCTATTGTTATAACAAATGATTTGTAGAAAATCACAGACATCAACCTAATGAATAACGTACACATCTAAGTACGCGCCAAGGAATTGTTTGTCATCTACATGATGGGCGCACATTTGTCAACTACCCAATGTGAATAATGAGGAAGAGGGAGGCGGCCGAATTCCATTTTCGCGCACAAAGGGCACAGCTTTGCCCACGACAAATGCAATGTACACAAATGTTTGACAGATCCATTCGACGTTAATTTATAATTTGTACTAAAACTAGGTAAAAAGCGGCCAAGTGCGAGATAGACTCGCGCACCGAGGGTTCCAAATTACAGTCGTATTATTTCGACATTTTGCACGATAAATCAAAGACTACTATGCATTAAAAAAAAAAAAACTGTTTTAGAATGTACAAGTAAAGCCCTTTTATATGATACGCCACTTGGTATAGTTATCTAACTTTGAAAATTGAAAATACTAATATTTGTTCATTAACATTTTTTTTTTTTTGTGATGTAACCATAACGTATAAAATTATAAAAGACTAATGATTTATTCACAATAGGTAACATCTCTTATTGATTGTCGGAATTGTAAGATTTGTAAGATGATATACCTAGTGGTGATAATTAATTACGTAAACTTTAAAACTAAAGCTACGAGGGTTCTAAACGCGCCCAGGTCTGAGAAGCCTAAATAGCAGGCCCAATTCTAAACCACTAGCACCCACTAGGCTATACATAAAAGAATAGATTATAGGTACATTTTACAGTAAGTCATAAGTTTTGATGGCATTCAGTAAAACCAGCGCGTTTCAGTTTAAGTGGTCAACATATTTTATTCAGTACTTTAAAATGTAACTGAATTAACTCGCAAACATGCATAGTGCCTAGTTTAAATATTTCACTTCATTTCATTTGATATAGAGAAGGACACAATATACTGAATAGGGTCTTGGACTGTAGTAATAAAATGAAGTGATTTATTTTTTGTGCAGTGGTAGTTTATGGGGCTACAATTCATTATCAAAGACAAATATTTGAAAAAATCATGTTAGTATTTATTTTTAACATACCTAATTAATTATTAACGTCACGCTGCAACCGAAAGCAACTAATGACGTCACATTGCGTAATACAAATATTTTTCTATTTTTCAACATAAAAAAATTCCAGCAGAAATCACTCTATTTTTATGTTAAATAATTGAAAAATTGGGCGTAAACCAAGTTATTTTGTGTGGGACATAAAACGTAAGTTTTTTCTATTCTATTTTTTTTTAATTTGTCGCGCAAATGATTAGTTTCGCAACATTAGATGCTCGAATGATTAAAAAAATCTGTAGGTATAGTACGTGACAGGTTGAAATGGGAATCGGGGAGGGAACGCCCCGCACACCCGCACACCCCCCCGCACTAAACCAGCGCGGGCGAGCGCGGGTGACGTGCGCCATATCCCGATTGCCAATTCGACCTATCGCTATCCTCTTATGTCATGGTACATACTTACTTCAGATCTCTCAACTTACTTCTAACTTTTCTTTCAGCATTATCGAGTTTAAAATTCTATGAGCTAAGTTGAGAGCTCCGCGCTAAATTAAATAACTTGGGGCAGTGTGTTTAACTTGCCAACCAACTTGTGTTAATTAGCTAAGTCGCCATTGTTATCAGCACAACTCCTGTAAATTACACGAACTTCTTACACACTTGTCTATAGAAAGAAATTGTTAATTTCTAACTTCTGAGTGTCTGTCAGGCATATATCTATATCTCAGGGATCTACAATCTACACAATCCCCGAGTGCTATTGGTAATCAGGACGAAGTCGAACGAAGTAGAAAGCTATAATCACTACCAATATTGTAAATGTGAAAGTATGTTTGTTTGTTTGTTTGTTTGTTTGTTTGTTGGCTTTTCGATTTCGACGCCGCAACGGAGTAACGATGTGGCGGGATGTATGTATTATAGTTAAAGACCTGCAGGCCTAGCATGGGCCGGGAAATTTTCTCCCCGAGGAAAGGATAAAAATTTTATCCCCTCCGATAGTTATTTCCACTCTCCGAGCATGGGCACAGGGTTGGATATAATTATCCCCGGTGATAAGGCGGGGAAAGACTAGTCCTCGGCTAATGTCAAAGTGTTATTATTTTTTATCTGTGCTTTTGATTTTGCGCGTTTTCGTTACTCGTAACCAACTCGTAACTCGTCTGTGGCTGCTTTTTATTTTAAAAGAGCTAGAACCCGGAGCCGTAAAATAGTTTAAAAAACATTCACAGAAGATTATGCACGTACAATTGTATTGTTATTGTGTTTACTTAACCTAACTCCACTTTTAAATTATCCAAATTAAAAAATAATCGAATAGTTGAAATTCTTAGTTATCACAGTAAGTATCACAAAGACAATTTGTGTTAGTCAGTACACAAAATTGAAATGATAATATATTGATATTGTTAGCGACAAAGAAATGCATAAATTGTTGTTTTATTTGCAGACATGGAAATATGTACTTGAAGAAGGGCACTGACTGACACATACTATTACTAAGTATGATGAGGCAGCTCGGGATGTAAGCCCACCGGGAATGTCTCAATAGTGCCGTCGGGCACATATATGAGCACATAATTATCACTGTTGGGCATGAATGCTCAACAGGAATTGGACCTGAAGACTTCATAATGGGCCAGCCAGAGAGATGCGTGTATTAATTTAGTTCTATTAAATGTGTGTCTTGTATAACAAAATCAAAATAACTTTAGGTGCCTATTGGAATAGGTAAGTTAGGTACACATCTTATCAACATAAAATATTTTCATTATTGTTTGAGATGATGATAAAACTAGCAGTTCTGCACACTGCACTGAGAAGAGTTCAATATCACTTAAAATTGGTTAAGCTAGTATAGTTTGAGCTATTAAACTAACCTAATTTCTTTATAAGCATGTCAAGCCAATGTTTTTTATCTTATGGCAGGAAATCTTTGAAGTGTCGGTGGTGGACTATGGTGAGACTGTCCTTTTACCCACTTTGTACACAGTGGGTACTTTATAAAACCAATAGCCCCGAGTTGTTTGCCTATAAATGCCAATAAATGAATAAAAAGTAGAGGATAAGTACATTTTTGTAATTTGTAAATAGTTATGAATATAGGAAGTTATTCTATGGCAGTGTGGTTTGATTGAACATTAAACTTGTTACTTCCTTTTCTTAAGGATAATAGCACTACTTTTAGATCTGTTAAGTTAACATCAGAGATTTGTGTACACCCAAATAAGCATTGTTTTAATTGGTATTCCTAATATTATGCCTAAAAGTTTGTGTTTGTTACTCAATCACACAGAAAGAGTACTTAAAGCAAAATTTGTAGGGTTCATTTTGAAACTGTTATTTTTTGTTATAGCAGCAATAGAAATACAAAATTTCAACTTTAACCTGTTCCGTTTCAGGAGAGACAGACAGACGGAGAGCTGAGACTGTAATAGGGTCCCATTGGTACCTTCAGAACCCTAGTAATAGTAGTAGATATAAGGATGGGTTTGCACAAGGTGGTTTTAGGTAATAGGTAGTTAAAGAAATATATTTTAATGCAAATATGTATTTATTATTCCATCCCTTTTTCCCTTTTATTGTCGGGCAACAGTTAGCAGTCTGGTTTGATCCATAGATATGTGAGACTTCTTTATTTGTTACATTTTCTAGTCTGTCCTTTGGTTGTTCCATTGGAATTCTGAAATATACAATTTATACATTAATGATTTTCAATAAAAATAAATTAAAAGTAAGAGGATATACTGAAATGGTCTATAAAGTATAATAGGCTAACATATTTACTCTTACAAAACACTTATGATGAACCATTATAATTTGTAAAGTGTTATTGTGTTTGTGTATCAATATGTATTGAACTATGATATAGGTGTGTAACTTGTTTCAGTTAATATGTTAGGTATTTTAATTTAAGAATTGTTTTGTTAAATTAGACTCCTGCCTATTTTGTTCAAATAAATGATTTTATTATACCTAATGAGACATTGTGTTATTTTATATTTCCAATAATCCATACTAATATTATAAATGCGAAAGTGCGTCTGCCTGTCTGTCTGCTAGCTTTTCACAGCCCAACAGTCTAACCGATTTAGATGAAATTTAGTACCTACAGAGTTAGCTTACATCCTGAGGATGGACACAGGCTACTTTTTATTCTGGAAAATCAAATAGTTCTCACAGGATTTTCAAAACCTAAATCCACACAGATGAAGTCGCGGGCAATAGTCATCCCATGATCTTGACTTGTATCTCACTGGTAACTACCATCTGCCAAGAGTCTTATAGATGTGAGGACGTAGAATAAATAGATAATAGCCGCATGTAGGACCTATTTGTAGGTACCTACTACCTACCTAAGTAGGTATCCTAAATTAGGTACCTATTCGTTTGCACAAGATGGTTTTAGGTAATAGGTAAGTACTTACTTACTTTTATGATTCCATCCACCGAATTAATCGGCTTTAGTGCTTCATTAAGCTGCTCGCATAAGTACAGCACATAATATTTGTCCATCCGAAACAAGTGTCGGAACTCAGCGTCGGGAAATTCAAAGGGATTACTTCCATCACTAATTACGTGCTCATGTTATTTTCGTTCTAAATTCTCTATTTCAAACTAATAAAGAAAGCGCGAAACATGTTTTTTGATCTTTTAATAATTGAGTTAAAGTTCTATGAGCATTATACCCACCTCTAATCTCGATGATAAAATTATCCCTCTCAAATGTCAAAAAAGGACAGTTTAACTTCTTTTATTTGGCCCCATGCTATAGACGGTGGATAAATAGTCCCCCAAGTCCCCGTGAAATGTCAAACGGGGATAAACTTCTCCTCTCCCCTGTTGCCGTGCTCTGAGGGGTGGAGAAGTTAATGTTGTCTCCTGTCCAGTGGATAAAATCGGGGGATATAATTTTTATCTTCGGCCCATGCTAGCCGTGCTGGAGTGACATAGGTTACTCATTACGCCGGAAAATCAAAGAGTTCCCCGGGATTTTTAAAAACCCTAATCCACGCGGACGAAGTCGTGGGCAACAGCTAGTATTTAATATAAATATAACCTTTAAATCATTATTATCATAGAGAGCATCTAAATAATATTCAAATTGTAATCTGTAATTCATTTCAGTCAGGGGAGACCTTTGGGACCTTGTAAATAAAATATGCATATCAGTGGTCCAACGTCGATTTACGGAAAATTGGAAGCCAAAATAAATTCATCCATTTGAAATACGCCGTTGACTAAATTACACACAACAAACACGATTCATTTGTAATAGTGGAAGTAGAAACAAACAAAACTAAAAATAATTTGTCAAAACGGAATTACAAACGAGCGCAAGGTAAATATCGATCGAAATAGGTACTTTTTGATGTGTTTTATTCTAGTGGGTTTACGGCTAGTTACGATATTGATAAAGCCATATCACCAAGCGACTTTAGGCTGAATACATAAACGTCTCTAGGCCTCTACACTTAAGAGGAGTGTATTTAGAACGATCTCCATACAAATAGAATTTGATTCGTTTTTGAATATTGACCAAGCAAACGCAATGAAATTTTGTAGATATTTTAAATATCTACAAATATCTTTGTAATAAAGTCTGTGGTTGATCAAATTTCCGTGAAGATATATCTTTTCAAAATTATACGGGCTCAAAGATTTTCATACAAATCAAATGCAAAGCCTTCTTGTATAATTTTGTCAGTTTATCCTTATAGCATTTTAGTAAAATAAACAGTCCAGTGTTTTCTTGACAAAATGTTATGTACCTAATTGCAAAGATCGTAAAGCCACCACGATCCAAACTTCATAGTCGCTGTTCGTTCCTCCCTGTGTTGAGGACAATACGCAGAGAAACTTTTAGCTTTTATAAAATAACGAAGGTCTGGCACGCGCTGGCTCTCTCTCTACTATAGGTGTCAAATTGTTGCTAGTATGCGGAAAATTGAATTAATCTATGAATCGTACCTTCTTATACTAACATCGTAATAGTTATCAAATAAGATTGTAGTATCGTATACATTTCATTGATAAAGAAGTAGGTTACCGTAATGATCTGCAAGGCGCATATTATGTACGCAATTACGAAATGAGGACTACGGAAATCCGTAACAAATTTACAACCAATTAAAGACCAGAAAACCATTATAACTTAACGAATATAGTATAATATATTAAGTTAGTAACAAATCATTGATTTTAATATGTAGATTGTAGATGTTTCGGACTCATCTAGTCTCAAATCTCACCTTAATTAAAGATTATTTAAAAACTGTGCAATTAGGAAGTTGTGAGACATGTTAGTTTTTTATTATGACTTTTTCTATAAAATCCAGTAATCCGAATATTCCGATAATCCGGCTCCCTCTGGTTTTTAATAATGCCGGATTAATGAGATTCTACTGAATTGGTAAAATTAAGATTTATCTTGAATAACGATTAATTAATCTTTTAAGCAAGGACACGTCATAGGACACTATCTAAATTGTACTCCGCATTTTATTTAATGAGCTAACATTGATATTTTCCTTATGAGAGATTTTAGAGATTAGACTAATATCTAATAAGGAAATTATGAAGGAAAAGTCTAATAAGATCATAAGATTTTATTTAGAAAATGCTCTCGAAACTAATATCTATTTATCTATCTATAATATCTATATTCATGTGACTATAATCAAATAAGCTCATGGAAAACTTTCAAAAAGTGCTCATGAATTCTTATTTTGATGATTACAGAATGCTGCCAATACTTTTCTTCACTTGGCTGGCCATCCTGCCAATCCGTTCTGGCATAATCAATTGCCGTACAGCCTGCCGGCACTGTAGGCAGCAGCTGGAGCATCCAGAAATGCTGGAGGTGTATTGTGCAATGTGTGACGAGTGCAAAGAGAGGAGAAGGGAGAGGTCGGAGGGGGCTCCGAACTTGCTGAGAGCTGGAAGGAATGAGGACTATCTGACGAATTATGGGCAACAGGATTCGCAAGGTACAGTACGGCTACAGTATATTCACTAGTAATAAACATGCAAAGATTTATTCTCCTTGATTAGTATCAAGGAGTTGATGTTGTTGTTGTTGATGATTTCAAAATCTGGTTGTCAACTTATAGGCTTTTATGAGGAGTTAAAAGACTACCACTATAATTTGTAAACATTTGGGTTTCGGCATGCAGGTTTCCTCACGATGTTTTCCTTCACCGTTAAAGCAAGTGAGATTTAATTTCTAAAAACGCACATAAAAATATTATTTTTCCAGATGAATGTCTTACAACACCAGTCGACGAGTCTTGCGAGCAACCTCAATTCTTATCACAAACAGTTCCTACCACCACTTCCACCACCACTACCACAACCACTACCCGTAAACCTTGCACTCCTAGGCCTTGTATTAAATCCACTAGTCCATGCCAAAGCATAGCATGCCCCATACCAATGGCCATTCCAGTATGTCCAATGTGTCCTATGCAAATGCCTGGATCTTTCTACACTGTGGCAGCTTTACCGGCAAGTATGGCTGAATCTACAACAGAGGTTACCCCGAAGGAATTGGCAAGGATGTCGGCCACTTCAGAATTGTATTTTTATCTCGGTGTACCAAAGAAGTTATTGAAACAATTACAATTGTCGACATCTTAAATGCCCACTACGTATTGGTTCACCCCCTTAGAGGTCAAATTTTCACAAATCCTTTCTTAGCGGATGCCTTCATCATAATAGCTATCTGCATGCCAATTTTCAGCCTGATCCGTCCAGTAGTTAGAGCTGTGTGTTGATAGATCAGTCAGTCAGTCAATCGTTTTATATATTTAGGAGATTTCGACTAAATACTTTGTTAATCTAATGCTAATGAGTGTAGAAATCAGCATCAAATCATGTTGGATTCATTATTATTTCATTAAAAGTAAATTATTATTGTTGTTTTATTTAGATCAACTGTTAGTGTTAACTTTAGTTGGTAAATGTAGGTTATTATTATCAACCGACTTCAAAAAAGAAGGAGGTTCTCAATTCGTCAGAATCTTTTTTTTTACGGTAGTAATAATTTAAATATATAAAAGGAAAAGAAGAATGACTGACTGACTGGTGATCGGGCTGAGATTTGGCATGCAGATAGCTATTATGACGTAGGCTTCCGCTAAGAAAGGAATTTTGAAAAGTGATTTGACACAGTCTCTAAAAGTTATAGTAATCGTTTTTAACTGTGGCCCTACCGCGGTTGTTTGACAGCTACAATGTCACGATCGCAATCATCTCTGATTGGTTAATGCTCGCTCACTATTGGCCACAATGCATTGTTGCAACAAGAAACGCACAAAGTCAGCCAATCAGAACAATTGAGATTGTAATAATGATTGATGCAGGTTTTAGACAATCGCCCTACTGGTCACATTTGGAAAACATGACACCATTATTTCGCTCATATCAGGTTGGATCATGAGTTTTGATACATTTTTGACAATTACTGTGCAGTACACATACACACAGTGCTATCAACTAGGCAATGAAACAGGCTAGCCTAGATTATCTATACAGCCTGTATCGATTGCTAGCCCGGCGGCATTCAACAAGTGTTCGCGTGTGTAACTGGCAAGCTTCAAACAAGCATGACATTTTGGTACCTATGCACACCTGTAGGGCGATTGTCTAAAATCTGCATCAATCATTATTACAATCTCAATTGTTCTGATTGGCTGAATTTGTGCGATTTTTGTTGCAACAATGCATTGTGGCCAATAGTGAGCGAGCACTAACCAATCAGAGATGATTGCGATCGTGACATTGTAGCTGTCAAACAACCGCGGTAGAGCCACTGGAGATATAGATCGTTCTTTCCACGTACATGCAAACTGTGGAACCAACTATTTTATAGCCTCAATAGCTCAACGGGTAAAGGAGTGGACTGAAAACCGAAAGGTCGACGGTTCAAACCCCGCCCGTTGCACTATTGTCGTACCTACTCCTAGCACAAGCCTGACGCTTAGTTGGAGAGGAAAGGGGAATATTAGTCATTTAACATGGCTAATATTCTTTAAAAAAGAAAAAGAAAAAAAAAACTATCATCGGCGGTGTTTCCTTTAGATTATAACATGGGGTTATTCAAGGGGCGGACCAACAAATTCCTAAAAAGTCGGCAACGCATCGGCGGTTCCTCTGGTGCTGCAAATGTTCATGGGCGGCGGTAATCACTTAACATCAGGTGACCCGCCTGCGCGTTTGCTCGCTATCTCTATTTAAAAAAAAAAGTATAGCTAGTACTTTTATAATAATATATTGAGTGGTATAGCTTAGTCAAACGCATACGTGGTCAGAGAGGCTGATGGGTAATTACCACCCCGCTATGGAGTCCACCGAGCATTTACCTTGCGAGCCTTCTACGTATAACCAAGGTGAATTCCGACGTCTTGTGTCTGCTTGTATGGAAATGTTCATCAATTTTTATCCTTGTCTAGGGACTATATCGACTTCATCTGACAGTTATTTTGAATCCATTGACGGTTTTCTACGAAAATTATTTTAATAAAAAATTTAAAAAAAAATTTACCTATCTAAATATATAAAAGAAAAAAGGTGACTGATTGACTGATCTATCAACGCACAGCTCAAGCTACTGGACGGATCGGGCTGAAATTTGGCATACAGATAGCTCTTATGACGTAGGCATCCGCTAAGGAAGGATTTTTGAAAATTCAACCCCTAAAGAAGTAAAATAGGGGGTTGAAATTTGTGTAGTCCACGCGGACGAAGTCGCGAGCATAAGCTAGTTATGAATAAAAAATTTGAATTTTTGAGTTTGAACGTCGCCCAGTGAAGCAGCAATGTATAACCAACCAATGTTAAATAAGCTCGGTGGCCATCATTCAGTGTTAGACACTGAGTTAGCAAATAGCCCCACAACAAACTCAGCCGGGTAATATTTTTTTATTATCACCACTTTTCAAAATCACTTAAGTTTATTAGAACTACTAGCTGACGCCCGCGACTTCGTACGCGTGAATTTAGATTATTAAAAATCCCGTGGGAATGTCACTCTCCAGGTCTTAAACTATACCCATGCAACGTCGCAACGGATCGACCTGATTGAAGGAAAAACCAATAAACCAACACACTTTCGTATTTATAATAGGGGTAGTGATATCAAAGCTGTTAAACAATATTGGTGATCTGTATAGAGTCAGGTTTTTTACGTAATTGGAGTTTTTTTTTTTTTTTTTTTGTTTTTTATTCAAAATAGGTAATAAATTACTCTTATTGATTGTCTGGTATAGTGTTAGATTTGTAAGATAATATAGTGGTGATAATTATAACGCAAACTTAAAACTAAAGCTACGAGGGTTCCAAACGCGCCCAGGTCTGAGAAGAGCCCACAACAAACTCAGCCGGGTATTCTTTTTATTGTCACCACTTTACAAAATTATTGAAACTTATTAGAACTATCACAAAGTCGTTAAGCAACTCATTCCCAAGCTTGCTTATCATTTAAATAATCCTTTACATTGTAATAGGATTTTTCAATTAGTTTACGTTTTATGAAAACTTTGAACTTGTTGTGAGAATTTCTTAGCGAACGCGCTATACGTGGCTTCTAGACTTTTTGTGTCGAAGTCAGAATACCTAGCAAGGTATCAAGGTAGGTACAAACCAGTTAACTGCATCGCTAATGACGACAACTCATACAAATAACACTGGATCAAGTGTAGACTGATGGTTTAATATTAAACTAGCTTATGTCCACGACTTCGTCCGCGTAGACTACACTTTACAACCCCTTTTTTACCCCCTTAGGGATTGAATTTTCAAAAATCCTTTCTTAGCGGATGCTTACGTCATAGTAGCTATCTGCATGCCAAATTTCAGCCGGATCCGTCCAGTAGTTTAAGCTGTGAGTTGATAGATCAGTCAGTCAGTCAGTCAGTCACCTTTTCCCTTTTAGATATAATATTTAGATTGACCGAGCGAAGCGTGGTCTCCGAGTCTGCTTGGGTGAATTTGCATTTGTCCGTCCGTCCGTTTGTCTTCAAGAAGTCATAACTCAGATTTATGTGCATTCATCCAGAAGCCTCAGCTCTGACGGATGGACAATTGCAATTTCCTTATGCATAGCCCTCGCTTCGCTTGGTAAAAACGCGAGGTTACAACCATCGATATAAATGACAAGATATGCCCAAACGAACAAAATTTTTCACGGTTTTTGAACCGAATAAATCAGCGCCACCTCTTAGATACTAATGAACGACCCGAGTCCAGATGTCACTGAGGTTGCATTGGTGATAAATAAACATTTTAGGACCAATGAATCGGTGTCATTTTGCTTTTTCAATGGCCCTGTCCTTACGAAGTAATATAAGTCAATGGTTATAACAGCTATATTTACCATA
Source organism: Maniola hyperantus (assembly GCF_902806685.2). Taxonomy (NCBI): domain Eukaryota; kingdom Metazoa; phylum Arthropoda; class Insecta; order Lepidoptera; family Nymphalidae; genus Maniola; species Maniola hyperantus. The sequence continues at coordinate 414,302 of NC_048549.1, forward strand.
TAAGATCCTTCTCGGCGGTCGCCTGTGTTGTGGCCCGTACGCTGCCGAGTCAGGCTCAGAGTCGGGCACGCAAGTTCCTATTATAATGCCCATTGTCATAACACCACTCCACACCACAACACAACACAACTCTGTGCAGTCTACGTCCGTACAAACATCACAGCACACTTCACTGTTAACACTTATGACTACCTCACCATGTTATCTGTTCATTATTTTGAGTGTATCATACATTAATGTCCATATAAACTGCTTTCGATGTATATAAAACTGTGTGGCAATGCCCACCTTTTATTTTTTATATTCTATTTATTAGACCTACTTTTTATGTCCTTGTTTGAAATCTGTTTAAAAAATGTAATGTGCACCAGTCTTAACGTATAGAGTCTATAAGTTACACTTGAGGACACGAAAACTGCACGCTGCAATTATTTCCTTTTTTTCTCTCAAATAAAAGCAAAAAATATCAATAACAAATCGTTAAACTGTTGCAGTACACTTGAGGACACGAAAAATGTACACCACTATTATTTTCTTTTTTTTTTGTTAAAATTAAAAAAATAAAACTTGGCGTACGCTCGTGACGGATCAAACACAACTGGCTACTGAGGGCTGCCACTCTCCATCAGTCCGTCGACTCAATCACATTTGGCACGCGAGCTGTGACGTCACAACGGCCAATGTGCGTCACTTCAACATCAGGGTTGGCACTGGTTTGAGGAAATTTGAAAACTTTTGAGGAAATACAACGTAAGTAGGTATATAGGAAGGAGGAAAACGAAAATCACTAATTTGACAGGAAGGAAAAGGCCTATTTAGTATTCATTCTAAATAGCTGAAAACACGGACGTCGATGTATATTTTGGTTTATTTGTTTCTTTGTTGTGGCTCTGTGTGCTTAAAATACTAATGGAAATACAAGATTTTGAAGACGAGTTAAGAGTCTACTTTTTACTAAACTATTTACACTGATCGCGATTGATTTGCTTTTACCCGTTGAGGAGTTCTGTCACCTATCTCCGAAACTATTCATCAAATTTTCACCAAACTTACATGGGACCAACCTGATAGTTTTTAGACATAATTATAGACTAAAATCGATAAAAATTTTGATCCCGCATCCCGAAGAAACCTTAATATATTATTTCGGCATCAAATCTATTCTATATATTATGTTAACCCAGAGTATCATCATCATTGTCACTATTATTATTATTATCATCTATAAGTATGCTCAATTACCTAGTGATTAGTAATTAGTATGGATTGGCAACCCTACGTCACAGAGCCGGAGCATTAACACCGCAAAGGTATCAAGCCGCCTTTAAGGCGACCGTAATAAGATCCAAATTAACTTAAGATATTGAGACCACTTCCGCGGCGCCTGCTCTAAGGGTAACGACTGGTTGCCTCACTTATGTCAACCCTGCTAACACGCGAGGTTGACGAGATATGAATAGATTCCACAAATGGATATCATATTATGCTTTGGTGGACCAGTTAAGGTGAACTTTCACGGTTATCTAGTAGTTTAATAGGGTCTTGGACTGTAGTAATAAAATGATGTAATTTTTTTATAGTGGTAGTTTATGGGGTTAGAATTCATTATTAATAAAGAAAATAATTTAAAAAAATCAGGATTTTTACAATAATTACTTATTAACGTCACGCTGCTGTACGGAAAGTGATTAATGAAGTCACAAGGCGCAAACGAAAAATATATTGCAATTTTAAACATAAAAATATTTTTCCGCAGAAATTACTCTATTTTTATGTTAAAAAATTGTAAAAATTGTCGTTTATGAATTGTGACGTGATTATTCTCCTTCCCTCACAGCGTGAAGTTCATGTTAACAATAAATAAAATTCATGATTTTTTTTAAATTATTCTTATTAATAATGAATTCTAGCCCCATAAACTACCGCTATACAAAAAATCACTTGATTTTATTACTACAGTGGAAGACCCTCCTCGGTTCACCCTTCACCTTTCTACTATCGTACTGTACGGAATCGCCAAGGTCTACACCCGTACGTAGTCGAAATTCCACGGACACGTACGAAGCGATTTGCCTCCTCGTTTCTAAATCGAATCGCTAGGATATGGAACAAACTTCCGGCATCAGATTTCACCTCCAATTTAAATATGGGTACCTTCAAATCAAGAGTGAATATAGGCATCTTTTAGGCAAGCGCGCTTCATCTTAGGCAGCATCATCACTTGCCAGCAAGTTGCTTGAATGGACTCTCCGGTGGAAAGCGCAGCGTGGCGTCAATTTGAGTCTTTGAGAGCCTCTGGACACAAGCAGAGGCGATCCTTGTCTTGCAACCTATGTCAAGCAGTGGACATCTATCGATTACAACGACGAAGACTATTTATCATCATCATGATCAACCCATCGCCGGCTCACTACAGAGCACGGGTCTCCTCTGAGAGTGAGAAGGGTTTTGGCCTTAGTCTACCACGCAGGCCATGTGCGGATTGGTAGACTTCACACGCTTTTGAGAACATTATGGAAAACTCAGGCATGCAGGTTTCCTCACGATTTTTTCCTTCACCGTTAAACCAAGAGATATTTAATTAGTAATAACTAAAAACGCACATAACTCCTCAAAGTTAGAGGTGCGTACCCGAGATTGAACACCCAACCTCCAATTAGAAGGCGAACGGCCTAACCATTAGGCTATCACAGTTTCAGCAGCTTTAGCTTCATTCGCAGCATTGACTATTTATACTCAAAACCAATTCATATACAGCTGATTTTCAGAGTTTCACTCCTCCGATAAGCAATAATTTACTCGAGCATAAATTTTCGTCAAATTTGCATCTATTTTCGTGTAAGCTAATTACACATAGGTAGCTCAGCACCGTAAAGCTGATTAAGATCACATGTTCCACGAATTTAATACGATTACTTTAACGAGATTAACTTAGCTTGGGAATATTATACCGCCGCCGCCGGTACGATGAGTTTTTAGACAGGTAAACAAAATCCTTGTTTGTCGCTTAGGCTTCAATAAAAACTGCGTATTTTTGAAGAAAGAAAGAAAAGAAAAGAACAAACATTTATATTATAAGTTGTGCCATACATCACTTTATACCTAAGGGTTGGTTATCCCGACCCTTCCTCCACTTGAGGTTTAAAGCCAGAATACCTCAAGCAGAAGAAGCGCTGGAATAAACTCTGTCATGTGTAGCACAACCCGAAAAACAGTTTTGCAAAATGAAAGATAAAATTCGCATATCTGGGACGTGTGCTAGGACACATAACTACGAGGCACTTAAGAGACATAAACTCCTTAAAACTCATCAAGATGGAAAAAGTTGCCGAAAGAAGAGGCATTGGTCGCAGAGACAGGAACTCTTAAAGCTTATCATCATGATCATCATCATCAAAAGTTAGCGGAAGAAGCGTTGGTTGCCCAGAGATCGATATTAATTGTTACGATTCTTCATTATGGGATTGTTTTATTTTTATTCAGATACAAGTTAAAGCCTTGACTGCAATCTCACCTGGTGATAAGTAATGATGCAGTCTAAGATGGAAGCGGGCTATCCTGGAAGGGGTATGGCAGTTTTTATTAAACCCATGCCCCTTTGGTTTCTACACGGCATCGTACTGGAACGCTAAATCGCTTGGCTTCAAGCTGAGCCGGCACGGTTTTTTGGTTTTACTCCCTAGGGATTGAATTTAAAAAATTCTTTCTTAGCGAATGCCTACGTCATAATAGCTATCTGCATGCCAAATTTCAGCTCGATCCGTCCACTAGTTTGAGCTGTGCGTTGATAGATCAGTCAGTCAATCAGTTACCTTTTCCTTTTATATATTTAGATTTTGAATAAATTATTTGACTTTGACTTTGTCACAAGTTTCATAATTGTCGTGAACTTTGCCTCAAACTTAGCTCTATGAATGAAAACTGGTCGCTTGCTACATATCAAGGTAAAGTCATAACAAAATAAATGTCGTCTATACGTGACTAAGATGGCTTGATGATAGCCTTGGACAAGTCAAACTACTAGTCGTTAGTATAATATTAGTTCTGTCAGGTTTGCCTAACGGACCTACGTGATTTCCGGTTCTGTTTTGTGATAAGTACGTACCTGGTACAACGACAGATACCTAATAATTATTAATTACAGATGTAATTTATCAACTTTATGCTAAAGTACGTGTCGTTTCCAGGAAAACTTTGCTACTGGTTATTTATGAATCACTTGAATATAAAAGACTAGCGCTCCGCCCCGGCTTCACACGGGTAGCTTATTAAGAGTCACTAAGGTGATCGGATTTTTTGCAACATAGTGTAGTATATTTCGCTTGAGAAGGGATAAGGAAGAATTAAGGAGCTAAATGAGACGAGCCGAAACATTTGTCCCCAAGCTTGGTCTGATTACTTTCTTGTTTTCCCAACATATTGCGATAGGGTCGGATTACTAGCACCGTGTAACTGAGATCACGTTTTCTGGTTTCATACTTATGGATGGTAATGAATTTCTTCAAAAATATTTATTTTACATGAAAACCAACATTTTTGTTAAAGTAATTTATCTGTCTTTCTAAATAAAAAGGATATATATTTACATGTAGACAAAACTTTTCACTAAATGTTATTATGGAGAGCTTTATAGTTCTCCCTCAGAATCATCATGATTAACCCATCGCCAGGTCACTACTGAGCACGGGTCTCCTCTCAGAATCAGGGTGTTGGTCATTCCACCACGCTAGGCCAGTACGGAGGAACAGACTTAACACACCTTTGAAATTTTTTAAAGGAGAGTTGTTCACCTATTTAGGTGACTCACTAAGAGTTTCTTGCTGGTTCTTCTCGGTAGGAACGGCATTCTGAACCAGTGGTCAATTAAACTAGTTACCGATTCAAAAGCACTTGTAATAAGTCTACTTGAATAAAGATATATTCTATTCTACTCTAGGAAAGGATTTTAGGAAACTTCATCTCTAAGGGGAATTGAAAGTTTGCATGAAAGCCCGTCATTTTTCAAGCTCCTGGCTTGCCTGGAAGCTCCTGGAAGAGACCCTAAAATGTGGGAAATAATCAAATTTGATAACGCTGAGTAGGTACTGTTTACACAATATACAACACTAGCTTATGCCCGCGACTTCGTCTGCGTGTACTACACAAATTTCAAACCTTTTTTTTCACCCTTGAATTCTTGGCTTGAAGGCTTGAATTCTCAAAAATCCGCGGACTCAAATATTAGCGGACGTCTAAGTCATAATAGCTATCTACATGCCAAATGTCAGCCAGATCCATCCAGAAGTATCGATCACTCAGTCAGTCAGTCAGTCAGTCAGTCAGTCAGTCAGTCAGTCAGTCAGTCAGTCAGTCACCTTTTCGTTTTACATATTTAGACTACATTCAGCTCATAATTATTAATTTGTCTACCTAGGGCGAAATTTTTATCCTTCCTTTGCGAATATTTGATTTACGTACAAGGAAAAAATGTCAGAATAAATAAGCACAATTTCGTCCCTATCCTCAGCTTGTTTGTTGATTTGCCCACATTGACGGAATATAACGGAATCCCCGCCCTGTAATTTGCGATTATTTGCGTCACGTACGTCATCAAAGCAAAGCTGAAGAGTGAATAACGAAGAACCATACTGTAAATTAAAATTGCGCGCAACACCCCATATTTTTAACCGACTTCAAAAAAAGGAGGAGGTTCTCAATTCGTCGGAATCTTTTTTTTTTTTTTTATGTATGTTCCCCGATAACTCGAAAACGCCTAGACCGATTTTGAAAATTCTTTTTTTGTTTGAAAGGGTATACTTCAAAGTTGGTCCCATTTCAATTTGGTGAAGATCTGATGAACATCTTCGAAGATAGATACTGGAACTCCTCAACGGATAAGAGTAAATTGCTCGCGATCAGTGTAATAGCTTAGTAAACAGTAGACTTTTAACCAGTCATAGCATAATTCCATGGGGCCACTAAAAATTGTGAAATAAAAAATTTTTACAAAAAAAATAAAAACCGACTTCGTTACACAAACACTAAAAATTGAAAAATAATTTAATTTATTACCGAATATATTATGTATACAAGAGTTAATATAGTTCCATAATAATATTTTTTGGGGTCGGTGCCAATGAGGTGCCATTGTGGAGTCTCATAAAAATTCGAAGTCTAGACGATTCGCGCAGCTGAAGCTAATTGGCACCGGCACCAAAAAATATTATTATGGAACTATATTAACTCTTGTATACATAATATATTCGGTAATAAATTAAATTATTTTTCAATTTTTAGTGTTTGTGTAACGAAGTCGGTTTTTATTTTTTTTGTAAAAAAATTTCACATACCGTTTTTTTATTATTATTCATTACTAGCTGCCCTGGCGAACTTCGTTCCGCCTAACAGTCGATTTAAATTTTTAAAATTCTTCTCTCCGTAAGAACCATCCTCGTATTTCAAGGAATATTATAAAAAAAGAATTAGCGAAATCGGTTCAGCTGTTCTCGAGATTTGCGATCAGCAACACATTTAGTGATTCATTTTTATATTATAGATAGGCGCCTGATGGGAAGTGATGATGTGGCCTAAGATGGGACGATTTTGCCTAGAAGTTGCCTATTTACTCTTGTTTTAAAGATACCTGGATTAAAATTGGTAGGAAACACTGATCTAGGAAGAGTATTCCAGACCCTAGCCATGCGTATAAGGAATGATGGATGGATATACCTATTTACACATTTAATAGGAAGCATACAAGCAAAAATTAAAATACATAAAAGGAAAAGGTGACTGACTGACTGATTTATCAACGTACAACTCAAACTACTGGACGGATTGGGCTGAAATTTGGCAGTCTACTACTCTAATTTGGTTTCAAATTAGAGTAGTCGCGAACGAAGTCGCGGGAATAAGGTATTAATATTATATAGAACTTGATTTTGCTCTCGGCTTTACCCGGCTGAAATTCACCTCGAATCGATCGAATACCAATAACAAACGTGTCAAAACATGATTAATGTTTTAATCATTACATCCATTGTACCTATTTACATTATAATAACACGTATTGAGCTCCATTCCTTTCTCTTTGCGCGTATCGGTACGAATCTAATGATCCAGTACAATCATTTCACGGTACACGCGTTCAAAGGAAGTAATTCCACGGCACAAAGGAATCTATGGGGTAGTTATAAACTGATTTCAATGCGTTCCTTTATCCATGCCTGTGATCGTTGTATACATAATATATGGGTATTGGTTAAAAAAAAACTATTTCTAGAAATTAACTCATAGAAGTATTTATTTCATGAGAAACTCGTAGAAATATTGTATTTTTATATAACTACAGGGTGCAACCAGAACGCTGGCAAAAACGAAGACAGGTGATAGTACTGATGATTACTGATATGATACCACAAAAAAAAACTAAAAAAATCTATGATTTTGTAAAAGTTTACGATATATTATTGCAAATAAAACATCTGACTGACGCTATAGGTCAAGGAACGTTGCGTAAGTTGGCCACTATGCCGCGCCGTAGGCCGGGCACTGGGCAGACTTTTGCGCGCTATACATTGCGGGTTTGAAAAATACTAAATCACTAAAACTACAAATCGAGGAAAATGGTACCTATCTAGTAACGTGCCTTTAATAGTACTTTAATAGACTCTTCTAGTCAATTTCAATTTGTTTGAAATCGAATTAACATTTTTTTCCATGTTCTTTTCAAGCGAACGTACCAACATACCTAGTCATCATTTTATGATAATAGCCATTTTTTTAAAATTTGGAAACGAACATTTAGAAAACCTGCCAAATGGGTCGTGCTGTGTAATGACCGCTATTTTTTTGTGTTATTTTGAAAACAAAATACCTAGCTGGGGTACGTGCCAAGTGCGGCAGTCAGAGTTCGTTTACATCGAATCATTAGGAGATTCGCGGCCGTGGCGTGTCTGATTTATCTATTACTAGCTTATCCCAGCTACTTCGCTCGCGTGGACATTCCAAACTCCTGTTTTATTGTCATCTTATCATGTCAATTTAGCGTTTAAACTACCGTGAGTGATTTCCATTATAAATACTATCTGAGTCAAAACCGCGGCGCGTGCGCGGACGGACTCCCTTGAAAAAGGACCCCGGATGGGTTCGAAACTAGTCGGGCTAACGTCGACTACACACGTGAGTAAGCCGGGACAGATAGTATTTATCATGTCATCATTATTTATTTATTTTATTTTTATGTCTTATTAGTACGGCAGTGCCACTTACACTAACTAGATGATTAATAATAAATTTAAATACAAATAAAGGTACAAGAAACAAAACACAAAATACAAAACGATAAAAGATTAAAGGATTTTGATGCATCTATCAGCATGCCAAATTTCAGCCCGATCCATCTAGTAGTTTGACCTGTACGTTGATAGATCAGTCAGTCAGTCAGTCACCTTTTCCTTTTAAAAACAATACATATAATTTAGATAAAAAACTACTTTTCTTAACATAACATTCGTGCGTATATAAACCGTGTAAGAAACTATAAAATTGTAAAACTAATTATTAATTAAATTAATATTTGCATATAATTAACGTTATACCTACCAAATGTATAATTCTCGCTCTTAAGTATGTCCCTTCCCTAAAAGTTGATTGCAATAGTATGCCTGCCTTAAATCGACCCTGGAGAGCACTCTTAACTACTACACTATAATAAAATTAATGTCGTTATAGCAACATACTTAAAAATCCTTAGTTTTTTTATAAAAATCTTAAACCTTGAACAAAGGCATAGCACGCCACAGTGCCACAGCTCTACACCGTAAATAGAAATAATTATTTCTGTAGGCCAAGTTCACTAAATGCTTGTACCAAGTTCCTTACTACTAAGTGTTTCAACTTGAATGGTATTTCGCTGACATCAGAAAAAAACCAGTTTTTCAAGGTAGACAATTAAAAAAAAAAATGCGCAATTGGATATATTTACAATGTTTTAAAGCAAGTCAAAAAGGAAAGCAATACATTTTGGCTAATATAAGAATACATTTTCGCACATTATACATTGCGGGTTTGAAGAATCACTAAAACTACAAAATGAGGCAAATGGTTATTGATATTGGATTGTGTTTAGGTAGTATATAACAATAACGCCAACTTTTTGCTAGCGTTCTGGTTACAACCTGTAGTATACTTAGAACTTACGTATTATTAAGATTACACAAAATACAAAAAAACAAAACATGCAACATTTTACTAGTTTACAATTATTTACAAAGAATGTTGAAAATAATTGGCTTCGACCTCGAATTTCAAGAGAACAAAATGTTCTAAAAAGTAAAATAAGAAGGCCTAAAGGTTGTAACTTGAAGTTCTGACTTCTGGCTAAATGTCAAACGACTACGACGTAGAACAAAGACGACCGGGCGCGGGCGGCGCGGCGCGGCGGGCGGCGTAAGATCGTAAATAACATTGATTAAAATTCATAGTTGACGAAATTTTAAAAACCTTTAGCTCTTTACACTTTTTTTTAAAGAATATTAGCCATGCTAATCATGAATAATATTCCCGTTTCCCCTCCAACTAAGCGTCAAGCTTGTGCTAGGAGTAGGTACGACAACAGTGCAACGGGTGGGGTTTGAACCGGCCAACTTTCGTATTTCAGCGCCTTAACCGTTGAGCTATTGAGGCTCCAACTTTACTTCTTTGTTCTCTAAAGAAGGCGACAGATTCTTTAATATACGCCTGTCTAAATAATATTTCCCTTTGATTTAAAGAAAGGGCTTTGAAGATTTTGGCCTACCTAGTAGGCTGCCATTTTTCTTTTTAGGGTTACGTACTGTTCGGGACACTGTGTGTACCGAACACTGAACTGTGCGGCGTCAGCAGTTTACGCAATCCTCGTGCTGGCGCCTAGCAGTTCACAAAGACAGTGCACCACCGGCCGCGCCGCGAATCGCACTCATCATATCATTATCATATCAATTATCAATTAGTATCATTAAAGGAGCTATCGAAGGACATTATCGTTATCATTTCTATCATTAACAACCCCCACATTTTTTGGTCCATCGAGCCTACCGTTCTTGGGCGGGACCTCGTAATTTTCGAGGGTTGTAATCAGTGACTTTGGTGAAGTTGTATCATTGACATTTTCAAAAATATATCAGTATCATTGTAATTAATATAGACATTTTTCAAATATCAATTTTTTTTGGACATTTTTATCAGTGTATCATAGACATTTTGGACATTTTTATCTGAGATTTCCATCATCAGTGACAACTGGAGCAGCCAGGAAATTGGCCATTATCATCAATATCAGTAAGCGGATATAACAAGTAAGGTGTTTCTTATTTTTGATCACATCACTATTATTATCAGAAGTAAAGAAGAGCAGCAATGGCAGACATTTATGAATCCCAAGTTGAGCTATATACAGCAATGGAAACGCTGTATACAAACATGAAAAAGGATGGAAAAGAGCGAAAAGCTATCATAAGCTATTTTACTCGTAAGTTGGAAACTCTCGAAAGCTACTGGTCGGAATATCAGAATAATCATGAGCAACTATTATCAATGGCAGATAAAAATCAGCAATATTTTCGAGACAAGCATTATGAAAAAGCAGAAATATTATATCAAAAAATTAAAGAATACATCACTAAATCATTAGAAGCCCAGCGCACTCCGTGTCGAGATCAGCCAGGGACAAGCAAGAAATATCAATCGCCGAACCTCAAACAACCTCATGAAACAGAAAATAAAATATCAGGAGAAATCAATAATCAGGGTCAGGAGACCTCAAAAGGAAAAACGGAACCCTTATAGGATCACTTTGTTGTCTGTCAAGAAACCTATAGGGTACTTCCCGTTGACCTGGAATCATGAAATTTGGCAAGTAGGTAGATCTTATAGCAGAGAAAAAAAAATTAAAATGTGTTCATGAACAAATATTGCCATTTTCAACTTTCAAAGTAAGATTACCTACTATACTAAGTGGGGTATCATATGAGAGGAGATCCGTGCTCGGTAGTGAGCCGGCGATCGGTTGATGATGATGAAGCTTGTTGTTCCTTGAGTACGAATGACGTAAACAAATCCTGAGCAGATATTGTTTGTTTGCTGTAATTCTGTTATCTTGTAGCAGCCACTCGTTAGTTTTAGGGAAAAGTCATACTTGCCACAATCACACCACAACACGTGAAGGGGGTATGCAAGGCTGCAAAGTTGTTATTTTAGCGCGAGAGTTTGTACTGAACTCCCAGCCAGTGAAGGAGTGTTCAAAAATAGAATCTTGAGCGTAGTGAGGAATTCAAAGGCTCGAGCTCAAATAAATTTGCAGCTGTGCGAAACACATAAATTTTCATCTCTGTTAGAGCCGTGGAGGTTTCAACAAGAAGTTTTTAAATTAAGAAGGCGCAAATCTTGGACCGCAAAGGAGGTTCTAATGCACCATCCATAGACCATAGTTCGCATTTTAAACGTTCGAATTTTAAACGTTCTTTCTACGCTAGCGGTTTAAATGGACCTTTCCACGCAGATTTCAAAGGACAAAGAAAACCTTTCCTAGTCAGTGAGATGAAAAATAAATAGTTTAATTCATACGGGACGCATTTTGTCGCCAAATCAAACCGTGTGGGTCGAGCCACTTCCCAATCACAACGTCTGTCTGTCTGCAAACAGTAGTCAGAACCTAACCATAACCACATCGCAACTAGCGACAACGGAACCACATCGACATTTAGTACAAGTTATAGGGCCCGGCAAACAACTTAGACCTGAAGCAGCGTAGTGGGAGAGAGTTGGCGAATCCGGGAAGCGAAAGTCGACGTATCAACCAATCGCATGCACCCGCAATTCGCCAGCCAATCGCGTCAATACTCAAGTTCTTCGCCGGGCACTGTACAACAACGCAACTGCAAGAAGCTGCAGCGACTTTTTGTCGCTGCGATGTGATGTAATTGTGATTTGTGGTACGTGTGAATTGTCCCTTAGCAGCGACTCCGCAAACACCAGAAGGGTTGAGGCGAACATCCGCTCAGTCGGATCCGCTGACCCAAATACAGGGTCGCGCTACGTCGACTCTATCAATTGGCGGCCCTTTATTGACATGTTTCTTTGTTTTTGACACCAAATGACATTATGACACCAAAAACAATTCATTTATTTAATAGGATGTTTTGGTAATAATTTTAGATGGATGAACTTTATGTATTAAACAAAATTAATTATTAACATTACGTTGTACGGAAGGCGATCAATGACGTCACAAGGCGTAAACGACAAATATTTTTAAAATTTTTAGGGTTCCGTACGTAACGAAAAAAGAAAAGGTTCCACTTGGTTATCTGTCTGTCTGTCTGCCTGTCGTGTGTGTCAAGAAACCTATATAAGGTACTTCCCGTTGACGTAGAAAAATGAAATGTATTTTTATGCATAATAGTTTTTGAAATACGAATGTAGTACGGAAAACCGGCCAAGTGTGAGTCAGAATCGCGCACCCGAGGGTTCCGTACTAAAGTCGTATTTTTTCGACATTTTGCACGATAAATCAAAAACTATTATGCATAAAAATAAATAAAAATCTGTTGTACAATATTCAGGTGAAGCCCTTTCATATGATACCCCTTGGTATAACTAGCTTACTTTGAAAATTGAAAATACTAATTATTTGTTCATGAACACATTTTAAATTTTTGTTGTGATGTAACCACAAATTAACGGTTTTCGGATTTATTCCTTTACTTGTGCTATAAGACCTACCTACCAAATTTCATGATTCTAGGTCAACGGGAAGTGTACCCTACAGGTTTTCTTGACAGACGGACAGACAGACAAACAACAAAGTGATCCTATAAGGGTTCCTTGTTTCCTTTTGAGGTACGGAACCCTAAAAACAGTCTATCGGCCGCACTCAGAGTCGCTTAATCGTTACTTAGACATGAATTAGTATGGATAAGGAATGCCTTAAGTAACGATTAAGGGACTCTGAGTGCGGCTGTAAGACCCTATTCTAGCCGGAGTTTACTCAAGTAGTAAAACTGCCACTACACAACGCTCATTACTTGTAGCGTGTGGTGTGGTGTGGTGTGGTGTGGTACAATTAGTGGGCATTAATTAGACGCGTGTAAACATGTTAATTTGACGGCACTTGGCTGATTGCAGACGCCGCCGACACGCGCTGATTCCGCTAATGAACAGATGACTAAAAGTCAACACTGTCACAGACAGACAAACACGCACATAGTTATGAAAAGGACTGAGTGATCCTTTGATCATTGGGCGTTTTAAATGTATAGATTTTTGCAATTGTGGATTGTAAGGTCTATATCTCCTGAGGATGTCGAGGCGAAACGTGCGTCGAGTTTTGGGGTTGTGTGGTGATGCGTGGTGGTGGTGCGTATTGCTTGCCTGATGGCTGCTTTCTCCTGCATGTTTAGCAGTGGGAGGGCGGGCGGTGCATGTAGCATGTTGCATGTTGCACCATAAAGATTCGACCTGTTTCAGCGGATTATAGCAAATTGAGCTTTTGGTTCATTGTATATCATGGACATTATCATGGTATATCATGTATGTATGGATGGTCCCAAGGTGCTAGAATAGCGACCTCGCACCGGAAGACGCAGTGTTGGAAGACCCCCCACTAGGTGGACGGACGACATCAGACGAGTCGCAGGGAGCCGCTGGATGGCGGCGCGGCGGCGCAAGACCGTGACGTGTGGAAGTCCCTACAAGAGACTTATGTCCAGCAGTGGACGTCTATTGGTTGATGATGATGATGATATCATGGACTGCCGCAAAGTAACACCAACTTCTATACAACATTCTGCATGCTACTGTTTGAAATCAGCCAAAATGCATGCATTTCAGAGCTCACAAGCAAAACTATTGCTACAGCGAGTAACTCACTATAGCATTAATTAACAAGATTAATTGTCAAGAGTCAAGACAATCGGGTTTGAGGAACTCTCGCTACGAACGTAAATGGGATGTAGAAACTTCGTCTGGCTGAATTGATGATAATGTACCCAAATGGGTACCATTTATGCCAATGTTGATTCTATTTATTGTCATACTAAATTAAATGAATATATTATGCTATTGAAAATTCCCGGGGAACTGTTTGATTTTCCAGAATAAAAAGTAGCTTATATTCATCTCCGGGATGCAAGTTATCTCTGTACCAAATTCCTTTAAAATCGGTTAAAAGGATGGGTCCGGTCGTGAAAAGGTAACATACAGATTACAGACTAATGAATACACACATTCTGTCACAAAATGTCGAAACAATACGACTGTAGTACGGAACCCTCGATGCGCGAGTCTGACTCGCACTTGGCCGGTTTTTTTGACGTACATAGGTACTAAATAATAATAACATTACGACCTTCATTCTTACAAAGTTGTTTTTCAATTACAGACTTATTAATGTTGCCTTCTGAGTTCCGTGGTAAGAAGGAGAAGGCAAGAGGAAAATATTCTATTCAATTGCCTTGGTTGCTTAGTTACTTGATACCATTAGGAATTAGGTGCTTTTCATTAATAATCTCTAAATATATAAAAGGAAAAGGTGACTGACTGGCTGACTGACTGATCTATCAACGCACAGCTCAAACTACTGGTACGGATCGGGCTGAAATTTGGCATTCAGATAGCTATTATGACATAGGCATCCGCTAAGAAAGGATTTTTGAAAATTCAACCCCTAAGGGGGCAAAATAGGGGTTTGAAATTTGTATAGTCCACGCGGACGAAGTCGCGAGCATAAGCTAGTCCAGGCATAATACTGTAATGACGTCACTGTGAAATGTTATAACTTATGAAATGTACCAAATAGCTCCTACAATAGCTTCAAGCATTACTTCGATCATTAATTTAACAACAACGGAAAGTAACAGTGAATAATCAATAACCGAGTCTCTTATATGTATATACAGGGTGTAACCAGAACGCTAACAAAAACTTAGCGTTCTTGTTATACTACCTAAACACAATCCAATACCAATAACCATTTGCCTCATTTTGTAGTTTTAGCGATTCAGTAGTTTTCAAACCCGCATTGTATAGCGTGCAAAACTCGGGTCAATGCCCAGCCAACGACGCGGCATTGACTCCGAGTGGCCTACTAACTCAACGTTCGTTGACCTCTAGCGTCAGTCAGATAATTTATTTGCAATATATCGCTATCGATTAGGGTTTTCAAAACACAATCAAACAAATCATCTTGTACGATGGTATGGAATTCTTCGTTTACGAGTCAGACTCGCACTTGACCAGTTTTTTAATAAATCTTTTACCTATAAGGTAAGTTTTTACCTGGACATCGATTAATTCAATAACGTCGGATCATCTCTGAAAGTAAACGTATTATTTTCGATGTTTGCGTGTCCTCACAATGCGAATTTAATAGCGCACATACACGTCCTGCAAATTGCTAATGCGCGTGGCCGCCATTTTAGTGGCGTCAGCACTAGACTGAAGCTTCGAGCTGATGGTATATTTTTACTTAAATATACGTCAAATGACGTCATTTCGATGTTAATGAGACATGCCAGCGCAATAGCAATTTGCAGGACTTATAACGTGAATATTAGGTATCTGCTAGGAACATCATGAAAGAGAAAACCTACCGAGATTTCAAATACCGCAAAAAAATACCATGTGAAATATAAAAATTGTATTAATATAAAAACCGTTTTAATGAAAGCAAATTCCACTGAAATTCAGACACTGGACAATTGAATCTATTTTCACTAACAATAGTTTCTTTTTAAACTTAATACACTTGTGGTCTCTATATTCATTTGAAAACTAATTAATTTCTGTTTATGTTTCGATATATACGAACATCTATGCTCAAAAACTGTTTGGGAGTAACTTGAGCAACAGCCGTGGAGGCGTCCGCCCACGGCCAGGGCCCGGCGCCGACTGGCGGCCGTCTGCCGGCTGGATACTGGGTGGCGGCTGAAGTCGGGAAAATAGACAATAGGGAAAATAGTACCAATTTTCCCGCACCCATAGATACATGAGCGACATGTTGCACGACAAAATGTGAATGTAACGCGTACAAGCTAACAAAGAGAAGAGTTCCTGCCATATGACATCTTAGCTAGAAGCATATTTTGATTCAATATGTTTTTGAATTTATTTTTCAATGGATATTTAACCGACTTTATAAAGGAGAAGGTTCTCAATTCATCGAAATCGTCCCATATTTTGGTTAAGATCTGACGAATATCTTCGAAGAGAAATATGGAACTCTTCAACGGATAAGAATAAATTGCTCGCGATCAGTGTAATAGCTCAGTAAACAGTAGGTTTTTATCCAGGAACAGCATATTTTAATACGTGACGTTAGTGAAAATTGTGAAATAATTTTAAAAAAAATCCCGACTTCAATACCCAACCACAAACACTAAAAATTAAAAATAATTTAATATCGAATATGTTATGAATAATAATTTTGGAGTCAGTGGAGACATTTTTTTCTGTTTCTGTTCTTTTGTTTTTATCCAAGACTTGTGGAGTAAAAATTACAATAAAGAGAATAAATAAATGGATGTCGCCAGTGTGACCCTGCCCTAAGTGAAAATAGTATGATATTACATTGCAGGCGGGTTAACACTTCCTGCGAACTATCGATATTCTATTACCTATCCATCTATCAATAAAGTCTATTTACATCGATAAAACATAAGGGAAAATCATCATCATCATGATCATGATCAACCCATCGCCGGCTCACTACAGAGGACGAGTCTCCTCCCAGAACTGAGAAGGGTTTTGGCCATAAAAACAATTGTACTTATGTAAAGGCGGCCTTATTGCTCAGAGCAAGTAAATGCAGTCCAGCGCATTGCTTGACTCTGGAGAGGTTACGGATTGATATGTTTAATTTTCCTAATTGTGCGCTTGAGAGTTGAGACACATAAATCGTCGGTATGTGTTTGTTTATCCGCCAATAGCGCGCGAACTGCGGTGACGTCACGGGCGTTCCCGAAATAGCGCCACTGATATGTTGATTATCTCGCCGCGGCCGTTGCCAAGGAGTTCATGTTTTCCTGGAACAAGGGACCGCGCGTCACTGCGAAGCGAGTTCCGGGTTCGATTCCCCACTAGGCTACCACCGCAAAATCACTACCAATATTGTAAATGCAAAAGTGTGTTTGTTTGTTGGTTCGTCCTTCAATCATGTCGCAACGGATCGACGTGATTTTTTGCACGAGTATAGTTGAAGACCTGGAGAGTGACATAGGCTACTTTTTACCCCGGAAAATGAAACACGGGTTCCCACAGGATTTTAAAAACTTATTTCCACGCTCAGCTAGTGGGTATATTATTGGTCGATTGAATAATCATAACACTGGCAAGTGGCAACATGCACTGTTCAAAGACTTCGGTCTTCTGGCACTTTTTTTTTATCTGATATTTTGTAAGGGGCTTTTACAGATAAGACTTACATCTTTGAAGTCTAGCTTAGCTGCTAATCATCAGCCATACAAGTTATTTAATTACCTGGAACAAAACAATTTTTTATCAGAAAACGATGAAGGGTATGAGCACACGAGTTACGAACGAACGTGTCTGGGAATCGTTAAGAACGCATTATAAAAAATCGGCCAAGTGCGAGTTAGGCTCGCGCAACCAGGGTTCCGTGCTTTTTCGACATTTTGCACGATAATTCAAAAACTATGATGCAGAAAAATAAATAAAAATCTGTTTTAGAATGTACAGGTGAAGACTCCACTTGTTTGTTGTTGATCTTACTGTGAAAATTGAAAATACAAATTATTAGTTCATAATAATAAATAATAATAAATAATAAGTTCATGACCACAATTTAATTTTTTTTTGTGTGATGTAACCACAAATTCACGGTTTTCAGATTTTTCCCCGAATGTCTGCTATAAGACCTACCTGCCAAATTTCATGATTCTAGGTCAACGAGAAGTACCATGTAGGTTTCTTGATAGACCGACAGACAGACAACGAAGTGATCCTGTAAGAGTTCCGTTTTTCCTTTTGAGGTACGGAACCCTAAAAATCGTAGAGCACTGAAAAGCCTGAAGTGACAGCTACTCGAGCGATTGCCATGCATCCGCTATTCACACAAGCTTCCGGAATACGGGCATACTTAGCTACAATAGCTAGTAAGTGCTACAGCTTGCTGGATAGCTTTGCTTTACAACAAGCTATCTCGTATATTGCTAGGAAATGGTAATGCTCCTTGTCTGTTGTACAGTCGGCGGCGAAAATGTTTCTAAATTGAATTAGGCAATGTGGCTAATTCCTTTGTACACAATCTCTAAACTAAACTAAAATATCACGTCTAAATCTATTGCTATCCCTTTCATAATGAAAGCACTAGATTTAGACCTGTTAAATTTAGTTTAGTTTAGAGATTGTGTACTAGAGAATCGGCCCCAGTGTGGCTAATTCCGTTGTACACAAACTCTAAACAAAACTAAAATGACACGTCTAAATCTATTGCTCTCCCTTTCATAATGTTGCTTGCGGAAAAGGATAGCATATGATTTAATACCGTTAATTTAGTTCACGATTAATACAAATGTTTTATGTTTAAGTTTCAAACATAAATTATACAATTATTATAGGTAAGTAAAGTACATTTCCCGGCGAGAGATGAAGAAAACGAGCGCCTGTCTAAATTTTCCCAGCAAAAGCTTTTTGGAAAAACTTTACAATTATGTTTTTACATTGTACAAGAAATAACATTTAATTTATTAAAGTAAGCAAGCAACAAGCAACTATTGTTTTGTTGTTATAGCGGCAAAAGTAATACACATTCAGCCTTTCAACTCTCTACCTATTACGGTTCACGAGATACAGCCCGCTGACAGACAAACGGACGGGTGGACGCGGAGGCTTAGGGTGAAATCTATAGAGCGCATTCTAACAATGATTAGACTTAGACAGAGTTAAAACAAGACAGATGTGTATATCTCTAACATAAATCTGTCTCGTTTTAACTCAAACTTAAGTCTGAGCACAGTCAAAGTGCGCTCTATTAGATCTTACCCTTAGTTCGAGGCGAACCACTAGTTTATTCTAAGGAAGTAGAGTCAGACGCATTATTTGCAAGGCGACTGTACAACAGTGGCTGTAGCTAGCTAGGGCTCGCTCCCGGCGTCGCTCGCGATCGATGCGGCGCGACTGCCGGCAAGAGCTCTACGTAGGCGCCATTGCAATTTTTGAAATGGCCCCGGAAGTTGCAATGCATAGATGTAAGATCGAAATTTGTATGATACAGATAGACAGACAATGTTTTATTGATATTTACGTGTATTGTAATGTGCAGGTGCCAGCGTGACTCGGTTAGGGAAATAAATTTTAAAAAAATTAGAGCCTCGATAGCTCAACGGTTAAAGGAGCCGCCTGAAAACCGAAAGGTAGCCGGTTCGAATTCCACCCGTTGCACTATTGTCGTACCTACTCCTAGCAAAAGCTTGACGCTTAGTTGGAGAGGAAAGGGGAATATTAGTCAACAATTAACTTGGTTAATATTCTTTAAAAAACCGGCCAAGTGCGAGTCAGGCTCGCGCAATGAGGGTTCCGTACTACAGTCGTATTTTTTCAACATTTTGCAGGATAGTTCAAAAACTATGATACATAAAAATAAATAAAAATCTGTTTTAGAATGTACAGGTGAAGACCTTTCATATGATACCCCACTTGATATAGTCACACACTTCAAAAGTTGAAAATACTAATTATTAGTTCATGACCACAATTTAATTTTTTTTGTGTGATCTAACCCTAAATTCACGGTTTTCAGATTTTTCCCCAAATGTCAGCTATTAGATCTACCTACCTGCCAAATTTCATGATTCTAGGTCAACGGGAAGTACCCTGTAGGTTTCTTGACAGACAGACAGACAGACAGACAACAAAGTGATCCTATAAGGGTTCCGTTTTTCCTTTTGAGGTACGGAACCCTAAAAATGGATTAGTTTTGAAAGGAGACCGACCATCTCCCATGCATCGTAGGGCCCAAAAAATGACGAACCCTTACAAGTTCCAAATTAGTGTGATTTGTTACATAAAAATATCTTCTTTTGACTGCTTTAGTTTCAGTTTGAGTGACAATTGCATAATCAAAATATATGGGCTCAAATGGGTGTTATTTGAACAATATTTTTGCAAATTATCAATGAAATTATATTAATTAGACGACTAGTGAACTGTTTAGATTGGTTTCCTTTAAGTACATAAAATAATCCAACATAAAATAATACAACATCATCATGTACACCATCACAGTTTACAATTACAGTAATAATCTCGACAAAAACACAGACAGTTCAGTTAGTTAAAATTTTGTGTATTTAGCAACTGTAAATTCAATTTATTTTTTTGTGAATTTGGTTCATCATAAAATAAAGGATTTTTTCTAATATTTTTTTTGTCTGTAACAAGACTGTCCAAGACTGCTCCAAAATTGGGCGTCTCCTTTGCGATTTTCAAAATCACACAAGGCCAGTAGGGCGATTGTCTAAAACCTGCATCAATCATTATTACAATCTCAATTGTTCTGATTGGCTGAATTTGTGCGATTCTTGTTGCAACAATGCATTGTAGCCAATAGTGAGCGAGCATTTACCAATCAGGAAATGATTGCGATCGTTACATTGTAGCTGTCATTCTCCCGCAATCGCGCAGCCGTTTGCATTACAGACAATTGCTTTTCACTATAGTCCTTACTGAAAAAAAATAGAACTTATTTTAGTGTTTACTCACATTGATTTTTTAGACGATTTCTAATATACCTACACGTGAATAATTCTACCAATAGTAACCTAAGTCCTTATTCATACGTGAAACATAACATCGGTAACTGTGTTTGGAAATTGTATTACAGAGGTTTGGGACAAATAACTGTACCTATTCTTGTGACGAATTATCACATAACGGGAAAATTGAGAAAAGTACGACTGTATGGTACATGACCTAGTTTAATGAGACACTTTAAACATGTGTCTCTAACCGGCCAAGTACGAAGCAGACTCGCGCAGTAAGGGTTCCGTAGTCCGTACTACAGTCGTATTTTTTCGACATTTTGACGTGAGGTAGTCAAGTATGTTCGCACTAGAGTGCATCACTGTGCATAACCGTCGTTACTTTAAGCAACTGTCATGCAACTGGACTTGATTAGCTGAAACTGTACCTTACTCTTTCCACGGAAAGAAAGTCGTATAGCGCTCTCTCTGTAATCCCATACAAAATGTCAAAGACAAAAACTCGGTGGGCGCTAACCATTTTGGGACACCAACCAATCACAGACGAAACTGTGCAGATGGTTTTGAAAATATAAGTAGTTTTTCTAATAGAATGGACAAAACAGGTTCGTTTGTGCTTGGTTGGCCACTCAAAATGGTTAACGCCCGCTGAGTTTTTATCTTTGTCATTTTGTATGGGATTATGTAACAGAGGGAGTCATATACTAACTTCTCTCCGTAAATACAATATAGACTAGCTACTAGCCTGAAAACTGAAGCATCCTTTCCTTGAATAAAGGCATTGGGGACGATGGAAGATGCGTTCCATTTAGCTAATTGCTGCAGACATTGTGAGCTAAAAGCTCATCAAGTCATTAATGGAAAGTGTTGAAGAAAGAATGGAAACTCTACGGAGAAACATTCATAGTGAACAATCAAATCTTGAACGTAGTCTTGAATACTAAACTTGGTAACTATTAATACGTAGGTACTGTACGCGGCCGAAAGTAATGTACATCGGCTTAGAATGACATTTCACCTTTTCCTTTAATATATTTAGATTTTCATGGCAGCCATTTTGAACTTTTCATTATTTTGTTATTATAGCGGCAATAGAAATACATCTATATATATAAAAAACCGGCCAAGTGCGAGTCAGGCTCGCGCAATGAGGGTTCCGTACTACAGTCGTATTTTTTCGACATTTTGCAGGATAATTCAAAAACTATGATGCATAAAAATAAATAAAAATCTGTTTTAGAATCCACAGGTAAAGCCCTTTCATATGATACCCCACTTGGTATAGTTATCTAACTTTGAAAATTGAAAATACTAATATTTGTTCATTAACATTTTAATCTTACTTCAAATATTTAAAATACTAATTATTAGTTCATGACCACAATTTAATTTTTTTTGTGTGATGTAACGACAAAGTCACGGTTTTCAGATTTTTTCCCCAAATGTCTGCTATAAGACCTACTTACCTGCCAAATTTCATGATTCTAGGTCAACGGGAAGTACTCTGTAGGTTTCTTGACAGACCGACAGACAGACAACAAAGTGATCCTATAAGGGTTCCGTTTTTCCTTTTGAGGAACGGAACCCTAAAAGACTAACAATATAAGAAAACTTAGACCGTAGGTACATAAAAAAATGGGACATGATTTTGATGTTGCAAGCTATCTTATCTCGTCTCATATCGACTATCGCAGTATCCACTTCCTAAACTTGATCTGTTAAAAACCTCAAGTGTTATAATTTTTTCTATTTTCGGTTGCATTGCGTAGTAAAAGTATAGAAATGGGTTGATTAGATAAGGAAGTGATGATAAGGGAATATCCATAACGATAGCACATGAAGAAAACATGTGTACGTCACGTTCTTATCAAGAGAGACGAAACAGACATGACAGATAATGAATCAGCCAAGTAGGAAGGATACGTGTAATTTTTCAGTAGAAATTTAGAATAATAATAAAAAAACCGGCCAAGTGCGAGTCAGGCTCGCGCAATGAGGGTTCCGTACTACAGTCATATTTTTTCGACATTTTGCACGATAATTCAAAAACTATGATGCATAAAAATAAATAAAAATCTGTTTTAGAATGTACAGGTGAAGCCCTTTCATATGATACCCCACTTGATATAGTCACTCACTTCGAAAGTTGAAAATACTAATATAAAAAAAGAATTAGCGAAATCGGTTCAGCTGTTCTCGAGATTTGCGATCAGCAACACATTCAGCGATTCATTTTTATATATGGAGATTTATAAAAAGTAATGTCCTTCCCCGGGATGTAAGCTAACTCTGTACCAAATTTCACCAAAATCGGTTAAACTGTTGGGCCGTGAAAAGCTAGCAGACAGATAGACAGACAGACACACTTTCGCATTTATAATATTAGTATGGATTTATATAATGTAGCGCAGCAGTTTTCATGTGTGCGATCTTGTATGTAACAGCAACTTGTATGTAACAGCAACTTGTATGTAACAGCAACTTGTATGTGATTGCATGGAAATATGGAGATGTCGGTTCAGCTAATTTATAATTTTTCATTTACTTTAAAAGTTAATACCTTTTGTATTCCATGACAAGTCTTCGAATACAAATGGGTTTAAATTGAGGGTTCCGTACTACAGTCGTATTTTTACGACATTTTGCACGATAATTCAAAAACTATGATGCATAAAACAATTAAAAATCTGTTTTAAAATGTACAGGTGAAGCCCTTTCATATGATACCCCACTTGGTATAGTTATCTTACTTCAAATATTTAAAATACTAATTATTAGTTCATGATCACAATTTAATTTTTTTTGTGTGATGTAACGACAAAGTCACGGTTTTCAGATTTTTCCCCGAATGTCTGCTATAAGACCTACTTACCTGCCAAATTTCATGATTCTAGGTCAACGGGAAGTCTTCGAATACAAAAGGGTTTAAATAGTCTAATTAATTAATTAAATATCACTTGCTTTAACGGTGAAGGAAAACATCGTGAGGAAACCGGCATACCTGAGAGTTCTCCATAATGTTCTCAAAGATGAACTGTGGGCTTATAAGTGGGAGGTCCCGGATTCGATTCCTGGCAGGGGTTCGGAATTTTGTAATTTCTAAATTTCTGGTCTGGTCTCGTGGGAGGTTTCGGCCGTAGCTAGTTACCACCATACCAGCAAAGCCGTGCCGCCAAGCGATTCAGCGTTCCGGTACGATGCCGCGTAGAAACCAAAGGGGCATGGGTTTATTAAAAACTGTGGGTATGTTATACCCCTTCCAGGTTATCCCACTATCATCTTAGACTGCATTATCACTTACCACCAGGTGAAATTGCAGTCAAGGGCTAACTGTATCTGAATAAAAAATAAAAAAAACTTATGTAGATGAGATGTAGATAGACCGACCCATATCAACTTACCAATTTACCGGCCTGTCTGTCTGTATTCATTAATTTTGAATGTGGAAGGAAACAGTGATATAGGTACCAACTAATAATTATCATCACTATATCTTACAAATCCAACAACTGACAATAGAATAGAATAGAATAGAATATGTTTTTTATTCATGTAAACTTTTTACAAGTGCTTATGAATAGTCAGGTAGTTTTAATTTACCATTTACAATTGAAAAGAGTATTTTATTAACTATTTTGAATAAATCATTTGACTTTGACTTTGACTAGCTTATGCTCGCGACTTCGTCCGCGTGGACAACACAAACTTCAAACCCATATTTCAGGCCCCGTAGGGGTTGAATTTTCGAAAATCCTTTTTTAGCGAATGCCTACGTCATAATAGCTATCTGCATGCCCAGCCAAATCCGTCTAGTAGTTTGAGCTTTGCGTTGATAGATCAGTCAGTCAGTCACCTTTTCGTTTTATATATTTAGATTGGATAGGTTATATAGGTATAACAGTTTGTGTCATAATTAATTTAGAGTTTATAGAAACATCATGGAGCATAATATTCTCTATGACTTCTTTATATAAGTCTTTATAGCATGTTCTAATATCCGATTTTCAAAATGATTTTTAAAACAAAATTATTTTACTAAAAATGTATCTAAAAATAAGCAAGATATTGGGGCCGATTCTCTTGTTCACTATCTATAAACTAAACTAAATTAGCAGGTCTAAATCTAGTGCTATCCTTTTCTGCAAACAACATTATGAAAGGCATAGCAATATATTTAGACGTGCCATTTAAGTTTAGTTTAGAGATTGTGTACAACGGAATTAGCCACAATGTTAGCAATAAGCAATCGAAAAATGTTAATTTCAGTTTCTTAATCGTTTTAAAGATATCACTTTTTTGTCTGTTTTAGAAGTATCCGAGACGCACTAAGCTGTAGCCACCATGTGAACCCCGACTGTGACGTCACATGGATTGAAGTCGTAATGTATTTCACTAAGAAAATGCAATCCGTGTGACGTCATCACAGCTCATGAACCGAAGAAGATGGCGTCTAGCGTTATCGCGGCGAAATTTAAATGTATTTTTATTACACTTATCGATCGAATAAAAAATTTGTAATATTTATGGTAAGTAGTTTATTATCACTTTAGGATCAATTAAAACACTTTTCAAAAAAGGGTAAAATACCCACTTGTGGCTGTCATAACTTCCCGGCGATACTATCAACAGACATCCTAGTCACAACGTTTAGAGCCTCAATAGCTCAACCGGTATAGGAGTGGACTGAAAACCGAAAGGTCGACGGTTCAAACCCTGTCCGTTGCACTATTGTCGTACCTACTCCTAGCACAAGCCTGACGCTTAATTGGAGAGGAAAGGGGAATATTAGTCATTTAACATGGCCAATATTCTTTAAAAAAAAAAAAACGTTACCTACTTTGTTTTTATACATATACCTTCTTTGATATAATAATTGTTATCTCATAACGAGCAATTATGAGAGCGAGTGCCGCAATCAAATAGAATGGCGACTTCCTCATTACTACATTTAAGTGCCAAATGCTTAAATAAATAAATAAAAATATTTTTTATTCAATTAATCTTTTACAAGTACTTTTGAATCGTCAAAAACATCCTGGTTCCAATGTATCAACTGGTTCGGAATGCCTTTCCTACCGAGAAGAACCAGCAAGAAACTCGGCGGTTGCTGTTTTCAAAGATTTGATATACACAGTGTTATGCCATAGTTATACAAAAAACCGGCCAAGTGCGAGTCAGGCTCGCGCAATGAGGGTTCCGTACTACAGTCGTATTTTCCGACATTTTGCACGATAATTCAAAAACTATGATGCATAAAAATAAATAAAAATCTGTTTTAGAATGTACAGGTGAAGACCTTTCATATGATACCCCACTTGATATAGTCACTCACTTCGAAAGTTGAAAATACTAATTATTAGTTCATGACCACAATTTAATTTTTTTTGTGTGATTTAACCCTAAATTCATGGTTTTCAGATTTTTCCCCTAAAGTCAGCTATAAGACCCACCTACCTGCCAAATTTCATGATTCTAGGTCAACGAGAAGTACCCTGTAGGTTTCTTGACAGACAGACAGGCAGACAACAACAAACAAAGTGATCCTATAAGGGTTCCGTTCTTCCTTTTGAGGTACGGAACCCTAATAATTGCAGTCCCGCGCATTGCTGGAACGAGCTGCAGATCAAATCCCCACTCTTTTATCATTCACATAATCTTCGATTGAGTAATATATTATGCTTTTTTCAGGTGCATTCTTTTAATAGATTTTTAAACTTGTATAAAGGCAAGTCCAAAATAGCTTATGTTAGCAGTCTGTTTTATACTGTGAAGTGTTGATAGCTAGACTTCGGTCGGTTAGGTTAACACTTCGGTCTCCTATTCGGGGGTCCCATTCCGGGCACGCGCCTCTAAAATGTTGGAGTTATGTGCAATAAGTTTTAACCAATTAAATATCACGTGCTTTAAGGGTGAAGGAAAACATCGTGAGGAAACCTGCAGGCCTGAGAGTTCTCCATAATGTTCTCAAACGTGTGTGAAGTCTGTAATCCGTTTTTGGCCAGTAGCGTGATCTACGGCCTAAACCTATCTCATTCTGAGAGAAGACCCCTGTTTACTTGGTAGCTTTAGGTTAGTTATTATAAATCTGCATCTAATATAAATGGAGACACTGATTGACAGAATGGAGGTACAATAAAAACATTAGGGTAATTTACCCTTGTTTGAAAAGAGTCTTAAGTTGGTTAAATTTAAATTTTATAAACAGTTTAAGAAATTAACATTTTTCGATTGCTTATTGCTAATAACAATTTTTTTTATACATTTTTAGATTTTTTCTCGCTTGGTGTAAAATACCGTATTGTAGGCACCTACCATAACCTATTGCAATCAATGTGGTAAAGGATTTCCTCATTCGTTATCTGTTTAGGTATTGTAGAGGATTATTGAAATTGGAAACACATATTGTATTTTTGCTTTGTTTTCAACATTAATCTAATCAGGATAATAATGATGATAAGTTTAATCTGACCCGATTTCCTTTTTCAATTTTTTACCTTATCTGATTTTCTTGGTTCCGTAAACGATAGCAACAGACAGAGAAATATGTTCTAAGAAACTGATGAAATCAGAAATGAGAAGTTATATTATAGAACCAGAGTACCTAACGGATACCAATCCGCACTGGGCAAGCGTGGCAGACTATAAATAAATAGAATAAATCAAATAATATTATTGTAGGTCAGCAACCCATATAAAAATATGTTGTTAATTAAAAATTAAAATATGTGTTAAATTGTATGGCAGACCTTATTCATTTTGAGAGGAGACCCGTGCTCAGTATGACGGGCGATTTTGTCATGATTCTTATATCTTGCAATTTGAGAGCTATTTCATTTAGACTATGAGGATGCGTTTTCATTGAAGGCTTTATATTTCTATAGTACGCGACAGGTCGAGATAACAATTAGGATATGAGGGGGGGGGGGGGGGGGGGCGCCCCGCACATCCGCACGTCACCCACGCTCTCCCACACCGGGTTAGCGCGGGGGCCGTGCTGGTGTGCGGGGCGTTCTCTCCCCGATTGCCATCTCGACAAGTCGCGGACTATGTGCTAGGACTTTTTGAGAATTTCTTCATTTGTTGGAGTTTACTACATTAATGTTTGTGTGTATCCATGCGTGGGCAAACAGCGCTCATGTGTATTAAGTATTGACTCATTCAGTCATATGTCATAAGGGAAATCCGACCCCTCAAATTATTCAGCTAATTTGAGGGGGTTTTAATTTTGAAACGCACGCGACTCGATGTCAAACCCCAATGCGATTCTCCCTAATACCAAAATTGACTCACGCATCGACTGTTCCCCTTGTCATATCACTACCCCTATTATAAATGCGAAAATGTATTTGTTAGTTGGTTTATTGATTTGTTGGTTTGTCCTTTAATCACGTCGCAACGGAGCAACGGATCGGCGTGATTATTTGCATGGGTATAGTCAAAGACCTGGAGAGTGACATAGGCTACTTTTTATCCAGAAAATTAAAGAGTTCCCATGGGATTTTCAAAAACGTAAATCTACGCGAATGAAGTCGCTGGCATCAGCTAGTTCAAAATATATTAAGCGTTCAGAAAGCTTCGAGATGTCTTCTTCGATCTGGATCTGGATCCGAGACATGGTCGCTAACTATGGGCCTCATAAGAAAGCTCAGAGTCACTCAGCGGGCGATGGAGAGGGCTATGTGCGGAGTTTCTCTACGTGATCAAATCAGCCCCCCAATTGTGTAAGAATAACCATTTCATGGCTATCGCAATCGTCAAGAAATTCTGCCCTTTGATTGGTTGATACGCTGTTTACATTTTTTTCACAGCCAATCAAAGGGCAGAATTTCTTGACGATTGCGAAAGCCATGAAATGGTTATTCTAACACAATTGGGGGGCTGAAATGAGGTGCTGGAGTGGCGACCTCGCACCGGAAGACGCAATGTTGGAAGACCCCCCACTAGGTGGACGGACGATATCAGACGAGTCGCAGGGAGCCGCTGGATCCAGGCGGCGCAAGACCGTGGCGTGTGGAAGTCCCTACGAGAGACCTATGTCCAGCAGTGGACGTCTATCTATTAATGATGATGATGATAATTGAACCATCAAAACCTAATAATCACACCTAAGCTTCGAAAATAATTCATAACTTCAACGCTAAGTGCATCAGTCAACACAGACAGTCCTTGAGTGTTGTTTATTAATAACTAATGACTGATAGGAGATATAATAAATAACGCGTTAGTACATATTTGTAGTGATAGTGTGATAAGAGTTTGTTAGCGGGCCTGTCCGGTATCTATCGCACATAAACTGTCTCCAACCTTACGGCTATTCAATAACTTTGCAAAAAGTCCATTGTCTTGTGGCGGTTACCACAATAGAAACTAGATGGCGCTGTTCAATCGATGACGTAGTCCCGAACAAATGTACCGCCGATAGTAATCGCACTAACGGAGTTTTCTGCAATCTGGACTATATATAGAAGTTTCAAGACATAACCGTCGGCCCAGCTGGCGCTACCGAGCACAACCAACCGCTCGGTGGGAGATCTCCCCTTTGGTACGGTCGAGCCTGCACACCGCTCCCGTACAGTCTATTCATCATCACCGAGTAATCTTAGGTCTATGATGAATAGTTGTGTCTATCTGTCAGTCTATCACAGCTAATTTGCTCCGAATTTACCTACTGGACTGCGAAATTACTAATAAGGCGAAGCTAATAACAACGAGAACGAAATGATCC
The DNA here is from genome assembly GCF_902806685.2 of Maniola hyperantus. Taxonomy (NCBI): domain Eukaryota; kingdom Metazoa; phylum Arthropoda; class Insecta; order Lepidoptera; family Nymphalidae; genus Maniola; species Maniola hyperantus. The sequence goes on from NC_048549.1 coordinate 443,762, forward strand.
TATAAGGGTTCCTTTTTACTTTTTAGGTACGGAACCCTGAAAAAACGCGCAAACCGCTTCACACAATTTTCATATTATTGTTTCTGCGGATGAAAATTTCGCAGTGCGAACCTACCCTTAAGGTCACGTTTCTCAGTTTATCTTTACTTTATAGAAATCTAGTAAAAACCGTGTTAAAATAAAGCATAGCAATACATACTATAGTGTAGTGACATAAAGTATAAACCATGTCAGCCGCAGTAGGGCACAGCTCGCCACCTAACAAGCTAGCCTACATTGCCTAGATACTAGATGTGGAGACCAGCGCCCGCTGACCCCTCCGCCTCGACTAGTTGTCTACGGGACGGACTGGACAAATGGGGTTTTGTCGCACTGGACCTATTTGCCTACTGCCATTTATTGGGCATCACAAATATTGTGATGAATGAGATTGGATTATTTACTTAAGATTTACATTTGAGGCGATGAAACAAGATGAAAAATTGGTCAACTGCGAGTCGGACTCGTATACAAAGGGTTCTGTACCATCGTACAAGAAATAACACTTTTTATTTGTCTTAAATTTTCTTCGCAGCCATTTTGAAATTTTCATTATCACTCGACTGCGGCGAAGCCCAAAAGAGGGTTATGTATTTGTTGTTACAGCGCGCGGTAATAGAACACACGTTCTGTGAAAATTTCTACTCTCTACCCATTACGATTCACGAGATACAGCCCGCTGACAGACAGACGGACGAACAGCGGAGTCTTAGTAATAGGCTCCCGTTGACACCCTACCCTAATTATTTAATTTAGGTAGACTTCACTTCGTCCTACAAAACTTCCATACCATCGTTTTAGCAACCAGATTCTTGGCTTTCCATTTTTGCATTATTTTATGTTTTAAGGCACTTTTGAGGGGTCTCTCTTTGCTCACCAACTCGTTTCTAGTTTTTAGATCCTCGTTGTTGGCAACACGAACAAAACTTAAATCTGTAACGTATGACAGGCAGTCAGTTAGACATAAATTGTCACTCTCTTGCATTTCAACCGCTGCCATGTAAACACGTGTCTCTCGCTTTCCACAACAAGTATAGTGTGTGCCACAAGTAATATTTCGTGGTTTTATTCATCCGAAGCACCTAATCTGAACCTGTGCCCAAAACTCCATCATTCGTTTCTCGCTTATCGTCGTCGGTGGGACAAATGCCCAACGGAGAATGTTTTCCTCTATTTTACTGATTCTATTGTAGTTGACAGCTGGGTCAGGTCAGGGGCGCAATAACAAAACGCTATAACGGGGCAAAACGCCTATTGTACTGAGGTAATGATTCAATTTTAATTACTTTTATCGCTTCACTCGCTTTGAGCTCTCTAATAAATCTTTTTTAATTGGATTTATTTTTAGATTTTAATTATTGATCAATTAGGTCGTTTCCCAACTCGTCTAGAAAGTTGTAGACTTCCAATAGACTTGCGACACTAAGGGCCAGCGCAAACCGACGAAGTACTTACAGTACGCGGCCGAAAGTAATGTACATCGACCTTTAGAAGGAGATAGCAAATTTGTAGGTAGGTAGAGCACTGTCTCTGTCGTTGAGACCGACAAAACGTCATATATAGGTATGAGAGACAGAGACAACGCTCTACACAGCCGAAATGTCATTCTAAAGGCCGATGTACACTACTTTCGGCCGCGTACTGTACGTTTGTTTGGAAAGCACTGCGAATATACTCCTCCTAAGTTTTCATGTAAAGAAAACTATGATAATCAGTACCGTTATTATAAATGCGAAAGTGTGTTTGTTTGTTTGTTGATTTGTCCTTCAATCACGTCGTAACGGTGCAACGGATTGACGTGATTTTTTGCATGGGTATAGATAGATAAAGACCTGGAGAGTGACATAGGCTACTTTTATTCCGAAAAATCAAAGAGTTCCCACGGGATTTTAAAAAAATCTAATTCCACGCGGACTAAGTCGCGGGCATCAGCTAGTACAATTATAACTGTGTGTATGTCTGTGTACAATAATAGCGTCTTGCTGATACCACATTTGGGTCAGACACGCAAAACGCGGCGGTCGTTGAACCGATACTGATAAGGTTTTGCGTTTTTTATGTAATCCACCTGTAATTTGAACATACGTTTTTATAATATTTATAACTAGCTGATGCCCGCGACTTCGATTCTTGTTGCAATAATGCATTGTAGCCAATAATGAGCGCACAAATTTCAAACCTCTATTTCACTCCCTTAGGGGTTGAATTTTCAAAAAGCCTTAGCGGATGTCTACGTCATAATAGCTATCTGCATGCTAAACAGCCCGATTGAGCGGGAAGGTTGAGCTATGCGTTGATAGATCAGTCAGTCACCTTTTCCTTTTATATATTTAGATAAATAACAAACAATATGAGTTATATTGGTTTGTTTTGCATTTAGCTGTAGGTAATTGTACCGAAATAGTGTCCAATACCCTTTGTGGTGTCCATGAGTCACGACTCACGAGTCAACCGCCGCCGGATGCAAGCCGTTTCATGTCTGAGCTAATGACCTAGGGCTCGAGATGATCGCTTTGCTGTGACTTTTTAGCTCAACTAAACCCGTTTGCTAAGCTTTGAATAAAAAAAATATTAAAAAAACCGACTTCCAAAACAACCTTTTGTTTCTACACGTGTATAATTGTATATGTATGTTAAAGTCGGGCGAGCATAATAAATGAAACTAGAAACCAAAGCGTGAAGCTGCAGCATCAGGATTGTGGAGTTGGGTCTAGAAATTTTTATGGGTCTACCACGGACACACCCCTTGTCGATTAAAAAAAATTTTTGCAAATCTCCTTTTTGGAAGTCGGTTAATAATAATCATCTTTACTTCTTTACATTACGAACAGGATAGCATTAAGTTTTGTCATTTTAGTTTAGAGCTCCTGTTTAGAGACTATCATGATCATCATGATCAACCCATCGCCGGCTTACTGCAGAGCACGGGTCTCCTCTCAGAGTGAAAAGGGTTTTAGTCATAGTCTACCACGCTGGCTTGTGCGGATTGGTAGACTTCACACACCTTTGACAAGGTTATGGAGAACTCTCAGGCATGCAGGTTTTCTCACGATGTTTTCCTTCACCGTTAAAGCACGTGACATTTAATTACTTAAACGCACATATCTCCGAAAAGTTAGAGGTGCGTGCCCGAGATCGAACCCCCAACCTCCGATTAAAAGGCGGACGTCCTAACCACTAGGCTCTCTCACAGTCTTTTTTAGCTTGTTAAGAGACTACTAGCTGCCCTGGCGAACTTCGTACCGCCTAACAGTCGATGCTTCTTCAGGCATTTTTTTAAATTTTTCTCTCCGTAAGAACCATCCTCGTATTTCAAGGAATATTATAAAAAAAGAATTAGCGAAATCGGTTCAGCTGTTCTCGAGATTTGCGATCAGCAACACATTTAGCGATTCATTTTTATATAAAGGGTTACAGGAAAATAGGACACGATACCGTTAAGGGGTTATAGTACAGGACATTAGCTATGAAACGACCCCTAAAGTGCTTATGCGAAAGTGTATCGTTTTCGAGTTATTCATTTTTTTATTTTTTTCTTGGTAAAAGGGTGTTTGCCACTTTAAAAATTAATAAAAAAAAGGAACAATGTATTTCAGCAGATTTTTTTTTATTTCTTGCTAGTACATATCCTTGTTAATAATAAACAGTTATAAAACTAAAAAAATCTTCAAGCATTTTAAAATTACAGCCCAAAAACTGTACAAGTTTTCGAATTTTAAATTTAATTCTTTGAATAACTTGCAAATTTCCTGTAAAAATTACTATGGCACTTATCCTGCGGATTATTTTAAAAACATCTACGTTTCATTAGCTATCCATTGGTACAAAAAAATTACAAAAAAAAACTTTAATTATAGTCCTGTACTATAACCCCTAAACGGGATCGTGTCCTCTTTTCCTGTAACCCTGTATAGAGATAGGTACAATAGGATTAGCCAGTGTCTTGCAAATGCAAATCAATATGCTCTTGAATCACAAGATAAGCTACGAATAGAAAAATGAAGTTCCCCAGCTCGTGAAAGCTGGAATATAGGTCACAGCTTAACGACTTTGAGAACATTGAGTAGCGCGAAACAAGCTACTTGTGGAGTGCCTTTAAACTTAATTAATTAATCAAGTACATTTTATAAGCTCAGTAAGTAGGTATAGTAGGTATTGATTTTTAGGATTCCGTACCTCAAAAGGAAAAAGGACCCTTATAGGATCACTTTACTGTCTGTCTGTTTGTCTGTCCGTCGTGTCTGACAAGAAAACCTATAGGGTACTTCCCGTTGATCTAGAATCATGAAATTTGGTAGGTAGGTAGGTCTTAAAGCACAAGAAGGAATAAATCCAAAAACCGTGAATTTGTGGTTACATCACAAAATAATTTAAATGTGTTCATGAACAAATAATTAGTATTTGCAATTTTCAAAGTAAAATAACTACCTACACCAAGTGGGGTATCATATGAAAGGGCTTTGCATGTGCATTCTAAAACAGATTTTTGTTTATTTTTATGCATAATAGTTTCTGAATTATCATGCAAAATTCGAAAAAATATGCCTGTAATACGGAACCTTCGGTGCGCACTCGGCCGGTTTTTTATAAGGTTTATTGCACAAAAATGCTAATTCCTCAACCACTACTAACTACTAGTTAACCTATTGCGTGGCAGAAATTAACAAATCAAGCTGTTTCTACTCGGATACAGAAAATACAAGGTTGGAATCCACACAAAAATCTTGACAGGACAAACTCTTGAAGATATAAACTTAGTAGAGACTCACGGAGATGCGTGCAGCTTTGCAATGAAAGAAACAATAATCCAAGAGTCCACATACCTGTAACAATAAATACAATAATAAAACAAATTATAAAACCTGTATGAAAGCCCTAAACGTCCGTCCGTCTGTCTGTCATCAGTGGCCCTACCGCGGTTGTTTGCCAGCTACAATGTCACGATCGCAATCATCTCTGATTGGTTAATGCTCGCTCACTATTGGCCACAATGCATTGTTGCAACAAGAATCGCACAAATTCAGCCAATCAGAACAATTGAGACTGTAATAATGATTGATACAGGTTTTAGACAATCGCCCTACAGATCTCGTGATAGTTAGAGAGTTGAAATTTTCACAGATAATGTATTTCTTTTGCCGCTACAACAACAAATATTAAAAACAGAATAAAATAAATATTTAAATGGGCTCCCATATAACAAACGTGTTTTTTTTTGCTAGTTATTATAGGTAATAGTACGGAACCCTTCGCGCGCGAATCTGACTCGCACTTGGCCGGTTTTTTCTAAAATTAGAAAACTAATATAAGACATAATTTACATTAAATTACTGTAATTTATAGCAACGTATCCTTTATAAAAATAATTCAAAAAGACAGGATGAACTAGATTACAAACATGTTTAGTTGAAACTCAGATTTGAAATGTAAATACCTGTCTATACATAATGTTCTAAATCGGGATATATTCACGTTTCTAAATATCTAGTAAGACTGGTTTGCAGTCCGTCTGATAGCTTTGTATTAGTCACATGATGTCAAGAAAAAGATAAATATATAGAAACTACCGTAGTTACTACATAATATAATTTAAATTATAAATTTTTATTTTTAGCTATCACGGTCTGAATATTTTCGTTATAAAGTAAATAACTTGTTTACAAGTTTCCGTGTAAAACAAAAAGTAAATTGAATCGGCTGAACTGAGATAGCGAAAAAAAAAATAAGACTATTACTGTTTGACGTCAATTAAATAAAAAATAGAGAGCAAAAAATAATTGTTTAAACTTATTGTTTGTCTAGAATAAACACAAGCGTGCATATTCTAGACAAACAGGTTATACGAGTAGGTATCTAGGCCTGCCAAAAATTATTGCAGCACAGTCCAAAGTTCACAGAGAAATCACACTAATCAAACTTAACATTATAGCGGCGAAAGTTTGTGTGTATACTTTTTCACGCAAAAACTACTGAACGGATTCGGCTAAAATTTTGAATGGAGATAGATTTATTTACATTGAATTAACATATAGGCTACTTTTTATCCCAAAAAATCAAAGAATTCCCACGGGAATTTAAAAAACCACGCGAACGATGTTTCGGGCATCAGCTAGTATATCTCAGAAAACATCTCTTTAACACCGATAAATTCTCAGCACACGAATTTTCTCATTACATTATTAACGTACTCGGAGTCATGGTCGTTCAGTATCATGCCAGGATTGCCAGGATTGCCACTATACTAAAGGGTTATTAGAGGAGTATATTCGTAGCACGTTCCTTACTTACACGTACGTACGTTCCGTACTAAGCAAATTCTACGAAATTTTGTAGACACGTTCTAGAAATATCAGTTGTTAGCTTTATTTGTTTTGTAAAATAGACATAAGCTTCTATGGACCATAATTATTTCAGATTTTTCGACTGGTAAACTTTGGAGATTAGAGGGGAGGAAAGGCATTTTTTTCAACATTTTGCACGATAAATCAAAAATTACTATCCATAAAAATAAATAAAAATCTGTTTTAGAATGTACAAGTAAAGCCCTTTCATAATATGATACCCCCACTCGATATAAAGTTATCTTACTTTGAAAATACTAATTATTAGTGCATGAACACATTTTAATTTATTTCTTGTGCTCTAACTACAAATTTCCATTTTCTGGATTTTTCCCCTTACGTGTGCTATAAGACCTACAACTATCTACCTGCCAAATTTCAGGATTCTAGGTCAGATGGTACCCCATAGATTTCTAGACAGACAGACAACAAAGTGATCCTATAATAAGGGTTCCGTTTTTCCTTTGAGGTACGGAACCTTACAAAAATTTGTCAAAGATATAAGTAACAAAATATCCAGAGTTCCGTGCCCGCCTGCCGCGTTACAGTATATAAGAACTACATACTTAATATATAAAAATATGTAAATTTAATGATAACAAAGGCTGTCCTTTGTCAGAACAAGTGTTTAACTGCAATTGTCGCCCTCAAGGCCTCTCGTCGAGCCGACTTGTTATTGAGGCATCCGTCGTAACTCCTTGTATAGTGCATTCAAAATAAACTGGCGTGTTTCCACTTGAGACCGTCATCAGCAATAACAATAGGATTACATTCGACATGTCACGTAAACAATAGGGGTAATAAACCAAACTCTCATAGAGCCCATTCATTTTTAAAGGAGCTGCCCCCCGATTGTGAAGAAATTCTGCCCTTTGATTGGCTGTGAAAAAATGTAAACAGCGAATCAACCAATCAAATAGCAGAACTTCGTGACGATTGCGATAGCGATGAAATGGTTATTCTTACACAATTGGCGGCTGGTTCAACCTCATTGTGTTGATACTTTTGAATTCACCCGCCACGGCTTAACCCTATTGTTATTATTAATGACGGTCTCAAGTGGAAACACGCCAGTTTATTTTGAATGCACTATACAAGCAATATACAGCCTTGCTGCTATTAAAAGGTTTTTGGTTGAGTTACAGAAACATTTTAGATTGGAAAGGGTGTTGATTGCATTTATCGGCGGTCTCTCCGTCCATTTTGATATTTCAAGATTCAAGACTACCGGTAGGTATATAAAAGCAAATTCTACTGAGACAAGCCAGCAAAAAAACTCAGTCATACCAAAGAAAACATTTTCAGGCTCCCGTAAGTACCCGAAGGGTGGCAATGCCAACGGGACCCCATTACTAAGTCTCCGCTGTCCGTCTGTCTCTATTATATTTCTACTAGCTGACGCCCGCGACTTCGTCCGCGTGGATTTACGTTTGATTTTGCGGGATGAAAAGTAGCCTATGTGTTAATCCAGGGTATAATCTATCTCCATTCCAAATTTCATCCAAATCCGTTCAGCCGTTTTTGCGTGATTGAGTAACAAACATCCAAACATCCACACTTTCGCATTTATAATATTATTAGGATTATAAATAATATCTATCCCGGCTGTACTCACGTGTCTAGTCGACTAGTTTCGACCCCATCCAGGATCCTATTTCAAGGGAGTCAGTTCCGGGAGAGAGGGATTATTAGGATTGTCGCTATAACAACAAATAGTACCAATTTCAAAATAGCTGCCATGAAAATAATAAAATAATTAAGAAAACTAAATCGCGTGATATACTGTTGATACGAGATTATATAACCAGAACTTAGATGACAACAATATTATATAACCAGAACTTAGATGACAACAATATTATATAACCAGAACTTAGATGACAACAATATTAAGTATAATAATATCAGTGTTCGGATTAGCATTTTTATTGCACTACATTATTGAAAATATACAGCTATTTTCCGGGCGATTGTCCAGACAAATATGTTCCTTATAATACCTAAGTAAAACTAATGTTATTACAGATTTATATTCAGATAAACTATCAAGTATTAACAGTCTGTAAGATATAATAAGATAACGACAGACAATAATATTATTATACGTAGTAGGTACCTACTTTATCTTCACTTGGAGACAATAGAACGTTTTGCGACTTATTTTACAAACACAAAACCACGGTAATGTTATCTATATATATATATATTACCGTGACAAAACTTATAATGTGGCTAATTCCGTTGTACACAATCTCTAAACTAAACTAAAATGGCACCTCTAAATCTATTGCTATCCCTTTCATAATGTTGCTTGCGGAAAAGAATAGCACTAAGTTTGGAACTGTTAATTTAGTTTAGTTTAGAGATTGTGTACAAGAGAATCGGCCCCAATGACTATTCATATCATTTATATTTACGCAGAGTTTTGTATAAAAAAAAACGGCCAAGTGCGAGTCAGGCTCGCGCAACGAGGGTTCCGTGATACAGTCGTATTTTTTCGACATTTTGCACGATAATTCAAAAACTATGATGCATAAAAATAAATAAAAATCTGTTTTAGAATGCACAGTTGAAGACCTTTCATATGATACCCCACTTGGTATATCTTAATGTTATATAAAAGTAAATACTAATTTATTTGTTCATGAATACATTTTTTTGTGATACGACAGACAAACAACAAAGTGGTCCTGCTTTGTTGTTTTTCTTTCTGTCCGTCTCTGTTCTGTCGTGTCTGTCAAGAAAACCTATAGGGTACTTCCCGTTGACCTAGAATCATGAAATTTGGTAGGTAGGTAGGTCTTATAGCACAAGTAAAGGAATAAATCAGAAAACCGTGAATTTGACAAAACAAATCACAAAACAAAAAATGTGTTCATGAACAAATAATTAGCATTTTCAACTTTAATGTAAGATTACTATATCAAGTGGTGGTGGTTACGAAACGGCTTTATCTGCACATTCCAAATCATATTTTTATTTATTTTTATGCATAATAGTTTTTGAGTTATCGTGCAAAATGAAATAAAATACGACTGTAGTACAGAACCCTCGGTGCGCGAGTCTGACTCGCACTTGGCCGGTTTTTTTATTTACATGATATTCATTTCAAATTGTCTCCCTGCAAAAATAACTTCAAAAACAACAAAGTAAAATTATATTTTTTTATTATTCTCATGTCATTTTCAAAACATGTTAAATAATTCATGTTAAAAGCCTGTCAGAGAATATAATTTATACGTAAAAATTATTTTAGCTATACGCCTGATATTATAAAATATTTTTCGTACCTTTTTATGTATGACGTAGGAGCTAGATAGAATGTCACAGCCGAAAATATATGTAACGTACAGACGTTAAATATTTCACGAGACGTGTACGTGACAGTCCCGCTTTATTTGATTTGCATGTGTGCGAAAATATTCTCCAAAAATGTATAACAAAATACCAAAACCATAGAGATAGACCGGTAGGATTCGTATGCCTTCTGGATTCGCGCCGCGACGCCTTGACCGCTAGGCCACGGTTCGCTTGCTGCCTGTGACGACATTTGTGATATATATATATATATGTTCACTCAGGTACTGAAGTGACTGTTAATGCCATAAATATATAAAGATATTTTTGCATGTTCAAAACAAAGGTCAGTGTATCTAATAATAGATTTATATTTACGTCTTTATGTGTTGTGTATAATAATATCAACATGAGGATAAATAAGATGGACTTAACATTAATTAAACGACATAAACATAATTGCAAAATCTATAAACAGCTATTTATATGAATTAATTAGCTTATGCCTGCGACTTCGTCTGCGTTGGCTACACAAATTTCAAACTCCTGTTTTAACACTTTAGGGATTGAATTTTAAAAATCCTTAGCGGACGTCATAAAGCCTATCTGCATGCCAAATTTCAGCCCGATCCGTGCAGCAGTTTGAGCTTTGCGTTGATAGATTATAGTCAGTCAGTCAGTCAGTCAGTCAGCTACATACATCCTAGTTACTTATAATTCGCGAATGTATTAATTTGTTCTAGAGATGATGAATCAAATAGGGTTATCAAAGGGAGCCGCTGGACCGTGATCGATTATGGAAGTCCCTACAAGAGACCTATGTGCAGCATTGGACGTCTATCGGTTGAAGATGATGATGATGATGATGAAGATGTATCAAATATCAAGTAGGTATAAGTAGCAGAAATATATGGATTTTTAGCATATAAATACGATCGTGATAATGGCACCGATTCCGTTGTCTTTCTCAAAACTAAATTTAGAGTATCTGCATCCTTTTCTTTTTAACAATGCTAAAAAGGAACAGAACATGAACTTTACATTTAAAGACTCTAAATTTTTGTGCACGCTACAAATTTAAACAGTAGGCTCGCGACAGTGCGCTAAAATCACGGGTTTTACCATCTAAAAATTAAATTTAAAACTGTCAAACTGCGTCTGTCCTTATTTCATATTACATTAGTAAGAAGAAGATGCGAATTGCGAATACTCTAAAATTAGGTTGTGCTCAGAATTAGTACCAATATTAGTCCAATTTGCGAAATAATGTTTAGGAAATAAAATAATTAGGGAGAGATACGAGAAACTGGGGTATTAGCCATCATAATATTGTACAAATATTCTGATAAGAAAATGTAAACAAATAATAAAGTATTATCGGTACAATTCCGTGTGGTTATCAGGCCTAATGCTGTGATAGCCTAGTGGTTAGGACGTCCGCCTTCTGGAGGTCGGAGGTTCGATCTCGGGCACGCACCTCTAACTTGTCGGAGTTATGTGCGTTTTAAGTAACTAAATATCACTTGCTTCAACGGTGAAGGAAAACATCGTGAGGAAACCTGCATGCCTGAGAGTACTCACTCTGAGACGAGACCCGTGCTCTGTAGTGAGCTGGCCATGGGTTGATCATGATGAATTTGTAGCAGGTAGGGGAGATATGGTAAAATTACGGCCATACAAACTGATGCCCGAACTTCGTCCGCGTGGATTTAGTTTTTAAAAACCCCGTGGGAACCCTTTGATTTTCCGGGATAAAAAATAGCCAATGTTAGTCGTTCTATTTCCATGCAATCTTAATATCAGATTGAAGGTCAAACAACATACAAACCCACTATCGTAATTCGTATCTATAATTTTATAGTAGTGTAGATTTACAGTCGAGCTTTCATTGTGAGTTTCAAAAGTTAGAGGTGCGTGCCCGGGATCGAACCTCCGATTAGGAGGCGGACGTCCAACCACTATGCTATCACCACACTATCTCTTATCAATACGGAACGTAAATTATTCAATTAAATCACAAAATAATAATGTGATAAGCACAGACCACCACCTATAGACGCCTAATAGCAGGACACCCCCTTTGCCAAGCTTAGGCAGTTGCTTAGCATAAAAGTCGGCCCGCCCGTTCGGTACCCTCATTCCGCACATTCACAACATCAATCACAACAAAGCATTCTCCCCTGTCCCCCGCCAACATTTTACAATTTTGTTCTCATGCAAACCGTTGTAAATGCGTACTATTGGTGTTGAATTCTCTGTGGTGATAAGGCAGAACGCGACCGTTGACTGCGACTTGCGAGCAATGCCAGCGCGTCATGGAATTATTCTCTAGTTGATGATAAGTGAGGACTTTCTAGACGAAACTTCATGATTACTTTGATACTTAGGGTCAGGATACATAAGTACGGTGCGACGTCGTCGTGTTGCCGCACCGTCGTGTCTCAAGGCAGTTATAGACTTCCGTGGGTTGCAGAGTGCGCTGAAGGTACGGAACCGTTCGTGTGCGAGTCTGACTCACACTTGACCGGTTTTTAGGGTTCCGTAAATCAAAAGGAAAAAAACGAACCCTTATAGGATCACTTTGTTGTCTATCTGTCTGTCTGTCAAGAAAACCTATAGGGTACTTCCCGTTGACCTAGAATTTGGCATGTAGGTCTTATAACACCAGTAAACAAATAAATCAGATAACCATGAATTTGAATTTGTGGTTACATCACAAAAAAAATAAAAATGTGTTAAATGAACAAATAATTAGTATTTTCAATTTTCAAAGTAAAATAACTACACCAAGTGGGATATCATATGAAAGGGCTCTACCTACATTCTAAAACAGATTTTTATTTATTTTTTAAGCATAATAGTTTTTGATTTATCGTGTAAAATGTCGAAAAAAATACCCGAGTACGGAACCCTCATTGCGCGAATCTGACTCGCACTTGACCGGTTTTTATTTTCTCAGTTACTGGTTAGTTTTTCGGGCTGGCTAAGTAACAGCGCGCGAACATTTGGGCCACCACTCGAATTTACGTGCGCTCGTAATATTATCTAGAAAGGAGCCGCGCCGAGCGATGTGTCTCGATCCTAACAACATATTTAGTACCACACGCGATAATAAATAATAATCGACAGCGATTAGATAGACGTGACGAGAAGTTTAATTAGTTAACGAATGTCGATTAGGTACAATTCTAGATTTGACTCATTTCCTGTATTTGGTCAATGTTTTTAGGGTTTATCGTACCTAAAAAGGAAAAAGGAACCCTTATAGAATCACTTGGTTGTCTGTCTGTCTGTCTGTCAAGGGTACTTCCCGTTGACCCAGAATCATGAAATTTGGCAGGAAGGTAGGTCTTATAGCAGACTTTAGGGGAAAAATGAACAAATATTGCTATTTTCAACTTTCAAAGTAAGATAACTATATCAAGTAGGATATCATATGAAAGGTCTCCACCTGTGCATTCTAAAACAGATTTTCATTTATTTTTATGCATCTTAGTTTTTGATTTATCGTGCAAAGTGATGAAAAAATACGACTGTAGTACGGTACCCTCGGTCTGACTCGCACTTGGCCGGTTTTTTTTAAACGTTAATTGTTGACGCATTTGCATTAAAGGAATAAATTACTTTGAATGCGAACAAGTGAGGTTAACCTTTTTTATTTCCAAGGTCTGAATAACCAAATTAATTTTGGATTGCATCCCTGCACAATTTTGTGAATTTGTGAAATATACAGTGTCACTTATATACAGTGGCGTGCAGCTCATAGAGGCATAAACGCACTGCTTACCCTCATTGTAATAAATCAATGCTTATTTTTCATTATAACCTGCCGTAAAATAAGTTTATACCTAAATGCATACCCTGGCTTGAACTCCTGTGCACGCCACTGCTTATATATACATCCAAATCTGATCTGATTTTTTTCTTTTACCATCACCATCATCGTCAACCGATAGACATCCACAGCTGGACAAATATAATAGAATATGTTTTTTATTCATGTAAACTTTTTAATAATAAATAATAAATATGCTTTATTGTTTACATTATTGCTAGTAACTAGTATGTACAATGTTATATCTAATATACTATCTAAACTAAAAACTAACAATAAACAAAAGATCGCAAACTCAGCATAGCCGAGCACTGCTCACAATGCTCGGCGCTGGTTTTCAGTTTGCGCCATAAATTTATATTGATTAATAAAAATTTATTATATTGATTTTACAAGTGCTTATGAATAGTCAGGTAGTTTTAATTTACCAAATGCGGAGTGGCAGACTTCACACACATTTGAGAACACTATGGAGAACTCTCACGCATGCAGGTTTCTTCACGATGTTTTCCTTCACCGTTAAAGCAAGTAATTTTCTAATTATTGGTTAAAATGCACATAGCTTAGCTCTAAAAGATTGGAGGTGCTCGGGACCGAATACCAAATCCTCGAATAAGATGCCGAACTACGTCTTTACTATAAAAATTCCTAAAAGGCCGGCAACGCATCAGCGGTTCCTCTGGTGCTGTAAATGTTCATGGGCGGCGGTAATCACTTAACATCAGGTGACCCGCCTGCACGTTTGCTCGCTATCTCTATTTAAAATAAAATTAAAATTAAAACCTACCATAAAATCATTAAATTAGTTTAAATGCTATTTTAATTAATTAATTATCCATTGCAACAAGATTTAAGTTTATTAATCGTGATTTATGCGAATTGTATAAGTTTTGACTAATCACAGTGAAAAACATGTAAGTTGTAAGTAAAGTGACATTTCCATGTACGGCACAAACTGGCAACTACTTACTCTGCCCGGTCAAGTTATCACGTAGCTTGATAACTTGACGCATGCGCAACCGGTTCTGAAGGCTGCCAACTCAACTCGGGAGTGTCTGGCAACATTCTGGCTATAGTCGACGCCTCGAGCCTCAATAGCTCAACAGGTAAAGCAGTGGACTGAAAACCGAAAGGTCGACGGTTCAAACCCCGCCCGTTGCACTACTGTCGTACCTACTCCTAGCACAAGCTTGATGCTTAGTTGGAGAGGAAAGGGGAATATTAGTCGTTTAACATGGCTAATATTCTTTAAAAAAAAACTGAGTCGTCGAGTTATCTGTCTGTTTCGCTCGCACTTACCTACGACTTGTAAGTGCGAGCGAAACAGACAGATAACTCGACGACTCAGTTTAAAATGCGTCGACTATAGGAAACTACTAATTGGAAATGACAAGCGACCCGCCCCGGCTTCGCGTGGGTGCCATGTAGAAACCGGTCAGGGGTATGAGTATAATGAAACTGCCATACTCTTCCGAGTTAGCCCCCTTCCATGTAAGACGGCATCGTCACTTACCATCAAGTGAATCGCAGTCAAGAGCTAACTTACTGTATCAGAATTTAAAAAACCCAGCCCAGTGCGAGTCAGACTCGCGCACCGAGGATTCCGAATTACAGCCGTATTTTTGGGACATTTTGCAGGATAAATCAAAAACAACTATGCATAATAAAAATAAATAAAAATCTGTAGTCATGAACTAATAATTAGTTTTTCAATTTTTGAAGTACATAACTAGTAGGCGGGTCACCTGATGTTAAGTGATTACCGTCGCCCATGAACATTTGCGGTACCAGAGGAACCACCAATGCGTTGCCGGCTTTTCAGGAATTAGTTGGTCCGCCCCTTGAATAACCCCATGTTGTTTACCGTTTACCATACATAACACACACGTTGTTACGCAGGTGGTATTTGATCAGTCACTCACGTGTTTAAAATCCACGCGTTAGGTTAACCGGCTAGTGTTGTGAACGTCATGCATATAATGGGTATTAAGGTAAGCGCACATTATGACGAGCCGCAACGCCAAAATTCGCCCAGTTCCGCAGCGGCCCGTCAGCATCTAAGCTAGATTTAAAAAAAGAATGAGAAATCTATCAAATAAGTAATTTAAAAAGTTTTTAATCAATCTGACTGTGGTGTGCGTTGCATCACTCCATTTTCAATTCTCAAAAATTAGTTTTTCACAATTTAAAATGGCGTTAATATTATACAGCCGCCATATTGATTTTTTTCTAAAAAATTATAGCCAGTGTCACTCGGGATAATGTAAGGATTCTAACGATACCCCATACCTACATCTAAATCTGTTCAGGCATTTCGAAGTTATGGTGAATAAAGAAACTCACATACATATTATGTACATTTCCCCCCTAAAACAATACAGTAATTTTTTTGGGTAGTCGTGTAAAAATATAAAGTATTTTCAAAACCGGCAGTTTTAAGTCGAGCTGAAAAATCCGTCAATACACTGCGACCCGGCCCACTGCGCTGTAGCGTGCGAAATACAGTACGCGGCCAAAAGTAATGTACATAGGCCTTTAGAATGACCTTTCGGCCGTGTAGAGCGTTGTCTCTGTCACTCATACCTATATGACGTTTTGTCGGTCTCAACAACAGAGACAGTGCTCTACAAATTTGCTATTTCCTTCTAAAGGTCGATGTACATTATTTTCGGCCGCGTACTGTACGCACTATTCAACGCATGCGGCCCACTCGCTCCGCTCTGCTGCGGCCCGCCACAATGTGCGCTTACCTTCATAGCAACTACAAATGCGTCGGAGTTCGCGACTTACATGTTACGTTACGACTTACGACCAACTAAATTGGATTACTTACTAAAACTAATTAGGCGGCAGACTACAGGTACAGAAACAAGTTACAACTAACTTAGCTTATTGAATAATTGGCTAGTTAGGTTATATGGTAATTAGTATCGTTATCATCATGATCAACCAACCTAGGGTTTAGGTCATTTGTGTCAGTGCAAAATAAAACTACACTACTGATGTTATCATTTTTCAAATAAGTAACTTGAAAATATTTACAAAATATAATACGATTGTTATTGTGATAATGGCGGCCTACGTGCATCATTATAAGTATCTAACACAAACAATGCGATAACCTTATTCAAACAGGCTCTTACTTTTCAATTAGTAAATTAAAATGATCAAAAACATAAGTACAATACAAAATAATATACAAGGAGTCAGTCAATAGTCGTATTTTATCGACATTTTGCACGAAAATTCAAAAACTATGATGCATAAAAATAAATAAAAATCTGTTTTAGAATTCACAGGTGACCTTTCATATGATACCCCACTTGATATAGTTATCTTACTGAGAAAATTTAAAATACTAATTTAAAAATTAGACACACAAAAAAAACACATCAATCACACAATCACACAAAAAAAATTGTGGTCATGAACTTTTTTTTGTGTGATGTAACCACAAATTCACGGTTTTCAGATTTTTCCCCCAATGTCTGCTATAAGACCTACCTACCTACCAAATTTTATGATTCTAGGTCAACGGGAAGTACCCTGTAGGTTTCTTGTGTGAACAAAGTGATTCTATAAGGGTTCCGTTTTTATTTTTGAGGAACGGAACCCTAAAAAAACTTG
The DNA here is from genome assembly GCF_902806685.2 of Maniola hyperantus. Classification (NCBI taxonomy): domain Eukaryota; kingdom Metazoa; phylum Arthropoda; class Insecta; order Lepidoptera; family Nymphalidae; genus Maniola; species Maniola hyperantus. Next base: position 460,901 of record NC_048549.1, read on the forward strand.
CTTACGCGTACAAAGAAGAACACGTGTCGTTGAACCAAATATTCCAAGTTCCTTCTCGAAAATGTACAAAGACAAGCAGAGTACATGACACGAAAACTGATGTGTAAAGTGCTAAAAGCGACATCTCTGCTGAATACCAATATTTGTGTTATAACATAGAGCAGGATAAATGTTTGATAAATCACATAACATGATATTATATATAGTCCGTACAAAACGACTTCTCCGTGAACCGTGAAAAATTTTGTTCGCTTGACCACATCTTGTTATCGATGTTGTATATAGATTAACTCGACGACGCGACGTATGCGGTAACGAGTAGGTATAATAGTTAGGTACAATAGGTGAGTAGGACAGTAGGTACACGTGACGGGACGGGATGAAATAAAACAACCCAGTGATTCACGAGGATGATATCACAAGTCACAATATAATCACAACCGCGGCGCAGATGAAGTAATGTAAATAAACTGCAATTATCTGTTAATCTACCATTGCGGGAACAAAAACACGAGATAGTATATACCAAACTAGCGATCCGCCCCGGCTTCGCACGGGTAGCTTACTACAATTTTTGTGTAAGCTCTAATTTTTAGGGTTCCGTACCGAAAAAACAGAACCGTTATATGATCACTTCGTTGTGTCTGTCTGTCAAGAAACCTAGAGGGTACTTCCCGTTGACCTAGAATCATGGCCAGGTAGGTAGCTAGGTCTTATAGCAGACGTAAAGGGAAAAATCCGAAAACTGAATTTGTGGTTACATCACAAACAAAAATTAAAATGTGTTCATGATAAATTATTAGTATTTTTAACTTTCAAAGTAACATTACTTTACCTGTACTGACTGACTGATCTATCAACGCACAGCTCAAACTACTGGTAGGAACTACTGCGTAGGAAGGATTTTTGAAAATTCAACCCATAAGGGGGTGAAATAGGGGTTAATTTGTGAAGCCCACGCGGATGAGGTCGCGAGCATAAACTAGTCTTTTAATAACATACTTTATGACATTAAAAATCATGTAAAGTACACTATAATGAGTCCCCTTGCTTTAGCCAAAGTCGCAATCTATCGTATTCACAAGGACTGTGAGCTATTGTTGAATTTCAATGCTGTGTGTAATATTATGATCCGTAGTATTTATTTTGTGTGGTGGAAAAAGCCTAATTGTAATAACACTAGATAATAGAACACATATAACTTATGTACGACGCTATATCTATTGTTATTTAAAATATCTTTTAAGGTTATTTCGAGGTTTAACGACATATTGTATTGTAGATTAAAAAAATTACAAAAAAAATAAAAACTGACTTCAATACCTTGGCTAGGTATTGAAGTCGGTTTTTATTTTTTTTCATTTCATATTTTTTTATTTGATCGCGAGCAATTTACTCTTATCCGTTGAGGAGTTCCATTATCTATCTTTGAAGATGTTCATCAGATCTTTGAAGTATACCCTTTCAAACAAAAAAGAATTTTCAAAATCGGTCTAGGCGTCTTCGAGTTATCGGGGAACATAAGTACATAAAAACATTTAAAAAAATAAAAAAATCCGACGAACTCTCTTGGCGCGTGGCGAAAACCGGAACTAGCGTTACCGTCAAGTGTCCCCTTTGTTCTTGTTTGAATAGTCTAAGCCTTAGTTCTCCATCAGCGCCCCCCTGTCAATGTCATTCAAGTGCCAAGAGAGCCTTGTCGCACCGTTCCACACCACAATTTATTTGGTGATTTTTATCTGCCGATATTTAGATTCAGATGCATGAGTCGACTCATGCAACTGTTATTTATTTATCTATATTCCATATTCATTAAGAGAGATTTATTCGTTCGGTCGTTGCCTCTCCGATTGCCATCTCGACCTGTCGCGTAATTTATAATTTGGCTCTCATTCGAATATTCACCAATCAAACTCAATGAAATTGTGTAGATTACGTTCAAGGAACTAATATCTTTATCTATGCCTGTACTTTTTAGATTTCCGTAAAATATTCAGTTTCAAAGTCACTCTAAGTTTCAAGAATTTACATACAAATCTTTAAGCCCATGTAACTTTATAACTAGTTTTTATAACTTCTAGTCTAGATATTAGTTTCTAGAACGCGTCTACAAAATTACCCACATCGACTTTTTTTAAAGAACATTAGCCATTTTGAAAGACTAATATTCCCCTTTCCCCTGTAATCCATAATAATATTATAAATGTGAAAGTGTGTCTGTCTGTCTCTCTGCTAGTTTTTCACGGTCCAACCGTTCAACCGATTTTGATGAAATTTGGTACAGACAACTTAGCTTATACCTATCCCGGGAAGGATATATATGCTACTTTTTATCCTGGAAAAATTAAAGACTTCCTATGTTATTTGTAAAAACCTAAAACCACACGGACGAAGTCGCGAGCATCATCTAGTTAGTAAATATTTAAAGGAGAACGAAACTACGTTTGTATGCAGCGATCGTCGGAGGAGCACGACAAAAACCTGAAATATTGACAAGCAATTAGGTTGCATACCTACCTACTCACGCAACTATAACCTGAATTGTTGTTATCCAATGCAAGCTATTATATTACAGCTGTATTTGTATGTAAATAAACATTTACTTTTGGCAAATGATTCGATAGTGCAACTAGGCAGATACTAATCTTTAGATCGCCTATCAAATCTAAATATATAAAAGGAAAAGGTGACTGACTGACTGACTGATCTATCAACGGACAGCTCAAACTACTGGACGGATCGGGCTGAAATTTGGCATGCAGATAGCTATTTTGACGTAGACCTCCGCTAAGAAAGGATTTTGGAAAATTCATTTTAGGTTTGAAATTTGTGTAGTCCACGCGGACGAAGTCGCGAGCATAAGCTAGTAGTGTATAAATTTTGAGAACTGACTCGCCATGTTTGCTCTCTGTCAACGGTCATGTCAAAAGTACGACTTTAGTCACTATCTCCAAACCGTACTTCAAGCTACCTACTTGACATTGGCAAAGTGCAAGGTGCTGGTCTGGCACTACAAAAGCCACCAAACAAGAAAAGAACAAGAAGACACAAAGTCAAAGTCAAAGTCAAATGATTTATTCAAGATAGGTAATAAATTACTCATATTGATTGTCTGGTATAGTGTTAGATTTGTAAGATATGGTGGTGATAATTATAACGCAAACTTAAAACTAAAGCTACGAGGGTTCCAAACGACAGTTTACATAGATATACAGCAAATATGGCAAGTCCTTTCTCACAATGTATGCATTATATACAACTAGATGATGCCCGCGACTTCGTCCGCGTGGGTTCAGGTTTTTTAAAATCCCGTGGGAATTCTTTGATTTTTCAGGATAAAAAGTAGCTTATGTCGTTCCCCGGGATGTAAGCTAACTCTATAAAAAATTTCATCAAAATCGGTTTAACTGTTGGGCCGTGAAAAGCTAGCAGACAGACACGCTTTCGCATTTATATAATACTAGCTTATACTCGCGACTTCGTCCGCGTGGACTACACAAATTTCAAACCCCTATTTCACCCCCTTAGGGGTTGAATTTTCAAAAATCCTTTCTTAGCGGATGCCTACATCATAATAGCTATCTGCATTCCAAATTTCAGCCCGATCCGTCCAGTAGTTTGAGCTGTGCGTTGATAGATCAGTCAGTCAGTCAGTCAGTCAGTCAGTCACCTTTTCCTTTTATATATATAGATTAGTACGGATTTGATAACAGCATTGTAGATAGATGATGCACAGGATGCAGCGTAATGCAATTCGCGACAAAGCAGTTTCGTAACAACAAAAGCCATACCTATTTCCTTCCTCACGTAATGTCTGTGCTCGCCGCTGTGCGAGTTCGTTCCGAAGGACTGGCCCATCGTGTACACTCACTACTACCACTTATATCACTACAATCCCTAGTATTGTCCCTAACAGCTGATCACTGGGTCGAGGTGGTGTGTGCACGCCTGCGCGGTACATAGCACGGCGATACGTGCTCGTCGATAAACGTTCGCGGTGGCACTGACGAGGTTTGGACTTCGCGCCGCGCCGGCCGGAATGGTGACCGATAACATGCGTCAGTGCGTCAGTCTGTATGTTACGGTTGATATGCGAAACGGTGGCCCTACCGCGGTTGTTTGACAGCTACAATGTCACGATCGCAATCATCTCTGATTGGTTAATGCTCGCTCACTATTGGCCACAATGCATTGTTGCTCATTGTTGCAACAAGAATCGCACAAATTCAGCCAATCAGAACAATTGAGATTGTAATAATGATTGATGCAGGTTTTAGACAATCGCCCCGCCGATCATAATAGAGAAAGAGTCTTTCGTTAAAGACATTAAGGGTGTCTGGCAGGGGGTTGCCACGATACTAAGTATCTGGCAATGCATGAAGATCCCATGAACCTAAAAAGATGGCGGGTAGCGTTTTAGCGGCGAAATTTAAAATGCAAAATTCAAATGCATTTTTATTGCACTTATCGATCGAATATGATGATGTGGTAGATGCATCCGACTATTCGAAAGTACTTATTTGTAAAAGTTTATGCGATTAAAAAAGATTTTTTTTTTAAATAAAATTTTTGTAAATTTTTTGGTAGTTTATTAACACTTTTTCAAATTAAGATACTTTTAATATGTATTGTTGTATCGTGTAGATTATCCGACGATAGTGGGACGGACTCGTTGCGATTCTCTAGTCCAGTGGAGATGGCGCCTTGTGACCTACTTAATCGGATGATTGTCACGGTAATGTTATCATACAGTATTGTAACTCGGCCGTATCTTTGAAATAAATACCTACAGCAGCGCGGTACGTAAACATGCGATAGGGCTGCCTGCCTTTCCAGGTAATTTAAAAAAACTTATTTCTGGATGCGTTAATGAAGAATTCATGCAACCAAAAACAGCACAATATTTCTTACTCGTCATACTAAATATGTACTTGAACTTATTATAGTGGAAAAATCGCGCGGTTATTAAAAAACAAAACACCATCCGTTCGTCACTGCGGCACAGTCGCGACTGGCAGTGTCCCGAGTACATCCCGAGATCGAGGCGCGTAGGTATAGCTTGCGTTTCGTCCGCTTGTATGAAGTTGGAATACTGTATGATAATATTACCGTGTCATTGTTTACGCGATAAGCGAGAGATTCTCAATTAGTCAGTCTTTTGTGCAGTACATTGCACAGTTTGTCTAGGTCGTGGTGGTGACGTGCGACCGTGCCAACGTCCCCTGATTGCATTGTGTGAATATGGTGCAACTATGGTATGCAATAGTTGATTGATTGCCATTACAAAGAACACATTTTTAAAATCCTTGAAATGCAAATACAATCTCTTTAAAAGCCCAAAGGTCTGTGCGTTGGTAATGAATGCAAACATATTATTTTCATACAGACAAACAATGAAATGGAAATATAAAAACACATTACCGTCAATGTAAGAACTAAGAAGTAGGTAGGTATACCGTATAGTCACTACGCAACCGTGTCGAAAGTGCTCCTGCCGACTGCCGACTGCAAGGCAAGGCCAGCAGTTTTGGAAGGTGAACCTCGTGCTTATCTGATAACATACATTACGTATAGGTAAATACATTTAAATTACCTTATCTGCACAATATTTGAGAAGCCTCCTATTTTTAGATCTCCATACCTCAAAAGGAAAAAGGAACCCTTATAGGATCACTTTGTTAAATAATAATAAATAATAAATAAATAAATAATAAATTTATTCATAAGAATGCAGGTGACATAACATGGTTATAAAATTAGTTGGCGAGCCTTATGCATTCTACCTTAGAATATTGGTGTATGAATATTTAAATATTACATTACAGTTAAATTTTTAAAAACATGTAAGTACATATAAATTACAAAATCTTTAAAATTATATAATATTCAGAAAGTAAATTAATTAAGTCATACAAAAACAAGAGAAAAAAAATAGAAATAATAACAGTCATTTAAATTTTACATGTCATACAGAGGGGATACCTAACTATTGCACTGCAAAGACCATAATTTATTTCAGTCATCTAATCTAAGTCATCAGATTTACATTATTTAGATATTATTTTAGACAAATTATTTGAGCTCATCAATCAAAAATCCCGAGATGTTGTAATAACATTTATTTACAAGCAGCTCATGAGTTTTCCTCTTGAAATTATTTATAGTAGTGTTTTTGTAGTTGTCAGGAAGTTTATTGTACACAGTTATTGCCATATAGTGTGTACTCTTTTCAAACATCTGTAGTCTTTTAGGAGGCACAACTAGTTTGTTCCTTCTCTGAGCTCTACGAGATCTCACCTCACCCAACTCAGCATAAGTTTTAAAATAGTTTGGGTTTTTCTTACTAGTAATAGCAATTCATATAAATATTGACAGGGTAAGGTAAGAATATGATGTTTCTTAAATAAAGGCTTACAGGTATCCAATGGTTGCAGTCCACATAATGCTCTCAGACATGCTTTTTGTTTTATAAAAACTTTATTAGCAAATACCGAATTTCCCCACAGGATAATCCCATATCTTAATAGTGATGAAACATACCCTTGGTAGGCTATTAATGCTGTTTTCATATCTGAAGTTTGGTGGAGCCGTCTGAGGACATAAACAAACTTATCCAATTGTTGTCTGTCTGTCTGTCGTGTCTGTCAAGAAAACCTATAGGATATTTCCCGTTGACCTAGAATCATGAAATTGGGCAGGTAGGTGGGTCTTATAGCACACATTCGGGGAAAAATCTGAAAACCGTAAATTTGTGGTTACCTCACACAAAAAAAATTAAATTATGGTCATGAACTAATTATTAGTATTATCAATTTTCAAAGCAAGGTAACTATACCAAGTGGGGTATCATATGAAAGGGCTTCACTTGTGAATTCTAAAACAGATTTTTTATTTATTTTTATGCATACCTAATAGTTTTTGATTTTTCGTGCAAAATGTCGAAAAAATACGAATGTAGTACGGAACCCTCGGTGCGCGAGTTTGACTCGCACTTGGCCGATTTTTTCTAAACTACCTTTATAAAATGAAAGTACATATTATAATTAATTATAAATTGATTTTAGAAATAAGAGTGTGTTAGAACTTAGAATATAAGAAAATACTACTTAATTGAACGTTAAAAAATTGCAATATTATTGTAGTGTAGTTAATGTAGTCTTTTTATCATGCTTATTCATTAACCGAATTTTTTACAATATAATGTATACTGTATTTAACCATAGCTACAGACATACGGTATGGAATCCTTCCTTTAATTGTTATCCCCTTTGTAACTCTGGTATCTGTACTGGAGTTTGCATGCAGTGTTTACTTTTAAGTCATTTAACATAATTATGTTTTTTTTTTCAATAGAAATAGCGAGCAAACGAGCAGGCGGGTCACCTGATGTTAAGTGATTACCGCCGCCCATGAACATTTGCAGCACCAGAGGAACCGCCGATGCGTTGCCGGCCTTTTAGGAATTTGTTGGTCCGCCCCTTGAATAACCCCATGTTGTAATCTAGTGGGAACACCGCCGATGGGAGTTGGTTCCACAGTTTGCATGTGCGTGGAAAGAAGGATCTGGCACAGCGGACGGTCGAAGTGCACCAGACACCCAGGTGGTGAGGGTGAAATTCCTTACGGTGACGCGCGGTGCGGTTGTAAAAAAATATGTGCATGATAGACAAATCTATGTATTCAATGGTTATTAAGATTTATGTTAAAATCGCTAGTAAACCATTCAATAAAAAAATAAAAAATAAAAATATCATGAATCATACGCAATATCCTGATAATATGACAGTCTCTATAACGATAAAATGACGTCAGCTATCGTCCTCACATATCCTACACTCCCACGTAGATACAGACGTCATCGAATCACTTGAGTCACGAAAGACTTCTGAGAAGTATCCCGAGTAGGTAGCCACTAGCCACTAGCCAGCCGCAGCAAGTTGTGTCAACATTAGCTGTGACATGAGTCAAAGGCATGTAATTGTAATGTTCCAAGTAAAATTGTACTTCTACAGAGTTGGTGCTAATTTGGTCTTGCGCAGCTTTCTCTGAATTTTCTTTCAATTGAATAGATTAGAATATATTTTTATTCTAAACTTTTACACGAAAGCGGTGATAGCCTAGTGGTTATAAGACGTCCGCTTTCTTTTCTGGAGGTCGGGGGTTCGATCCCGGCACCACTAACTGTTCGGAGTTATGTGCGTTTTTAAAAACAATTAAATATCGATTGCTTTAACGGTGAAGGAAAACATCGTGAGGAAACCTGCATTCCTGAAAGTTCTCCATGTTTCAAAGGTGTGTGAAGTCTGCCAATCCATATTGGGCCAGCGTGGCAGACTATGGCCTAAGCCCTTCTCAGTCTGAGACGAGACCCGGCTCAGTAGTGGGCCGGTAATGGGTTGATCATGATGAAACTTTTACATGTGCTTTTGAATCGTCAACTAGTTTAATTTAGCTTACCACTGGTTCGGAATGCCGTTCCTACCGAGAAGAATCAGCAAGAAACTCGGAACGGTAGGTATTAAGATGAACGATAATAAGTACCTGTACTGTCTATTGATAAAATATGTAAATTTTATGAAGTGTACAAATTATTACTTACAGTTTTTCTCACAAGTTAAATTTTAATATTTCTTTTGAATTTCCATGAGAAATATTCGCGAGTTGCGTAACGAACCTTGTGAAACCTACGAATGGGATTTTTTTTTTTTTTTTTTTTTTTTTTTTTTTTTTTAAAGGGTTTGTTCAATCAGAACATGTCACCCTTGTAACAAATCACAATAGGTATGTATAATAATTATCTTCGTTTTAAAGTTAAATTAAATAGTTTATATAGCATTCTGGCCTCTCGCGATAATGGAGAGGCCAAAATGCTATTACAAACGCCAATATTCCTAATTTCTAAATTAAACATTATAAAAAAATTAAACCTTTCGACTTCATTGCGGGTACATTCCAAAAATATGTGATTTATATCTTCTCTCACTCCACATTCCGAGCAATTCGGGCTAGATGTCTTTTTCATTAGATAACCAAAAGTGTTTAGCGGAAGGTGTCCAGCACGAAGTCTTAAGGCAGTGACAATGTCACCCCTGCTCATATCAGCAGATTCAATCCACGAAACCCGTCCTATCGTTGGTTGGATAGTCCTGTACCATATCCCCTTACTCAAAGATATCTCATCGAAATGTTCCCTCCAAATGCCATGGCAATGCCTTTTTACCACATGTAAAACATCCGACCAGTAAGGTGTACAATTAAAAGAAATACCCTCTTCTACAGCTTCTTTGGCCAACTTATCTACAATTTCATTTCCAATCAAGCCGATATGAGCAGGTATCCACTGTAATAATACATTTTTTTTATTGCTTTTCAGCTTTTTTATAGTTTGCAAAATATTAAATGCTATCGGTGCCCCTCGATAGCCCAACGTACATTTGATTAAATACTGCAGAGCGCTTTTAGAGTCAGTCATAATGACACAATTACCTGATGACAGAGATTCTATGTAAGACAATGCTTCGGCTACGGCAATCAGTTCGACAAACATTATACTTATTATGTTGGATTTTATAGACAATTTAACAGAGATATTTGCTTGAGGGTCATAGAAGGCCGCTCCGGCGCCAGTGTGATCTTTTGATCCATCTGTGTAAATAATATAAAATTGATAATAGCTATTATTTAAAAACTCATTACACAATTCGACTGAAATTACTGTATTACGACTCCTTTTAGATTTTATATCTTTACCCATATTTATTCTTACTATATCTGGCAAATCCAGACTGTTGACCCAAAAATCTAAAGAAAATATTTCCAACTGTTGACTCGAATTAAAACTTACTGTATTAAGTACCTCTAATAGTTTAACTAATAACGGCGTTTTTTTATTTCGCCAATACATATTTCCCTGACTACAAAAAAAATTATCTAATACATTACTTACATGATTATCTTTATACGATTTGGTTTTTAGCAAAAACTTGCCCGCCAGATAGCTTCTTCGAACATATAGTGGTTGTAAGTTCAGATCGCACTCCATAACGTGTATAGCAGTAGTTTTGAGATACCCTCCAATTATTCTCATACACTGATTTTGCAGGACATCTATCTTTTTTAAGTGTGTTTTGCAAGAACTGTCATACAGAAAACTCGCATAGTCCAATCTACTGCGTATCAACGCTATATAAAGGCGACGCAAATGCCTCGGATGTACACCCCACCCTGAACCTGCTAAAATTTTTAAAATATTCATACATTTTGACGCTTTACTTTTTATTTCGTTAATGTGTTTGGACCATCTAAGGGATTTATCCAGCCATACCCCTAAATATTTGATAGTATTTACATTTTGTAATGATGTCTCCCCAATTTTTAAGTCTACTACATCTTGGGTGTTACTTAATCGAAATACACACACCTTGCTTTTCGAGGGCGAAATTTCTAAGCCAATATTACCAAGTAGCTTTGTAAAGATCTTCAGTGCAGCTTGTAACTTTTTTGTTCCTTCCATTATCTGTTTACAAGTGCAAAACAATATGAAATCATCTGCATATTGGGATATCGAAACATTAGCAATATTCTTACAAATTTTTGATGTAGCAATATTAAATAAAATTGGAGAAATAGGGTCTCCTTGGGCTAAGCCACGTCCAGTTTTTCTAGAAATGAAACCGTCCTCGGTAAAAATTTTGAGATGTCGTTCTTTAAGAAAATTGTAAAGATAGGTACACATTTTTGATCCAATACCCAAGTCGTTCATTATGTGCATCAAACTTTTGATGTCCACGTTGTTGTACGCATTGTCAACATCTATAAAACTGGCTATAGTCATTTGTTTTTCGGAAAAGCCTGATTGTATCGATAAAACTAAGCTAGTGAGATTATCCAAGGTCGAACGGCATTTTCTGAATCCTGTAGTTTTGTTAGATAATACATCATTCCTTTCTATAAACCATTCTAATCTTAGCATTAGAATGTTATGAAAAGTTTTGCATAAACACGACATTAATGATATAGGTCTCAATGCAGAAATGCAGTTAGGGTCTCTGCCCGGTTTGGGTATTGGAGCAATTTTAATTTCCCTCCACTGTCTAGGAATAAAGCCATTATCAAGAAATTGGTTAAAAAGTGATAATAACACCTGTTTACCGCTCTCTGGGAGAAATCTAAGCATAGAATAAGGGATATTGTCGCAACCTGGAGATGTATCTTTACTACGAAGTAACGTTTTTTCTAATTCCTGGATTGATATTTTAATTTCTATACATGAGTTATATGTTGGAAAAACCGGGTCTTCAGGGGGCACTGAGTCGGGTGCAAGATTATTTAGCAATTCATTTAATTTTTCGTTGGTTATGTGTGGTTTAGAGCTATAACCTTTTATCCAATTTAGTTTGCGATATATTTCGCTTTGTGATGTTGCATATCCTAGCGAAGAACAGAACGAGCGCCAGTCATCACGTTGAGCCTCTCTCATATTTTTTTGCGTTGTTCTAATTTTATCTTTCAATATATCTAGATTGTGAGGGGTAGGATTCCTTCTGAATTTGGCCAGAGCTAAGCGTCGATCAGCGACTGATCTAGATAAGTTTTGATTCCAGTAGGGTTTTGGCATAAATTTTCCTGTAGGGTCATTATTTATCTTAAAGTTAGGGATATAGGTATCAGCGGCTACATCTAGATATTTCGTAAAAACGTCATATGCATCTTGTAGATCTGCGGGTAATGTCAGATTAGAATAAATATTATCCAGAAAGGTTGTATAAGACACCCAATCTGCTTTTTTGTAGTTTCTTTTTGAACAGGGTTTATTTATGCATCTTATTTTAGTCGAAATTTTGATAATTCTATGATCACTTCCTAATGTTTCATTTGAAACATTCCATTTAAAGGAGAAAGCTATGTCAGACGATGCTAATGATAAGTCAGGGGAAGATTGTTTCAATTCTCCACTTACTAGTTTAATTCTTGTCGGTTTTCCATCATTCAATGTAATAAATTTGCTATCTACCAGGCTATCAAAAATTTGACAGCCCCTGTAATCTAGCTTACTTGACCAATTTGGGTGATGGCCGTTAAAATCTCCAAGTATTAGTGTTCTGCTCTGGAATTTCGATAGAATATTTTCCCAATCGCTGTTTATCGTCCGTTTAGATGGTGGACAATAGAGAGAAACAATGTTTTCAATATTCTTGCAATTGAGTAGTTTAATCGCGATAACTTCTATTCCTGAATTAATATTATGTGAAAAGTCCGCTATTTCATACGAATTTATAGAATTATGGATAATTATTGCCACTCCCCCATATGAGTCTGCTCTATCCTTACGATAAACTTTGTACCCACCAATGCTGAACAAGCTATCCGGTTCAAACCAAGTTTCACTAATTACACAAATATGAACTTTTTCTTGTATTAACAAGTTTTCTAAAGTTAACTTTTTTGGTCTTAAACTTTGCGAGTTCCACTGGAATATGTTTAACTGTATAGTTTTGTTGTTGTTATTCTGCATCAAAAAGGTCTAAAACAAACTTCAAACATGGAGAATCTGCAAAATTACTAGCTACAACTATTATCAACCACCGTATAAAACATCTAATTATATTTAATAACTTATTTTTGATCGACACTTCCCGTAGAAATAAAATTTCTTTTATTCTTGTTAAAAGTTCACTGAATTTAATAGGTGTATCTTGTGAACTTGTGGTAGGACCATCACGTTCAAAGGAAGGTGGAGTTTCATATGCAAAATTAAATGAATCACGCTCGTTGCCAGGTTGACTCTCGTTACGCTGTTTTTTTGTTTGTTTTTTCGTTGAGTTTTTCGGAGTTCGTACTGTAGGGTCACTCTGTGTTTTGTTCCTCAGAACTGCCGAAAAAGTTCTTTGACCCAACGGAAAAGAGTCGTCAACTGTGTAGCCAGGTGAGGGCGGCTCGTCGTACCCATGCATTGTCTCTTCATTTACTTGGGCTTCTGTCTCCGGCTCCACATACACGTCCATGGCCTTCCTATATGTGCAATTGAATTCTGCCATTATTTCCCTCAATCTCTTCTCTTTTTTATATTTTGGACAGATTTTAGACATTGAAATGTGAGAACCTGAGCAGTTAACACATTTGGGACTTTGTGTGTCACAATTTTCGTGATTGCCAGAGCATTTTGGGCACGTTATCTTATTTTTTGGGCATTTACGGGCTACATGCCCTAGCTGCCAGCAGCGCCAACACTGAGAAACGGGGAATATATACGAATCCACTTTTATTTTTAAGCCATCGGCGTACACGAAACCTGGTAAGCAAGTGCCCTTGAAACAGAGGCGCACTGCTTCACTCGGTAACCACTTGTTATCATCACTACGCCTCTTCATACGATTAACAGAAATTAATATCGCTGGGCTCGGGCATGTGATGCTGTCGAAAATTTCTTCATCGGATAACTCCAAATCTACGTTTTTTAAGACCCCGTACGAATAGGTTTGTTCCATAGCACGATGGAATTTCCATCCCTTTTCAATAAATTCTTTGCATGTTTCTATTTTCCTTGCCATTAGTTCAGTCTTAAAATCCATCCGAATTTTATAGGGATTTAAGTACTTGACTTTTAAAACCTCCGTAATACCCTGACATTTTAACAATTTTGCAAAGGCAAATTGCTTTGGCAATTTTTCATTGCACGAAATGTATAGTTCCACTGCTTCACTAGTTTTATGCTTTTTTTCTTTGTTTCTCCTTACCGTTGTCCATTGAGATTCATCATCTTCTTCACTTTCTTCTTCGTCTCTGGGTCGTTTAGATGCCGACCCAGAGGGTACCACCATCATTTCATTCGCATTCTCTAATTGCATAGATTCATTCACCTGACATTGCACTGGCTGCATAACACTCAACTCTCGCTCTTCTGTCGCACTACCGACGGACATTTTTGCCGCGTTCATCACACATCCCTACATAAACCGGTCGGCGCGGGCCGGCCGCCCGGCGATAAACAATGTAAGTAGGTATCGATGTCGAGTTAACGCAAACTTGGAATAGGTAGGTAAATTGGGCGCTGCGCACAACCGCCTCGTACGCATACCGCGGCGAGACTCCCACGAATGGGATTGACACAAATTTTAAAAACGTGTGATTCAGTTATGATATAGTTGAAGTTGAGGTAGTTATTTCGATATTACAGACAGACATTTCAAGTTTTAGGGTTCGGTACCTCAAAAGGAAAAACGGAACCCTTATAGGATCACTTTGTTGTCTGTCTGTCTGTCTGTCAAGAAACCTACAGGGTACTTCCCGTTGACCTAGAACCATGAAATTTGGCAGGTAAATAGGTCTTGTAGCAGACATTCGGGGAAAAATCAGAAAACCGTGAATTTGTGGTTACATCACACAAAAAAAAAAAATTGTGGTCATGAACTAATACTCAGCATTTTCAATTTTCGAAGTAAGATAACTATATCAAGTGGGGTTTCATATGAAAGGTCTTCACCTGTGCATTCCAAAACAGATTTTTATATATTTTTAGGTATTATAGTTTTTGAATTATCGTGCAAAATGTTGAAAAAATACGACCGTAGTACGGAACCCTCAGTGCGCGAGCCTGAGTCGCACTTGTCCGGTTTTTAATTTATTAGTATATATTAGTATAGATAATTATTTCGTGCCAAGCTTAAATTTAGCGAGCAATGTATCATGCGTGTTTTACTGCTATTCCGATTTTGCAGGCGCTCTTAGGCAAAGTACCAGAATGTAGGTACCTATTTAGGCATCAGGTATGCATTTAGTTAAAATTAGGCTTCATGCCTATTTTACGCCCGCCAGGGTAGAATTATCAAAAATCCTTTTTTAAGCGGATGTCTACGTTATAATAGCTATCTGCATGCCAAATTTCAGCCCGTTCCGTCCAGTAGTTTGAGCTGTGCGTTGATAGAGCAGTCAGTCAGCATTTCCTTTTATATACATAGATTTCTCAAACATACATTTTCGCGCAGAACGGATATCGTTTTCATCGAGTGCATGCATTGCAATATTGGATTTTGCGTTAATAAACCCCACCCACCCTGCTCGTAAGGGCCTGGACACATAAAGCGCGGCATGACAACACACTAATCGCGTCGACGATTTGCATTAGAGACACCGACACAGATGTTGGATATACGCAGGCGTTACTTTGCTCCATGATATTAGACAAGGAACTACAAGCTTAATTTGTTATAACTACAAGCTTAATCTACATACATAAAAGGAAAAGCTGACTAACTGACTGACTGGCTTATCTATCAACGCACAGCTCAAGCTACTGAACGGATCGGGCTGAAATATGGCATGCAGATAGCTATTATGATGTAGGCATCCGCTAAGAAAGGATATTTGAAAATTCACCTCCTAATGGTAAAATAGAAATTTGTGTAGTCACAGTTTCACCCTCACCACCTGGGTGTCTGGTGCACTTGGACCGTCCGCTGTGCCAGATCCTTCTCTCCACGCACATGCAAACTGTGGAATCAATTCCCATCAGCGTTGTTCCCACTAGTTTACAACATGGATTTATTCAAGTTTCACGAATTCCTGAAAGCCGGCAACGCATCGGCAGTTATCAGCGGAAATCAGCGTTGAATACTTTGTCGCCGCGCTTTGTGTTTCTCCATGCCTTTAATGCTTTCCCCACCTCATTTCTGGCAAAAGCAATACCTTCGCTATGCAGTTTACACTATATTGGATATTGCATTCACTGTTTGGTACGTACAGTGTACACCAAACAGAATGCAAGACTCGTATTAATTTGGGCAAAGTACGAACATCATTAAACAAAAGTTATTTAAGTAAATATCGCTCTCGACATGTGGAATATAAGGGGCTATAAGTATATAGTTTAGTTTGCCTTAATCTAAATATATAAAAGGATAAGGTGACTGACTGACTGACTGACTGATCTATCAACGCACAGATCAAACTACTGGACGGATCGGGCTGAAATTTGGCATGCAGATAGCTATTATGACGTAGGCATCCGCTAAGAAAGGATTTTTGAAAATTCAACCCCTAAGGGGGTGAAATAGGGGTTTGAATTTTGTGTAGTCCACGCGGACGAAGTCGCGAGCACAAGCTAGTTTGCTTATAAGAGATAAACAAATTGCAGATATCCCGCACGTTGGGACCCCTAGACTATGGGTTCTTATGTGCCCCATCTTCGCGACCCGTTCAGCTATATCGGTTACTTGGTTCTACAGTCTTCCACGGATCTCCTCATTTATGAGAGAATCCATCACGTAGAGAAACTTCAAGTACATCTCTCTCCATTGCCCGCTGACTGACTCTGAGCTTTCTTATGAAGCTCATATAATTAGCGACCATATCTCGGATCCGTATGTCATCATAATATTATCACTTGTCCAAAATTCCTGTGCTTGAAGACCAAAGTCTTCGAACAAGTGCGTGTTGCCAGTGATGACATATGGATCCGAGACATGGTCGCTAACTACATCCTCATAAGAAAGCTCAGAGTCACTCAGCGGGCGATGGAGAGAGCTATGTGCGGAGTTTCTCTACGTGATCAAATTCGAAATGAGATCCGTAGGAGAACTAGAGTAACCGGCTAGCAATGGGTTGCGAAGCTGAAGTGGCAATGGGATCAATGCTGAACGGCGACCTCGCATCGTAAGACGCAGTGTTGGAAGACCCCCCACTAGGTGGACGGACGACATCAGACGAGTCAAAGGGAGCCGCTGGATTCAGGCAGCGCAAGAAAAGAAAGAAAGAAAAGTAAAGACGTTTATTTAGCAAACTGTGGCACACAAACTAAGAGCTGGTTATTCCGGCGCTCCTTCCACCTGAGCATAAGCCCAACGCACTTCAAGTAAAAGAAGAGCCAAGCGCGCGCAAGCAAGACCGTGGCGTGTGGAAGTCCCTACAATAGACCTACGTCCAGCAGTGGACGTCTATCGGTTGATGATGATGATGAAATCCGGTGGAATTGCAGTCAAAAGCTAATTTGAGATCGAATAAGAGAAAGGAGACAAAGGACACCCATCCGCCATAAATTAGCTGCAACTGGATATCGTCCCACAGCGAATGAACTGAACTCACAGAAACAAACACTTTAAATAAACACCCAAGGGCAGCTATTAAAGTTCGGATTTCGAAAACAAATCAGACTTGCAACTCGGGCTAGTGTTATAATAACAATTTGAGAGAGAAAACATAATAGTAACATAATAGTATTTATAATAGAAAGCATAATAATTATTGTACCTTTAAATAAATACAAAAGCAGTTTACAAAGTGAGAAGTTAATGGAGCTTAAAAATAATTTTGTGGTATCAACAAATTCCTGAACACTACACACTTTGGGTGTACTTTTCATACTTTTGATGACTATATATCCTTATATCAATAAAATAATGTGCTCAAAGGTGTGTGAAGTCTACAGATCCGTGCATGGCCCGCGTGCTAGACTATGGCCAAAACCTTTCTCACTCTGAGAAGAGACTTGTGTTCTGTAGTGAGCCAGCGATGGGTTTGAAGATTTTTCTAAATAGTCTGCAAATATAGTGACCCAATATAAGAGGTTGTTGCGATTCTATCGCGGCAGATTTGCAGCTACAGTTCATTATTGGCTACAATTCATTGTTGCAACAAAAATGCCATAAATTCAGCCTATCACATCAATTGAGATGGCAGTAATGATTAATGCAGCTTTTCCGGAATCGACCAGCAGTAGGACCCTTTCACGAAGTTTATTTCAACCCGCGTTACTTCCACTCGGCTCACGCCGCGCCGGTGTTTGAGCGTGCGTGGCTGAAAATAAAAGCGCACGCCACTAGCCTACGACGACGTCGGCCTTGTGGAAATGGGTCCGCTATTTTAGATGCACCCAAAGTTCCGGCCCGGTGATCGCCCGCCCGCTCTATTTGTTTTTTACTCTTTGATTTTGTTACTGAATGTGTATGTTCGACCAAGCGAAGCGAGGTCTGCGAGTCTACTTGGCTGCATTGGCAATTTGTCAATGTTTGCAAATTAATGGTTATTAAAACATCAATTTGGAAGTTCAGGCTCAAGAAGAGGGAAATTACTTGAAATTCACTAATCATTTGTACTTAAATCTCAACTATGTAATATATAGCCCTAAGCCTTAAGCTCATTTCACTCTATGGGATTTTTAGCTCTAAAAACCGGCCAAGTGCGCGTCAGACTCGCGCACTGAGGGTTCCGTACTACAATCGTATTTTATCGACATTTTGCACAATAAATCAAAAACTATATGCCTAAAAATAAATTCAAATCTGTTTTAAAATGTACAAGTAAAGCCCTTTCATATGATACCCCACACCACTTGGTATAATCTAACTTTGAAAATTGAAAATGCTAATATTTGTTCTCGAGTAGGTATTTTATAACAAATTCTGATCCTTTAGCGTCCAACGAACCAAAACACGACTCATACATAGGTTATTTATTGTTATTATTCTCAGAAATTGTTGGATTTAAGGCCAATGTCCCGGGCTGGAATACAAATTAAACCAAATTGTACGTATTGTAAATTAACAACCGTACTGAGATTGTACTTATACCTTTAGTAATTATTGTACTAAGCTCGTGTTACATTCACTTACTAGTACTGCGAGCTTTGAGGTCTTAACTTACCTGAAACAAAATAATTTTTTATCAGTCTGGGGAAGAGATTCTCACATCTATACTTATAATTAGAGACTGGATATGCATTTGCATATTCGCATATGAATTTGCATATTTTAGCCATTCTCAGCGGTAATAGCATATTTTACCTAAGATGATTTTATGATGCATATTATCGGTACATTTAAAATATTTTTCACTCACCCTGCGTTCTGAAATGCGACCAAAAATAACTAATAACAATAACAGTCACAAAATATAAGAGCTTATCTATTGAGTAATAATTGTGACTTTTTACTGCATTTCGGAACGCAGTCAGTAACCGCGTGCGTCTTTTGTTTTGACAGTTACAGACAGACAGACATGTCGAATCTATAAGGGTTCCGTTTTTTGCCATTCGGCTACGGAACCCTTAAAAGTAGACTCTTAACCATAATACATAACATATAGCATAAAATACATTTTCATTTCGTCCCTATTGTGTGTGTGTCCCTGTGCTATAAGACCTACCTATCTGCCACGGGAAGATATTCTATAGGTTTTTTGACAGACAGACAGACAGACAACAGTGATCCTACAAGTGCTCCTTTTTTCCTTTTGAGGTACGGAACCCTAAAAATTAAACTCGTAAACTTTTCACTTTGGCAAACTACCAATGCTGTGTTGCGACTTCGTCTGTCAAAGCTCTGAACAATAAAATGATAAATTACCATGTTCTTGACACGTAAAACATATTAGCGAAAAATAATAAAATGCGACTGAGTCTAGCACAAGCAAAGGGATAAATCTAAAAACCATGGATTTGTGGTTACATCATCCAAAAAATAATAATGTGTTCATGAATAAATAATTAGTATAAAAGTAAGATAACTATACCAAGTGGGGTATCATATTATGAAACCGCTTTTACCTGTACATTCTAAAACAGATTTTTATTTATTTTTGTGCATTACAGTTTTTGATGTATCGTGCAAAATGTTGATAAAACACGACTGCAGTACGGAACCCTCGGTGCGTGAGTCTGGCCGGTTGTCATTACTGGCAACACACACTGTTCGAAGACTTTGGTCTAACATAATGGTCGGTGTATATTTAGAGTTCTTAAAAGAAAGCAGTGAATTAAAAGCCACAATTTTACGAGTCACCATTGACTTATATATTACTTCGTAAGGACAGGGCCATTGAACAAGCAAAATGGCACCGACTCATTAGTCCTAAAATGTTTATTTAGCACCAATGCAACCTCAGTGACGTCAGGATTTCAAACGGGTCGATGTACAACGATACATATTAGGGTATTTTACCCTTTTTAGAAAAGTATCTTAATCTTAAATATATAAAAGGAAAAGGTGACTGACTGACTGACTGACTGACTGACTGACTGATCTATCAACGCACAGCTCAAACTACTGGACGAATCGGGCTGAAATTTGGCATGCAGATAGCTATTATGACGTAGGCATCCGCTAAGAAAGGATTTTTGAAAATTCGAACCCTAAGGGGGTGAAATAAGGGTTTGAAATTTGTGTAGTCCACGCGAACGAAGTCGCGAGCATAAGCTAGTCTAAATATATAAAAGGAAAAGGTGACTGATTGACTGACTGACTGACTGACTGATCTATCAACGCACAGCTCAAACTACTGGGCGGCTCGGGCTGAAATTTGGCATGCAGATAGCTATTATGACGTAGGCATCCGCTAAGAAAGGGTTTTTGAAAATTCAACCCCTAAGGGGGTGAAATAGGGGTTTCAAATTTGTGTAGTCCACGCGGACGAAGTCGCGAGCATAAGCTAGTTAGTATGTAAGAGGTGGCGCTGATTTATTTGATTCCAAAACCGTGAAATTTTTTTGTTCGCTTGGGCATATCTTGTCATTTATATCGATGCGAGTCACAAGTTTATTGGAGCTGGCGCGGGCCGGTCATTGCCAAGGCAACACTTCTTCCGCCGCCCGGCGTCCGTCGCGTCCTCGGCAACGGCGGCTTATCAAAAGACACTATTCACATCGAAGTTTGGCACCAATTCCCGTTTGTTTCAGCGGTTAAGGTACAGTTTCTAGAGCGGTCATCATCATCGCCGGCTCAATGCTGAACACGGGTCTCCTCTCAGACTGAGAAGGGTGTGGCTCTGGCCACATCCCCACTAAAATCGTGGTAAAATTCCCACTCAAGTAAAGTCAAGTGGGGATTTTTTAAAGAATATTAGCCGTGTTGATTATGACTATTATTCCCCTTTCGCCTCTAACTAAGCGAAAAGCTTGTGCTAGGTGTAGGTACGACACTAGTGTAACAGATGGGGTTTGAACCGGCAACCTTTCGAAATTTAGTCCGCTTCTCGACCGTTGAGCTATTGAGGCTCTTGACAGACTTTTGCCAATTGAGAACCTTATGGAGAACTCTGAGGTATGCAGGTTTCCTTACGATGTTCTCCTTCACCGTTTTAGAACCAGTGATATTTAATTTGTTAAAATTCACAAAACTCCGAAAAACTAGAAGTGCGTGCCCGGGATCGAACCCCCGACCTCCCACAGAGGAGGCCGACATCTGATCAATCACCAATATCGAGAGCAAATCGTTTACTCTTTTTCTAGGCAATAGTAGCGACAGACAAAGACAAAAGCTTTGGCCAAAATATTTGCAAACGATTGTCACTAGTGTGCTCGCGAAACTGTACCTTAAACGATAAAATCTAGTGAACTGTGTTATCTTGGCTGGATGTCGTAACATTCAAATGTAAATTTTGTTACGCGACGATACGAAATATAAACATTTTCAGATGCTACCAACAAGGAAACAGCTGGTTCTCGATGTGTTTTTAGGTTTCCGTACCTCAAAGGGAAAAACAGAACCCTTATAGGATCACTTTGTTGTATGTCTGATACAACTATAGATAACTATATCAAGTGGGGTATCATATGAAAGGGCTTCATCTGTGCATTTCAAAACAGATTTTTATTTATTTTTATGCATCATAGTTTTTGAATTATCGTGCAAAATGACGAAAAAATACGACTGTAGGACGGAACCCTCGTTGCGCGAGCCTGACTCGCACTTGGCCGATTTTTTTTAATTAAAAGTATTTTCAAAGAGTTGCTAAAAATACTGTCGACACACAGTCGCGGCCGCGTCGCGACTGACCTTCGCAACTTTTTATATTCCCGCAACCTCTGCAGATCGATTGACTGCGAAGTCTGATTTACTAGCGGCGATAAATCACTAACCGAAGTCTTGTTACATTTCAAAAATAAATTGTGTTTAAACGTAACCTGTATAAAATATTAAAAAACCGATTTCCAAAACCATTACAAAGTAAAAAATAACTTTTGTTTCTACACGACGTGTATGTATGTTAGAGTCGGGCGAGCTTCACGCTTTGAGGTCTAGTTTCTTTTATTATGAAAAGATTTTTTATAGGTTACGGGTTCCGTACCATCGTACAAGAAAGAACACTTTTTTTTTAAATTTAACATTTTGAAATTTTTATTATTTGTTATTATCTAGCAGCGATAAAAAGCTATGATAGCCTAATGGTTAGGACGTCTGCCTTCTAATCGGAGGTCGGGTGTTCGATGCAGGGCACGCACCTCTAACTTTTCGGAGTTATATGCGTTTTAAGTAATTAACTTTAACGGTGAAGGAAAATATCGTGCGGAAACCTGCATGTCTGAGAGTTCTCCATAATGTTCTCAAAGGCGTGCGAAGACCTCTCACTCTGAGAGAAGACCCGTACTCTGCAGTGAACCGGCGATGGGTTGACCATGATGATGATCATGATAGAAATACACATTCTGTGAAAAATTCAATTCTCTACCTATTACGGCTCACGAGATACAGACAGACAGACAGACGGACGGACGGACAGCGGAGGCTTAGTAATACGGTCCCGCTGGCATCCTTCGAATAGAACAGTAAAAAAAAAATTAAATGTCAAATTAACTTTTACAAGTACTTTTGAATCGTCAAATCATCTACCGCGTGTACGGAACTTTAATAAAAGTGTCAAAACTATCCCACAATTTTGCAAACAAAACTACAGGTCTGTGAACCAGTACATTCACCTCCATGACTCGGACGATGAGGGTATCACTTGCCGAGGGCAGGCGGAAGTAATGTCTCAATTCCCCGTCGACCTGTCACTGGCGGTGACATCGGCTACATCTGACCAATAAATCCGTTATAACCTTTTTGTTTTTATGATACTTTAGTGATTATTCCGTTTATAAAGGGGTTTGTTGTTATTGCTATTAAACTGATTCATTAAAGGACGATAAATAAATACATTTACTCTCTACTTTCTTTCTATGTCTGGTAGAAAAGCGGCTTCAAAATATATTCTGCAATTTTGCAAACAAGACTACGTGTCCGTGAACCGGTCCATTCACCTCCATGACTCGGTCGATGAGGGTATCACTCGCCGAGGGCAAGAGGAAGTAATGTCTCAACTCCCTGTCTACCTCACTAGCGGTGACATCGGCTACATCTGACCAATAAATCCGTTATAACCTTTTTGTTTTTATGTATTACACTTTAGTGATTATTTCATTTATTAAATGGTTTGTCCTTATTGCCATTTGACTGATTCATTAAAGGATGATAAATAATAGTAGATTGTATCATAAGGGAGCAAAATACATTTTCTCTCTTCTTTCTTTCTTTGTCTGGTAGAAAAGCGGCTTGAGAATATATTCTACAATTTTGCAAACTACAGATCTGTGGACCATTACATTCAGCTCCATGAGGACGATGAGGCGCATCAATTGCCGAGGGCAGGCGAAAGTAAATTCCCCGTCTAACTGTCACTGGTTACCAGTGGCGTGCAGGTCATAGAGGCATAAATGCACTGCTTACCCCAGTTGTAATAGCTCAATGCAAATTTTACATTATGACCTGCCAGTAAACAGGTTCCTACCTAACTAATGCCTACCCTGGCTTCAAACCCTGTGCACGCCACTGCTGGTTACTACTATTAACGAATTGGACGACAAAACATCAAATCCAAATCTTTTAAATTAGAATCATAATTTTGTCTGTTGTTGAGTACAGAGATGTAGTATTTATCATTGTAAGAAAGATTCAACAGCTGTAAAGTAACGCAACGGTCGCGTCCGCCCACCGTGTTCGTGATCGCGAGTTCAGTTCCTGATGCGAGGAGTTCACAGACCGAGGGATTAATCGGGACCAGCCTGGCGGCCGGCCAATGTATGTACTGCTCATGGGTGCCTCCTAGCATTGTTCATACATATTGCATTTTCAATACGCAAGGCTGCATTGTCATTTCAGTATTCATTTCACACATTAATTTGTGTGTCTGTTGTAATATGTACGAATTGTCAGTTTAAACGTAGCATGTTCATATTAGCTGTAACATAAAAATGCAACTCCTCAATATATCGAAGTAGGTTGCCTGCACGTCGGATTGAAAGAGAGGTGATGCTAAATTATGTGGGTTAAGTAGTTAAGCATTACGATTAAGACAATAGTATGTAAGATTTCATTATTAGTATTGTTAGTCCATAAGCAGGAGTAGATCATAAGCCGGCTCTCAATAAACATCTTTCACCGTTGCCGCATTTAATTATTACCATACGGCCACAACATATCTCACTGTCTGTCTGTCAAGAAACCTAGAGGGTTGACCTAGAATCATGTAATTTGGCAGGTAGGTAGGTCCTATAGCACACTTTGGGGGAAAATCCGAAAGCCACGTATTTGTGGTTACATTACGAATAAAAAAAATTAAAATGTGTTCATGAACAAATAATTAGTATTTTCAACTTTTAAAGTAAGATTACTATATCTAGTGGGGTATCATATAAAAGGGCTTTACCTGTACATTCTAAAACAGATTTTTATACTAAATAGTTCTTGATTTATGGGACAAAACCGCCTTTTTGTACCTACTTACTAAGATTTCTTTTTGTAACCTGTCATTTGTGTTTCTGTGGTGCAATAAAGTATATACATACATACATACATACATACAAAATGACGACAAAATACGACTGTAATACGGAACCCTCGGTGCGCGAGTCTGACTCGCATTTGGCCGGTTTTCTGTGACTTCACGTCAACCGTGGCCTAAAATTTGAGATATCATCGATTCAGGATCAAACCGAGAGTTCCTTCAGTCTAGTTCAGTTTGGTATGGTAGCTGTACAGTTTCTTTGACCTTTCTTTTGATCTGGCCGCCGCCGCCCGCCCGCCCGCCGCTGCCGCGCGGCGGAAAATTAAAAGTCTCAACATTTTCTCTCGTGTGGATGGATGCAGGTCAAGTTTTGCACGCTCGACTTTATCGAGAAACTCTACTTGATTTTTTTATTTATTTTCACAGTCTTTGAAAGAAAAATGTTGACGTCTTTTTGGGCGGTCTGTGCTTTCAGTTTTTGTGAAGTTTCCGTGGTTACCTTGGTCTTTAATATTTCTTGCTGGAGATTCGAGTTTTACGGTTCCTCACCACAAAAGGAAAAATCGGTCAAGTGCGAGTCGGGCCTCGCTCTTTTAGAGTTCCGTACATAAATATGAACCGTGAACGAAAAACCTTACAAATATGTTTTCAGTATTTGTTGTTTAAATACTGTATATATAATTTACCGAAATGATATTCCTAACTACTTTATTTTTTGAGATAGCCCCCGTCACAAAAATGGTATAAAACTGACAACTTTGACGGCCCCCCATTTCCGTATTTTTAAGCTAAAATAAAAATAAAAAATATTTTCATAGCGTGGGATAAAGGTAGTGTTATCCCAGGCTATGAATGATGAAGAAGAGGAATCAATGAGCTCCAAACAATGATACCCCACATGGTACGGTAAGTAAAGGACCACTATATTAAAGTGTTAATTCTTGTACGTACGTACGTGTATTGCGTGCGTGTTCGACTCGCACTTGAACGATTTCATTTAACTTAGTTTAATTATTTTTACATTTTTAGGCCATCCTCGAGACTTTCTCCCATAACTATGTCATTCCCCAGTATATTCGACAGCTGCCAATATGTTCGCGGATGTGCGAGGGTGGGTACTAGTGGGGAAAGGGGGGAGAAAGCGTGCACGCACTATTTATATATTTAAAACCGATGTAGTGAGGTCAGTGGGGCGAAACGCGAGGCGGCGATCAGGCGGCCGACGCTATTTCAGTCAAGATTCAGTTACAGTTCATTCTGCACTGAATTACTTACGATCATCCTAATATTATAAATATTATAAATGCGAAGGTGTGTCTGTCTGTCTGCCTGCTAGGTTTTTACGGCCCATCCGTTCAACCGATTTTGACGAAATTTGGTACAGAGGTAGCTTACATCCCGGGGAAGGAGCATGGAGCGTGCTTGCCTAGAAGATGCCTATTCTCTCTTGACTTGACGGTACGCATACTAAAGTTACTGGGAGTGATTATTAAACGTGGCAACCCTACTACTATCCGTTATCAAGGATGTCTGTCGCCACTCTTGTCACTGACGCAGATAATTGAAGGAGAGCTTTGGCAACAAAGCACTTTTAGGGTTCCATACCTCAAAAGGAAAAACGGAACCCTTATAGGATCACTTTGTTTTCTGTCTGTCTGTCAAGAAACCTACAGGGTACTTCCCGTTGACCTAGAATCATAAAATTTGGTATGTGGGTAGGTCTCATAGCAGACAATCGGGGAAAAGTCTGAAAACCGTGAATTTGTGGTTACATCACACAAAAAAATAATTAAATTGTGGTCATGAACTAATAAAAAGGATTTTCAATTTTCAAAGTAAGATAACTATATCAAGTGGGGTATCATATGAAAGGACTTCACCTGTGCATTCTTAAACAGATTTTTATTTATTTTTATGCATCATAGCTTTTGAATTATCGTGCAAAATGTCGAAAAAATACGACATAGTACGGAACTTTCGTTGCGCGAGCCTGACTCGCACTTGGCCGGTTTTTTTTTACTTTATCCACCGTGATACGATGACGCACATATTAATAAACCTAAAAAATAACCGCAGAACTACATCAGCACACTTGTTTAGAATTTTAGATTAAAGAAAACATCGGTTATGGTTGATGACTTTTCCGGTGCAGATTCTCAAACTATAGTTTCCTAATCTACCAGTTGATGCCCGCGACTTCGTGTGATTCGTGACTTGGCCAGTGTGGTGACCCAAATCCTTCTCATTCTGAGTGGAGAGTGGAGACCCCATTCTAGTAGTGGGATATGGGTAGAGATGATGTACGACTTTCGTCCCAACACTTGCGGCGCGCGGTGTCAGCTGTCAGTGTCCAGTCATCTGAAACTGTTAATACAGTGGCGACATTGACACAAAATAGAGCGTTGCAACACCGGGACAAGGTCTCCTATCCAGAAATATGTCAAACTAGTATTTTTTTAACAAAACCGGCCAAGCGTCAGACTTGCGCACCGAGGGTACCGTACTCGGTTATTTTCTTCGACATTTTGCACGATAAATCAAAACCTATTATGCATAAAAATAAATAAAAATCTGTTTTAGAATATACCCACATGTAAAAGCCCTTTGATATGATACCCCACTTGCAGTGGCGTGCAGGTCATAGAGGCATAAATGCACTGCTTACCCCAGTTGTAATAGCTCAATGCATATTTTTCACATGCACATAATGACCTGCCAGTAAACAGGTTCCTACCTAACTAATGCCTACCCTGGTTTCAAACCCTGTGCACGCCACTGCCCACTTGGTGCATAAAAATAAATGTGATGCATAAAAATAAATAAAAATCTGTTTTAGAATGTACAGGTAAAGCCGTTTCATATGCTAATATACTAATTATTTGTTTTA
Source organism: Maniola hyperantus (assembly GCF_902806685.2). Lineage (NCBI taxonomy): Eukaryota > Metazoa > Arthropoda > Insecta > Lepidoptera > Nymphalidae > Maniola > Maniola hyperantus. The sequence goes on from NC_048549.1 coordinate 488,319, forward strand.
ATTTATTTAGTTAAAATTAATTAATTATTTCATATGAAAATACTAATTATTTGTTTAACACATTTTAATTTATTTAGTGTGATGTGAACACAAATCCACGGTTTTCGGATTTATTCCTTAAGTTGTGCTATAATACCTACCTACCCACCAAATTTAATGATTCTAGGTCAACGAAAAAATCATGTTTTTTTTAATTATTCTATTTAATGATGAATTCTAGCCCCATAAACTACCACTATACAAAAAATCACTTCATTTTATTACTACAGTCCAAGATCATCTACAATGTCTATTATCTACAAATTTTGGAATATGACCAAAACGACAGATAAATATGAATAGGTATCGCTTAAGAGACAGCAAAAATATGCTTATTCCTCCATATTATTTATTGCATGCATTAAATCTTACGAGCTCTGGGAGTCACTGAACTTCTCTCCAGAAATACCTACTCGTAAAAAGTATGAATTGTAATTCAAAGAATTCTTTACTTCCAACACAAGAGAAAAGGAATCCTAAAAGTTGAGAGAACTCCAAATTATTTAAAAAAATATTTCAAACTACATAACGTGGCGTTGAAGAAATTGTAAACTCAGAACGCTAAAAGATAAAATTAAATTTTTTTCAAAGAAAACCGACTTCTACGCGTAAAACCACTACAAAGTAAAAAATAACTCTGTTTCTACAAGTTGAAGTCGAGCGAGCTTAAAGCTCGCCCGACTTCATACATACATACACGTGTAGAAACAAAAGTTATTTTTTACTTGGTGGTGGTTTTGGAAGTAAATTTATTTAATTTTAATTTTAAGCTTCTTAGTGTAAGTAGTCATTTTATTTTTAATGTAAAATATCAATTCACCAGCAAAACTTTCCAAATCCACACGGCTTAGGAGTTCAAAACCTTGCAGCATCAGAATTGAAGAGTTGTAATTAAATAACAAAGTCTATGCTCGGCATTTACAATATCATTTCACCAGGAACAGAGAAAGAAGTGATTCTATAAGGGTTCCATTTTCTCTGAGCCCTAAAAATGACATAATTCATGACGTAGGTCTAGGACTTACCACAGAATTTAGGTTAGTACTAACAACTGCAGATTTTGCAATATTTGAACAACGGCGCCGGCTATTCTAGCTCCTATCTTTTGTAACCATGCCAAATCTGATACCTAGGTAGTAACTAATTTAAAAGTTTTTAAAAGCACAATTGACGCGATTTCTGCCGTCCCAACAATTTATCTCATGACGAATGTTAAGTGGATTAAATCTGACAAATATAGCTTCTTACATATTTAAAGAACCGGTCAAGTGCGAGTCGGACTCGCACTCGTAGGGTTTCGATTTATATGAAATTTGGTACAGAGGTAGCTTGCGTCCCGGGAATTGACATAGGCAACATTTTATCCCGGAAAATCAAAGAGTTCCCACGGGATTTTAAAATCCTAAATTCACGCGGACGAAGTCACAGGCATAAGCTTATAAAATACTAAATGATTCCCGCGACTTCGTCCGCGTGGATTTGGATTTTTGAAATTCCTGTGGGAACTCTTCAAATTTCCGGGATAAAAGTAGCCTATATGTTTAAATTTCGTTAAAATCGGTTGAACGGTTGAGCCGTGAAAAGCTAGCAGACAGACAGACGGACACACTTTCGCATTTATAATATTAGTATGGATATATGGGTCTGTACCTACTCTGTTTTAATTTTGTAATTTTCAATTTTTTTCTCTTGTACTGTTTGTGAGCTGAATAAACTTTTATTTATTTACTAGCTTACCCCTATTTCACCCCTGGGGGTTAAATTTTCAAAAATCCTTTCTTAGCGGATGTCTACGTCGTAATAGCTATCTGCATGCCAAATTTCAGCCCGATCCTTCCAGTAGGTTGAGCTATGCGTTGATAGATCAGTCAGTCAGTCAGTCACCTTTCCGTTTATATATTTAGAAGAAGATTTATTACACTGTGGTGTGCTTGTGCTCGCTCTAAAATGATTCCTGGTAACTAGATAATATTAAACTGTCTGAAGTAGTAACAGACATTCATTACTTTGTTCGCTCTATGATCTGAAAGCTTTAATTCTACATACAACTATTTATACAACTACATAAAAATTGTACAAGTGTCTCAATTGCAACTAGAAGGCGGGGAGCAAAGGCCTCATATATTTTTCTCAGTTCAAGTACAAGATGAAGCCAATCGAGGCTACTATGAAGTATATATGTAGAAGGTATACTATGAAGAGTATGACGTATTGCACATAGTACCTACATACATTCATGAACAAATATTTGTATTTTCAATTTACAAAGTTACCACAATAACTTCTACTACAATAACTATACCAAGTGGGGTATCATATCTGAGGGCTTTACTTGTACATTTGAAAACAGATTTTCATTTATTTTTATGTATAACAGCTTTTGATTTATCGTGCAAAATATCGAAAAAATACAACTCTAACACGGAACCCTCGGTGCGCGAGTCTCGACTCGCACTTGGCCGGTTTTTTCACATGTATGTTTAGTGCCATGATCATCTCCACAGCTTAACCCATCACCGGCTACATCACTACTGAGAACGGGTCTCTCAGAATGAAAAGGGTTTAACCATACTCCACCACGCCTGATCAAATGCGAATTGGCAGACTTCACACATCTTTAAGAACATTATGGAGAACTCTTTGGCATAAAGGTTTCCTCACGATGTTTTCTTAACCGTTAAAGCAAGTGATATTTAATTGCTTTACCGAATAGTTAGGGGTGCGTGCTCGGGATAGAACCCACGACCCAACGAATAGGACGATGTCTTTACCACTGAGCTATCACCGCTTTCATAGTTTAGTACTTGTAGCAGGAAAATGCTGGTAAAGAGACGTAAAAGTTATAAATCCAAAGCCATGGATGAACAGGTCGTGCCCCAGTTGCCACGAAGATATATCGACTTGTTTGTGCACCCAGTGCCAGTGTCAACACAAGTAAATACTTTACTTGGATACCTACCTTGGATACTTGTAGTACCTTTTAAACTTTACCGGCTATTATTAGGGTTCCGTTCCCGAAGGATCCCGTTGACCTAGAACCATGAAATTTGGCAGGTAGGTAGGTCTTATAGCAGACATTCGGGGAACAATCTGAAAACCATGAATTTGTGGTTACATCACACAAAAAATTTAAATTATGGTCATGAACTAATAATTAGTGTCTTCAATTTTCAAAGTGAGATAACTATATCAAGTGGGGTATCATATGAAAAGGCTTCACTTTTGCATTCTAAGACAGATTTTTATTTATTTTTATGCATCATAGTTTTTGATTTATCGTGCAAAATGTCGAAATAATACGACTGTATCACTGTAGTACGGAAGCCTGACTCGCCGGTTTTTTTTTAAAAAGAATAGAATATTATAGGAATTAGCCATGTCAATCATCACTAATATTCCCCCTTTCCCTCCAACTAAGCGTAAATCTTGTGCAAGGAGTGGGTACGACAATAGTGTAACCGTTGAGCTATTGAAGTTTTAATATATGTATGTTATAGTTAGTTTAATAATATATGCACCTTTATTTAAAACTTCGTCCGTTCCTCCGTTTGTTTCACTTGTTTCCGTGAAAGTCGAAACGAAACGTTCGTTAGGAAACTTACGCTACGTAGCAAAATTATATTGATCAAACAACATTTTATGTAATTTCATTAAAATGTCCAGATGAGAGGTGACATTTAAATTCAATTAGTTTATAGCACTAGCGTTAGGGAACATGTATTTATACTCATAACATAAACTATCATAAATTATAAGTTACAACACGCGACATTTATCGTTTTTGATGTTCGCAATATTAAAATAATTAATTTAGTGTTCCGCGGAAAATTGTTTTTTCCGTCAATATCGCATCTTTATGGTTTGCGTCATAGCCCGTAGTTATTGATTTATTGCGATTATCGCAATAGTTTATATTGGCTGAATAACATAATAGTACCGTAAGGTTATTTTTAAAAATATATTTGAATTGTGAGAAATGATAATTAAATTATTTATTTATCTAATGAAGGTAGTTTAATAAAATCGATATTTCACTCATTCGATGTCATACGATCTGTTGCTAGGCACAAGCGGCGCAAGACCACACGAGTAGGCAAGACCGTGGCGTGTGGAAGTTGTTGTTGATGATGATGATAACACCTAGTTAGTGAGAAAATATGAAACTTGTGTCGCCATCCGGACTCGCTCGTAGCGTATCCGGAGTCTGGGGATATACAGAGAAAGCGCCGCGGGTGTATTTTCTAATATCCACTACAAAGAAATCGCGCTGTATCATCCAGAAGTTATGTGCATACTGCATATTTTCATCTTGTTAACATTTTCGCATCAAATAACGACGACCTAAGTTTTTTTCGGTCTCTAGTTGTCTCTGATGAAATATTACCCTTCAAGAGTGACTTTCCATTGCATTTTAAGCGAAGGCTTGTGACGATAATTAATTAACGAATAATTATTAAGAACGCCAGTTAATTCTAACTTATCCTAAACATTCAATATTTCCTACATTCGAATAGGAAATATTGCATGTTTATATTGCAAACTATAGCTGCCCCGGCGAACTTCGTACCGCCTAACAGTCGATTCTTTTTCAGGCAGTTTTTTTAAATTTTCTCTCCGTAAGAACCCTGCATCGTCGTACTTCAAGGAATATTATAAAAAAAGAATTAGCGAAATCGGTGCAGCTGTTCTCGAGATTTGCGATCAGCAACACATTCAGCGATTCATTTTTATATATAGAGAAGATACATACGTTCCTTTTTGTTTTGTATGGGAGCTTATGACATATCTATGTCGTAGATAATCGCTGGTATTCTCACGGATGACGGATAGAACTCGGATGACGGAAGTGCAGTGCGTAATCGCCGTTAGGGGGTAAAGTAGGGGTTTGAAATTTGTGTAGTCCACGCGGACTAAGTTGCGAGCATGAGCTAGTTTATAATAATACTAGGAGGAATATAAAAATTAGGACGTTAAAGCACCAAAACGTCATCGACCCTTCATGCACACACACACACACACACACAGACCTTGTGCAGTGCCGGCGTTTTCATACTTGGTTTTGAGCTTAGCTGCAGTGGCACGGGCGTCGGACCTCACGGTATCTAAGGGTGAGATGTTGGGAGCGATCAGTGGGGCGAAAACTTAACTATTAGAGATGAGTTTGGTCTAAGGTACTATTGAACGAAAAAAAAATTGTTTAGAAGAGGCTATGGCTAGTTATAAATTACCTCCCTACCGGCACAGCTGCACCGATTTGATGGAAAAGCGCGGGAAAATCAACAATTCTCGTGGGATTTTTAAAAACCTAAACGCGGATTAAGTAGCAGGCATCAGCTAAAAAGGCGTTATCGTCTATCACAGAAGATATGGTTAAAAATTGTTAAATAGGTATAAGGAGATTTTTTAATCTATTAAAGCCGAAAACGTACTTATATTTATGTAGTGCGCTACTGAAATCGACGTGGTCGTGTAGTGATTTGATTCTAGCATCTTGCAGCATTATGCAGTTTTTCTTTAGTTCTTAGCAGTGTAGCTTTAACTTTACGAATTAATTTTCACGATTACATCAATTATCTTACATATTCAATAATTGACAATCAAAAAGTTTACAATGATAACTTTGATTTTAACTTTGACTTAGACCAAATTTCTCAAAATCCGATGGTTATAGTAAAATCACTGATCGCTCTCAATATCTCACCCTGTATAGTCGATGTACGCGAACTGAACGATAGGGTGGTTGAAAATGTAGAGGAGAACGATGAACCCAGACCCAAGCCGAGGGTGGTGCGATAGCGGCGGCGGTACATTGTCGACGTGTTGTCACGCCGGCGGTTCGCGACTGACTGAGCTTTTCCTTGCGTAGGCGCGCCGAAAACCCGGAAAAGTGTCCGCCTTATTTTATTTTATTATGGGACTCGGGAAGCTAGTGCTCTAGACCAATTGACGCACACATTCGGAGAAAAAAGTTTCAGTTTCATAACGTTTTTAGGGTTCCGTACCTTAAAAGGAAAAAAGAAACCCTTATAGGATCACTTCGTTGTCTGTCTGTCGCGTCTGTCACGAAAACCAATACGGTACTTCTCGTTGACCGAGAATCATGAAATTTGGCAGGTAGTAATAGCGTAGCATTTGCCAATATTCTCTCTAGCGTATTTTGAGAATACTTTCCTCGGCAGTTCACCTCGGGTTTCAACCCCGTTTGGGCAAAGGTCTGCAGTCTGCACGTAGTCAAAATTTCACGGACACATGAAGGGGAAAACGCCAAGAGCAAGTACAGAACGGGCGCCTTCCCGCGATTCGGCCCATATAACCGAGAGGTTGGTGGGGCATGGGAGGTGGAGGGACACATGAAAGGATTTCATTTCTCATTTCTGATTCAAACCGGTGGATATAGAAGAATGCCCTTCTGGCATCATAATTTTAAAAATTGTTCGGTTTAACCCCATATGGGCATTTGACTGAGCGAAGTGAGGTATCCAACGACGCGAAGTCTTAGGCCCTAAAAATATGTCAGTAGACTAGATTCGTGGCCGTAACTACCCCAACACTGGGGTACAACTGTAACATTTTATTGGTCGAGCACAATTGACATCAATACTGGCAGCGTTGGCAAGAGGCCGACTGGGACAGGCTGGCTGAAAATTGTGTAACAATCATATTTGACACCTAATTGCTTCACTAAATCGATCTTTAGCAAAAAACGTAACATGCCAATGATCTTTTTGGCGTAATATTGGCATATTGTGTTGTTCCAGGCTAGAAACTAACCCTTTATAATAATATGATATACTCTGCGAAAAACTTGCCGCTTATAAATTATCCAGATTATATGTCGAAATTACCAGCTATTACCAACCATTGTACAACATGTCTGTTCAATTCCACACGTCATTGGCGAAGTAAATTGCGCCCGTCTGGTGCAGCCGCACGCCATTAAGCAAAAAAAACCGGCCAAGTGCGAGTCAGGCTCGCGCAACGAAGGTTCCATACTACAGTCGTATTTTTCCCGCATTTTGCACGATAATTCAAAAACTATGATGCACAAAAATAAATAAAAATCTGTTTTAGAATGCACAGGTAAAGCCCTTTCATATGATATCCCATTTGATATAGTTATCTTACTTCGAAAATTGAAAATACTTATTATTAGTTTATGACCACAATTTAATTTTTTTGTGTGTTATAACCACAAATTCACAGTTTTCAGATTTTTCCCCTAATGGCTGCAATAAGACCTACCTTCCTGCCAAATTTCATGATTCTGAGTCAACGGGAAGTACCCTGTAGCAGGTTTCTTGACAAACCGACAGACAACAAAGTGATCCTATAAGGGTTCCGTTTTTCCTTTTGAGGTACGGAACCCTGAAAAAGGACAAACCAAAAAAGACTATGTTTACTGTACTTAGTTTTGTTATAATTAGGGCAATAACGCAGTAGCACAATGATAACAGAATGTAAATAGCAATGTAAATACTGTGCAGAAGCTGTCATCAAGTCATATAATTGTATGGTGTTATCTTGACTTGTGTGTGGTGGCACCATTCTATACTGATACACATACACAAAGACGGAATTCTGTTAACATAATCATCATAAAATACACAAGATGAAAGGTGTAATAAGAACGTTTGCTGGTAGGGTGGTAACTAGCCACAGTAGCCTCCCACCAAACCAGACGAGATATGTAGAAATTATTCCAAACCCCTGCCGGGAATAGAACCTAGGACCTTCCACTAATAAAACATGATGAATGGAATAATAATACAAATCAATAAGCAGAATACTGTTCATTATTTCAAAACCTTATTTCATAGTCTATCAGATTTCACATGTACTTGAATGAGTACTTACCTAAATACTAGTATTTAAAGTGAATTGGGTTTAATTAGAATAGAATTAAGGTATTAATTGCTTTAATTTGTTTAGTTAAATACTGTAAATATATACACAGCTTGTTTTCTGTCCAATTATCTTGTCTTAACTCTCACAAAATTATCATTACTTAGCAATAGGAATGTTAACAAGAATCTAATAGGATTATGACACAACTTTACAACCAGATTTTATGCTAACTCATTCAAGTTCTATACATATAATTTTTAAAGACATTATCAAGAATTATGGAACTGGTAGGATTCAAACCTTGCAGCGGCAAAGCCATGCCGCCAAGCGATTTAGAATAGATTACAATAGAATATATTTTTATTCAAGTAAACTTTTACAACGTAATCCGTAACGAGGAAATCCGTCAGAGAACCAAAGTGACTGACAGCTCAACGAATTAGCCATTTGAAGTGGCAGTGGGCAGGCCACGTCTGCCGCAGAACCGATGGCCAATGGGGCATCTGGAGTGGAGACCGCGTATCGGCAAACGCAGTGTCGGCCGACCTCCGACCATATAATCTTAATATATCAATCAGTTTAACCTTTTAAATTTAGTGTAATAGAACATTTATCTAAGTAGTTTAAGCATTAACAAACCTTCTAAGTTCATGTACATCTAGACTGTATTATGTACCACAGTAAAGGTGCAATCACAGACAAGGGCGATGTTGTTGTCAAATAATTATAACAAAACTTACCGTTTAAAGACCAGATATGTGACGGTAGCGAGTGGGCTGCGTACACCCGCCCGAGCGCCAGAGACGTGCCTGCTACCGGCCCGGTGTCCTCATTGGAGCTGGAGTCCGTGTCCGGACTAGCCGCCGCGGACGCCTCGTAGCTCTGCGAGTTCGGGGGAATGGCGATGGCTTCGTGAGACGCGTGTAAATCCGGCACGGACGACAACGACCTCGCGCGCTGCCTATCATTCGACACTTGTATCCCCGGTATAGCCCTGAGCAAGCTGAACCCGGCCCCGGACACCACGTCCGAGCTAGAGCTCGTCGAGAATGTCCTGGCCCGCGGACTCTGCTCTCCGTTCGCGGTGCTAGCCTTTGCGCCCATGGCTACGTTACGCAAACCAGCACCTGTCACCGAAATCCAAGATCACGAGCACGAACACACGACACCAGCAACACCGGGAGACATCGTACGAGAAACGGGACGATTACGAAAAAAACAATAGCACAACAAAGTGGAAAACGTCGCGAATTGCTATTGTAAACAGCGTTGCATGTGCCTACTTCCTGCAAAATTTTGACAGTTCTCATCTGTAGTACGAAATCGATTTGGTCGATACATCGATTCCGAGAGATGAAAACAGCAACGATTTTTGTTCCAAGGTCGATGGAAAATAAGAAACAATTTTATTACAGGTACTAGAATTACGTCTTCAGCGTCTCTATTACCCCTATATTCAATGTACTCTGTGGTCTCTATCATTAACGATATACTAGCTTATGCTCGTGACTTCATCCGCGTGGACTACACAAATTTCAACCCCCTGTTTTACTCCCAAGGTCGAGTTGTTATTCTAAGTCCCAAGGGTTGAATTTTCAAAAATCCTTTCTTAGCGGGATGCATCTACCACTGGTTCGGAATGCCTTTCCTACCGAGAAGAACCAGCAAGAAACTCGACGGTTGCTCTTTTCAAATATTTGATATAGGTACAAGATTTTGCCATGACGTATAAAATAGTATTTGCAGTCTTGTGCGTTGCTGGAACGAGCTGCAGCTCAAATCCACGCTCTTTTAATTATAAAAGAGCGTGGATTTGACCTGCAATAGGATTAGATAATCTTCAATTGTGTAATATGCTTTTTTCAGGAGCATATTTTCTATGAGTTTTTGAAACTTGTGCAAAGGTAAGTCCAAAATAGTTCGGGGGATTTTATTATAAAAGGTTATCCCGGAAAATAGAAAGTTCCCTGAGGATTTTATACCTACAGTAGCTAAAGTCTAGAGTATTGTTACTTTAAATACTTGGTAGCGTGTAAACAGAGCCTTTCCCTGCGTCGTAGCGGAGCTAAGCTTTATCAACATAGGTAGTTAATATATTTTTAAGAGATGATGATATTTTTATAACATGTTGTAATAATTTGGTTGGTCTACTGAATTTATTACATCTCAAATGCATCACTGGATAGGCTTACTTAGAAACGATTTTTAAATAGAGTTTTAGAATTCATTCATAGTTAGTCAATCAAGATATCGATATTGTAACTTTGTAAATGAATCGATTTCAATCGATAAAATCCATAGATACTATAGAGCGCAGATTATACAAAAATAGAAAAGAAATTACGTAAAAAATGCGTAAAAATCACGTAATAATGGTAATTTTTTACCTACTTTATAGGACTAAAATCGTACTTTTGACATGATAGCTAAAATGGAGAGTGTGCTTTTGTTCTCATAGATTCTGTTAAATAATTTACTGTGATAATAATTTACTAGTTTTTTTTTAATGTATAAGCAAAATGCGGAACGGTACCTACCATAAGCAAAATAAGGAATGTCAAAATGACAGGATTGGGTTCTTTTTCTTTTCTTTCGTTTCTTTTATATATTATTGGTATTGGTCTGTGGTTTCTTTTATTTACGTGGAGGGAGTGTGTGGTACATTAATTGTTATAATCGAATTTTTAAATAGTATTTATCAAAAACCTTGGAATTTTAGTGTTCTTAATAACTTATTCTTGTCAGCAATCAAGTTACAACGCAGAAAAATAAAAAAATTGTTAGTTAAATAAAAATGAATTCAGCGACTGTAAGTAAAACATCAAGACACAGAACATGATTCATTTTGTGTTTCAATAAAATATTGATAATAATCGTAATAAAATTCCTAATCTGATTGGTGTTACAAATTGGAGACAGTGTTAAAAGTTTCATACATAGATATTGTTATTTAGATAAATTATTATCATTTAGACAACAATTTTCATACATATCATTGGGGCCGATTCTCTTGTACACAATCTCTAAACTAAACTAAATAATTAACAACTCTAAATCTATTATCTAGTGCTATCCTTTTCCGCAAACAACATTATGACAAGGATAGCAATAGATTTACATGTGTCATTTTAGTTTAGAGATTGTGTACAAGAGAATCGGCCCCATTATAACATTGAACATCTTTAAATTAATAAAACTTGATAAAAATAAACCCATACATTATAGATATTATTTTGTCATTGACTACCCACATACTGCTGTTTTTATTTGCATCTATACTAGTAACATTTTTACCCTAATAGAATATATCCACAGAATTCTAAATAAAGGTGTGTTGTTGATTTTCAGTAACTTATCATAATTTCAATTTTGAACCGATTGCCAGCCTACTGAGCCCATTCTGAGTTTCCTTGGAATGAGAAGGGTCTAGGCCACTAAGGTATCGCTGGCAAAGGGTGAATTGGCAGAGTTCACATATTGCCGATAACATTATGGAGAAATAAGAACTCTCAGGCATACAGACTTCCCGAAGTTTTTCGTCACCTTTTAAGCAAGTAAAATAGATGTAACTCTGAAAAGAGCTGTTTGCCTGGGATTGAACCCCAGACCCAGGAGGTCTGCATCTGAGGCCAAATTCTTAACCACTAGGATATAATAAATAATCCATACTAATATCAGAGTAAGTGGGGATAGGTGGTGGTAGTTCAGAGTTCAAATACACCTATAACTTTTCAAAGCTTTGCACATTTTGAGCAATTTAGTATCAGTGAAGGAAAACATCTTGAGGAATCCTTCATGCCTGAGTTCTATAGTCCACAGGTTGAGATGGCAATCAGGGTAGAGGCACTGCACACTCGCAGGTCACCACCCCAGGTCACTAAGGTTGCCAGCTATTTTAGCGATAAGGCCTCCTATTGTACTTGCAAACATCTTTATTATATTTCTATTGTTTTGGTTTTGGTGTAAAATAAAGAATATACTTACTATACATAATGTTCTCAAGGTAGATGAAGTCTGCCAATCCGCACTTGGCCAGTGTGGTAGACTATACCCAAACCATTCTACTTCACTAAACATATTTCTGAGAGATCAGATCAGTAGTGGCAGCTATGGGTTGATGATGATGAAGAAAACTGATGTCCTATACCGTAGTAGGAAATAATGTTGCATTCCTGTAAGACAAATACCTATTTTGAATCCTGTGTGTAGACCTGTAGGTTGGTTTTGCTTTGCACGGCTTGAGCTCATGTAGATGTAACCCGGCATTACAGCCAGTCGTGCCGCAGGTGCCGCTGCTGGACGACGACACCATCGCCTTCGGGGAAGAGGACAATGCCAACAAGCAGTTTGTGTAAGTATTTAGAACCCGCAAATTGCTATTGCGCGTAGCCGCCATTTCAGTGACGTCAGCACTAGTCTGAAGTTTCGAGCTGATGGTATATTTTTATTTCGGCTGACATCAAAATGACGTCATCTCGATGTTAATGAGACATGGTTCCAGCGCAATAGCAATTTACGGGACTTATAGACCCTATTATAGGTAGGGGAGCGATGCGGGAAGAGTAGCGAAGTTGACGAATCATAGCTCCACGTCACATCATCACACCCCTCTCGTACCGCTTCACTACCACAGGAAATTAGTCAGTTTTGTGTTATGCCTTTCAACCAACCCATCTCCAGCCTTCTCTTTCTAAGGGTGTCCTTAAAAAGTATAAAAAAGACATAGTCCACCATGCTGGCCAATTGCACATTGCCAGACTTTTCACACCTTTTAGAAAATTATGAATAACTCAAGCATGGAGGCTTCCCCACGATGTTTTCCTTCACCATTACAAAATAAGTGAAGTGAACAAAGTTTCCACCTTGCTGGCCAATTCTGTACTTTAACACTGTATCTACTGTTGCTGTACATTCTATTCAATCTATTCATTCAGATTTTCATTAATTTTTACGCATAATAGTTTTTGATTTATCGTGCAAATCGTCGAAAAAATACGACTAGTACGGAACCCTCGGTGCGCGAGTCTAACTCGCACTTGGCCGGTTTTTTATTGAGGGTATCCTAGTTTGGTTTAGAGATTGTGCACATCCAAAGTCCCACCATAATTTGTTTGTTTTCTAGGCACCCATACATAGTGTTCTTCCATCTAATATTCCGAGGTGCCGCCATAGTAGTGTACATTCTCTGCGGCTGGTTCTCCGACTCGTTCATCGCCAGCTTCGTATTGGTGGTGCTGCTCCTGTCTGCGGACTTCTGGACTGTTAAAAATATAAGTGGTAAGTCGGGCAAAAAACACTTGCTTTAACGGTGAAGAAAAATATCGTGAGGAAACTTGCATGCCTGAGAGTTCTCCATAATGTTCCCAAAGGTGTGTGAAGTCTACCAATCTGCACATGGCCAGCGTGGTAGACTATGGCCAAACCCTTCTCACTCTGAGAGTAGACCCGCGGGGTGATTTCGTAAAACGTTGCAGTAGCGACAGCAACGCGACAGCAGTAGCAATGCGATAGTTCATTTGCTGTCTCTCTTCTTTTTCTTATTTTGTTTTGTGGCGATGATGATCGCGAGATTTACGCCTGTCGCAAGCCTGTCGCGAGATATGTAATCACCCTGCCGTGCTCTGCAGTGAGCCGGCGATGGGTTGATCATGATGATGATGATGATAGCATGGTACAACGATTTCTATGTAGTGTGGCGGTTGCCACAGTAGAAACTAGATGGTGCTGTTCAATCGATGACGTAGTCCCGAACAAATGTACCGCCGACAGTACTCCCACTAACAGAGTGTTCGGCAATCTGGACTATATATAGAAGTTTCAAGATTCAACCACGGCCCAGCTGGCGCTACCGAGCACAACCAACCGCTCGGTGAGAGATCTCCCTTTGGTACGGTCGAGCCTGCACACCGCTCCCGTACAGTAGGATGACGCAGCGACACCGCTCAGACGCCGCACCGCCAACGAAACGCATCGTGTGGCTTCACTCAGGCTTAGATCTATAGAGCGCACTTTGACTTTGCTCTGACTTAAGATTGAGTTAAAACGAAACAAGTTTTTGCGAGAGATATAGCTCTGTCTTGTTTTAACTCTGTCTTAAGTCTAAGCAAAGTCAGAGTGCGCTCTATAGATCTCAACCGTAGTGCTAAGGAGGCAGTTGTATTGCATTATGAAAGAAATTCTGAACCAGTGGTAGATGCATCCGACGTTTCAAAAGTACTTGTGAAAGTTTAGTTGAATAAAAAATATTTTAATTTTTTTCATTCATTTTCATTTTTCAAATCCTTGTATATAATTTCAGGCAGACTTTTGGTTGGGCTGCGATGGTGGAACTACGTAGATGACGAGGGAAAATCACACTGGGTCTTTGAATCCAAACAGGTGACGTCATTTATTCACTAAAAAACCGGCCAAGTGCGAATCAGGCTCACGCAACGAGGGTTCCGTACTACATTCGTATTTTTAGACATTTTACACGATAATTCAAAAACTATGATGCTTAAAAATAAACAAAAATCTGTTTTAGAATGCACAGGTGAAGCCCTCTCATATGATACCCCACTTGATATAGTTATTTTACTTCGAAAATTTAAAATACTAATTATTAGGTCATGACCACAATTTCATTTTTTTTGTGTGATGTAACCCTAAATTCACGGTTTTCAGATTTTCCCCCTATTGTCTGCTATAAGACCTACCTATATGCCAAATTTAATAATTCTAGGTCAACGGGAAGTACCCTATAAGTTTCTTGAAAGACAGACAGACAACAAAGTGATCCTATAAGGGTTCCGTTTTTCCTTTTGGGGTACTAAACCCTAAAAATTAAAGTGTTATTCCTTATAGGATGGTACGGAACCCTTCGTGTGCGAGTCGGACTCGCAACTTGACCAATGGTTTCCTGTATGTTTCAGAACCGCATCAACCGCAACGAGAGTCGCTTGTTCTGGATGGGGCTCATCCTCTGCCCCATGATATGGTCGGGCTTCTTCATCATCTGCCTGTTCGGACTCAAGTTCAAGTGGATGGTGAGTGGTCACCAACTTGTCTATCTGCATTAGACCTGCAATTGGGATTCAGTCCTACTGCAGTTTTTCGGGTTCCGTGTCTCCAGAGAAAAAAAAACCCATTTGGGTTCCTATAAAGCTTATATGTAGGATCTGTTGTCTTTCAGCCCACCTGTCCTGGCTATCTGTTTATCGTGTCTGTCAAGAAACCTATATGGTACTTCTCTTTGACCTAGAATCCTGAAATTTGTTAGGTGGGTAGGTCTTATAGCACAAGTAAAGGAATAAATCCGAAAACCATGAATCACAAAAAAAAGGTATTTTTAATTTTCAAAGATATAAGATACCAAGTGGGGTATCGTATGAAAGGTTTTTCCTGTGCATTCTAAAACAAATTTTTATTTACTTTTATGCATAACTTTCATAACATAAAAAAAAAAAAAAAAAAAAAAGTTAGATGTAGGCTTATTTATTTATTTTATGCATAATAAAATTTTGATTTATCGTACAAAATGTCTAAAAAATACGACTGTAGCACGGAACCCTCGGTGCGCGAGTCTGACTCTTGGCCGGTATTTTTAATTTATTATATTGTTTGTTTTGCAGCTATTGGTGCTAATAGCGTTGACGCTAACCGGCGCGAACCTGTACGGCTACGTAAAGTGCAAGTTCGGCGCCAAGCAGAACCTCCAGTCCGCGACCACGGAGTTTGTGAAGAAGCAGCTGCTCCAGAACGCGTCCTCCTTCATGTTCGCGCAGCCCACGCCCCCCACCGCTGGGAACGCGGGCGTGGTATAGGTGTACTAGCATATTGTATAGATCTACTATAGTTGGGCCATTATGAACGTGCGAACGAGGTCATAAATCATTTTTATTACACCTCTCGCTTGCACCTATAGCCCTTATGGAACTGGACCATGATGTTTTGGTGTTGTGTGTAACGCTAAAAAAAAGGATTTGTCGATAGTCGATAACAGGTAATAAAGAGCGAGGGGAAACGATACAAAAATAGCTACCAGCTACAGTGCATCAAGGCTCTTTTGGCACTTGAATGACATTGACAGGGGGGCGCTGTTGGAGAGCAAAGGCTTAGAATATTCAAACATGAACAAAGGGGACACTTGACAACGTTAGTTCTGATTTTCGACACGCGCCAAAAGAGCCTTGTCGCACTGTTCCTGCGTCCGAACGGCATCTCTTTATCGATAACGACATCTGCGGCATTCTCGCAACCCTATGACCGTAATGTATGACTCCCGTCGCACGTTCATAATGGCCCATCTATGGGATATTATTGTACAGTAGGCGGCAGGAATATTGTGCATCGACCTTTAGAAAAAAAAACTAGCTTAAGCTCGCGATAATAGCTATCTGCATGCCAAATTTCAGCATATTGATAGATTAGTCAGTCATTCAGTCAGTCAGTCACCTTTTTATATATTTAGATTTCGGCTAGAGCGTAGTTTCTGTCACTCATAACTATGTGACGTTTTATCGTTGTAACGTTGTGTTAAATAAAATAATGTTTCTTTAAATTATCTGGCTTTATTTTAATATTTACACTTGGATTATCTTAGTAATTAATATTAATACAATGAGCTTAGTGTGCACGGATCTGGCCAACTCTTACAAGTGGAAGTCTATCAATTGACGTTGACACATGACAGGTGACACCTACATCCGACATTGACAATTGGTCACTTGTCTATGAGTTGTCTCTGCTACATCATCCCCTTTTATTTTTTAAAAAAAATATCTACATAATCATCCAGTTACAATTTTGAAAAATTACTTACATATATCATCCCCTTTTAATTTTACATAACTATATCATCCCCTTTTAATTTTACAATTTACATAAATTATTACTTAATTAATTTTATAATATTATTGTGCCACACTTCTTAAATTTACTACAATTATTGACTCTTAAACTACCCATTCAACCAGCGATGGACAGCCTGTCTGATTGAAACACAAAGTCTACGCCGCCGGTCGAATATGAAACGAGGTTCTAGTATATTGTACATTATTTTTGTCTATTATTACATATGCTCTATATCCATTATATCTAACAATTTCGCCTTCTGACCAAATATTCTTACTTGGCTCTTTTTTGAACCAAACTTTTTGCCCTACAGTAAACCTACTTTTAAATCGACTTGTCTTATTATAATTTTTTATATTTCTAGTTTGTACATTATTAAACTGTTGAGTTACATTCTGATTTAACTTAGGTGTTAGGTATTGTGAGCTAACAATCAACTTAGTTTTTAAATTTCTATTCATTAGTAGCTGACTGGGGGAAAAATTTGTACCAGAAACGGGAGAAGCCCGATATTGTAATAATGCTAGCCTTACATCAGTTCTATCTTCGTGGCATTTTGTTAGCATTTTCTTCGCAATTTGTACCCCTCGTTCAGCCATACCATTCGCTTGGGCATATCTTGGACTAGTATAAGTAAATTTAAATCCCCAATTATGTGCAAACTCTTTACATTCCCTCGAATCAAATGGAACATGGTCAGATATTATTTCTGCAGGTATTCCATGAGTACTAAAATATCTTTTAATGTATTAATTACACTTGTAGCAGTTTTACTGGATATGTATTTTATCTCTAACCATTTAGAATAATAGTCATATACTACTAAATAACTTTTCCTTCTAAAGTCCATGATATCTATACCTAATTTTAAAAATGGAAGGTTGGGAACTTGATGTGATAATAATGGCTCTTTAACATTACTATTATGATGCGTTTGGCAAGGAAAGCATTTCTTAACATACTCTTCAATGTGAGAGTCCATATAAGGCCAGTAATACAACCTTCTAGCTGTCTGCTTCATTTTTGACATACCTACATGCCCTTCATGTAAAGTTTTAATGACATTCAATCTTAAACACTTCGGTACTATTAACCTATCATTATAGAAGACTAAATTATCGTCCACACTAAGTTCAGCTCTTAATTTATGATAACTTCTTATTACATCTGGAATATGAGAAATTTTGTCCGGCCAACCATTCTGTATAAATTCAATTATTTTTAATAACTCTTCATCTTTAGAACTTTCTGAGATTAATACTAATTTTTGTTCATCTGTGCATTCTAATTTCTGTGCTAACCCTATACAGTGTATGACTTCATACATATAAGAATCATCTGTATCATTACACTCCTGATACGACCTTGATAACAAATCTGCTATGTACATTTGTTTACCTTGTAAATATTTAAATTCAAAATTATATTTTAATAACTTTAACTTTAATCTCTGTAGTCTAGGAGACGGTACCTCATGTAAATGCTTTTTTAATAAACTTTCTAAAGGTTTATGATCATTAACTACGGTAATCTTATGACCATAGATATAATAATGAAATTTCTTAGTTGCCCATACTATACTTAACAACTCTTTTTCAATTTGGGAAAAATTACATTCTGCAGGTGTTAAACTTCTTGAAGCAAAGCAAACTGGTTTACCATTTTGAAGTAAACAGCATCCGAGACCACTCTTTGATGCGTCACACTGAATCGTTATAGGCAATTTACTGTTAAAATTCTGTAAAATGGGCGCTTGGCTTAATTTAATTTTAATATTATTATAAACATTTTCATGAACTTCCGTCCATAACCACTCAACATCTTTCTTTAATAATAACTGAAGCGTTGATGCAATATCAGCCAAGTTAGGTATAAATTTTCTTAAATAATTGACCATGCCAAGGAAAATCTGTAACTCTTTTTTATTATTGGGACTTTTCATATTAATAATTGCACTTACCCGCTCTGGGTCTATTTGCATACCTTTCTCAGAAAAAATATGGCCAAAATACTTCACTTCTTTTAATTTATATTGAAATTTATTCTTATTAAAGCGAACATTATGTTCTCTAGCCCGTTCAAAAACCTTTTTTAATATTGCATCATGCTCTTGTTCAGTTTCACCACATATTAACAAATCGTCACAGTACACTATCACGCCTGGAATATCTCCAAAGGCTGTTTCACTATATTTTTGGAAAATTTCCGGTGCTACTGATAAACCAAATGGCATTCTTAGGAACTTATAACAACCAAATGGACTATTAAATGTACATAAATCATTCGAATCTTCTGAAAGTTTAATATTATAAAAACCATCGGATAAATCTAGCACTGAAAAATACTTTTTATTACAAAGTTTAGTTATAATTTCATCAATGGTGGGAATCAAATGATGTTCTCTTATTAATACTTTATTAAGATCTTTAGGATCTAAACAAATTCTAAGTGAACCATCTTTCTTTTCTATAATAACCAAGTTGCTTACAAAACTTTTAGGGTGATCGACCTTCGCGATGACTTTGTGCTTCACCAGAGCTTCCAACTTGTCCGCAAGGCGATCCTTCAGTGCGTTAGGCACTCGCCGTGGGGGTCGCACCACAGGCTCCACGCCAGGTTGAATGCGTAGCTGCAGTGAGCTCTTAAACTCCCCGACTCCCTGAAACAGTTCATTATTCATATTAACAATTGAGTCTTTACTCATTTTCATATTCGTATTAGTGCAACTTGTAAGTGTATTAATATTATTATTAGTATTTAAGAGCCTAAGCTTTACCAAAGAGCCTAGCCCTAGGATCGGTCTAACCGGTTCATTAATAATTAAAAACTCAGTGTTGAACCACTCATTGTTATTAATATTATTATTAGAATATACTTTTAATGTGACCTTTCCTATAGGAAATAATTTTCCTCCACCAAAGACTTCTATTAAGGTTTTTGTCTCAGACATTTTTATTTTTGTCTCATCATCGACAATTTTTTTAAGGTCCCGCAAACTCAAAACATTTATTTGGGCCCCCGTGTCACACTTAAAACAGACCCTCTTATTTTCAACTTGCAACAATGTATTCCATTCATTTTTAGTAAAATCTATTGAGTATACTAGTCATAAATCATGAATGTTATTAATATTATCCAGCTTTTGATTCTTAGACATACATCCTACACTAAAATGATTTAATTTTCCACATTTTAAACAAGTTTTTCCAAAGGCTGGACACTGCCTAGGACCATGTACCTTATTACACTTTTTACACTGATAATTGTTTTTATTCAAGTTATTTTTATAATTATTTTGACAATTTTTCTTAGTATTACTATTATTATGGGGCCTACTATACTTAGCTTTGCTATTGTTGCTCGCCGGGGTAGTCAGCTGCCGGGTTGTGCTTGCTGCTGCCACCGCTTTCACCTCCGAGCTGTGTAGCACCATAAGTTGCTGACTGGACAGCTCCGCTGATCGACATATGTCCAGTGCCTTGTCCAGTGTGAGGTCCTTAATTTCTAATAATTTTTGTTGCACTCGTGTCTGTTTCACGCCGATGACGAGTCTGTCCCGTAACATCCTGTCCTTTTGTTGACCAAAGTTACTGCTGTCTGCCAGTTTTCTTAAGTCTGAGTAAAATGTGTCAAAATTTTCTCCGTCTTGTTGTACTCTTCTATTAAAATTGTAACTTGCCATTACTTCATTACTTTTCGGCTTGAAATATTCGTCGAATAACTTGATAACTTCCTCTAATTTCGGTTTATCTTCTTTTTTTAATACGTTGAGGTATAGTTCCAGGGCTGAAGATCCAATGCAATTTAATAATAATGCTGCTTTTCTTGGTTCAGACAACTTCTCAAAACCCGCCGCCAGCATAAATATCTTAAACGAATCCTTGAATTTTTGCCACTGCTGCCAGCACGTATCCAAATCTTCCAGATCTATTCCTCGCGGCATCTTAAATTCGACACCACACATGTCACCTTGCATCGTAGTCGTTGCCCCGTCAGCCATTGTCTTTGTTCAGTCCAAACTTGTAATCCGTTTTAATCTGATGTTTTGTTCGAAAACGGCTGCGCCATGTAATGTTGTATTAAATAAAATAATGTTTCTTTAAATTATCTGGCTTTATTTTAATATTTACACTTGGATTATCTTAGTAATTAATATTAATACAATGAGCTTAGTGTGCACGGATCTGGCCAACTCTTACAAGTGGAAGTCTATCAATTGACGTTGACACATGACAGGTGACACCTACATCCGACATTGACAATTGGTCACTTGTCTATGAGTTGTCTCTGCTACAATCGTCTCAACGACAGAGACAACGCTCTACGAAACCGCTATCTCTTTCTGTCAATGTACAATATTACCTGTTGGTTACTGTAATATTATGTTTAGTTTAGGTTAAATTATTATGAAATAAATGATATCACTGACATATCAATGTTCTTATTGCATTGTTTAATTAAAATACCCTTTTATTTAAAGGGTACCAACGAACGGAAACCTATTACTAAGCCTCCGCTGTCCATCCATTCGTCTGTCTGTCAGTGGACTGTATCTCGTGAACCGTAATAGGTAGTGTGTATTTCTACTGTCGCTATAACAACAAATAATAAAAATCTCAAAATAGCCGCTAAGAAAAATTTCTTTTTTACCTATGTGATGTGGTCAGCTACTCTTAAAAAATATTATTTCTTATACGGAACCCTTCATGTGCGAGTCCGACTCGCACTTGACTGGTTTTTCTTGCAAGTATCAGTGAATTTTTGATATCGGATGAGTAATTTCGGAGGTTATCTCTAGGCTCCTACATCCAGACCTCCCTGGCGCAGTGGTGAGCGCTGTGGTCTTAATAGTGGGAGGTCCCGGGTTCGATTCCTGGCAGGGGTTTGGAATTTTATAATTTCTAAATTTCTGGTCTGGTCTGGTGGGAGGCTTCGGTCGGGTCTAGTTACCACCCTAACGGCAAAGTCGTGCCGCCAAGCGATTTAGCGTTCCGGTACGATGCCGTGTAGAAACCAAAGGGGTATGGGTTTAATAAAAACGGCCATACAGGTTAGCCCGCTATCATCTTACCCTGCATCATCACTTACCATCAGGTGAGATTGCAGTCAAGGGCTAACTTGTATCTGAATAAAATAAAATAAAAAATCCATACTTCCAAACCATCGCTTTATAAAATACTGTAGAAAAGCATAAAATCATTTTTAAAACTTAAATAAACTTGGAAAAAAGTTTAATTTGTAATATTGCATTGTCAAAAATATGCTCCAGGTGAGGCTCGAACTCACAACCCCGGCATACCTCACACGAACACTGTCTTATAAGTACCGTGCGCTAACCAATTGCGCCACTGGAGCTATGTGAGCGACGCCCAAATTACAATACCAGTTTTGCTTGCTATTTTTAGTCAAAAGTACATTTTTTTCCTCAAAATGTCAAACCATAGAGTACGAAGTATAACTTGAAATATATAAATAATATTTTGAAATTCAAAAGTTGATTATGATTGAAATAAAGTGTGTTTTGCTCATTTAATTAAAGTGTTAAGTAATTGAAGGGTTTGACTAATAGATATATTTGTTTGAAAAACCTACACTAAAAAATGAAGACTCGATGAGGACGAATCAAATAAAAACGTCATAAAAACTTTTGTTGTGATTTATTTTTTCCGTGATTTTTGGAAAACAATTTATATTTTGTGGGTATTTGTGTTACGTAGTTTAAAGTTAAACGACGCCTTTGGATATATTTCGTCGTGCTACGTGTCTAATGCGTTCGAAAGATGAATTGGTTCGATACGTCGGGGCTGACGAGTTTGGCCAAGTCAGCATTGAAGGAGGCTCAGAAAACGATTGATAAAGCATTGGATATTCAAGACGATGACAACGAAGAACAGGAAGACGGGGCTAACGCTCCGTCGAGCTCAAAATCGTCTCCTGGAAGCGGTAATGTACCACAGCAAGACAACTCTGATTTTTTTTCCTCTTGGGGCTTAACCGTCAGTGCCGAGAGTGCAAACGCTGCGCCTATAGCTGAACAGCCAGTAGTCACCGAGAGTCCATCGAAATCCAACTCGCAAAGCATTTGGGGGTCATTTGCGGGATCTTTCTTTGAACAGCAAAAACCAGATACAATAATTCGGCCGCCCAAAGCGAAGTCTATGAATGTCATTTCTGATAAATACGACAGTCAGGATGATTTGTTTTCGAAAAGTCAACTCGTAATGTCTGATGGTGCCGACTGTCTTGCTTTAAAGAAGGAGGATGTCCCGAAAACAGATGATAGACGCAACTCCTCAATGTCAAATGTGTTGTCATTTGTATCAAGTAGGAACAGCTCAGATTCAGTCGAGGTGTTGTCTCAAAGCTTGAAGTCTACCCCAGATTCTGAGGCAGCGTCATGTCAATCTATGTCACACAGCAGTAGCGCAGGTTTGAAACTCAATTCAGAATCTGTGGAAATTTTACCTGATAGCCTTGTAAGTCCAAGTTCGATAGAATGTCTAGGCTTCGATAGCTACGCTAGCGACAAAAACAGCAGTTCTTCCTCTAATTTATCAGCCAGCAATTTATCTGATAAGAAATCTACACCGGTCGGGGAGAGAACTGAAAAAGCTGAAACTGCAGACAGTGTGAGCTTAGTGGCTGATGATGACGAAGATACAATGTCTTACAACTCCATCTCGGAGTGTACGGCACCTACTGTTTTGGATACGGATGATAAGCCTTTGAGTCCATTCCCTAAAATTGCTAGAATTGAAGCTAAGAGACCTAACGACAAAGATTTAAGCTTAGATCAGTCGTTGCTAGCTTCACATAAGATGCAAATAAGTGAGAACTCGTCCAACGATGGTTCATGGTCAGATAGAACATTAAACGCCGATAACGATAGTATTACACAAGAAGCCCCCGCGGAAGAATTTAAACTTAAAAGCACAGAACAAGAAGATGTATTAATGGAGAAACTTAGTGATTCTTCATCGTTCTATAACATCAATGTTTCAGCAGATCTGATAAGGTCTGAAAGTTCAGCTTTTGTAAATGTGGAGAAACAGCAATGTAGCCCCCAAGAGAGTAGCGAGTCTTCACAGAAGGAAACAAGTGTGAAAGAGCGAATATCGCCAGTTAGTTCGGAGAGTAAGAGTGATTTAGTCAAAATAGGTTCGGATAGGACGTCCGGTCACACGTCAGGTGATGAGTTGGAGACAGCTACATCATCAGACATAGAGATCATCCCTAGTCCAAATGGAGATAGTAGTAATGGTTGCCGAAATAGTCCAGGGAAATATGGATTGAAACAAAAAGTAGACGGCGCGACCTCTCCCAATTTAGTAGACTTAGTCCTAGGTAAAAGTTTAGCAAGTAAAATTCGTGGCCATAATAGAGAGTTATCTGAAGCTTCGGTACAGAGTAACACGAGTGATGAAAGCCAGGGTTCAGAGAACGATAGATTAATGCGTAGGTTGTGTGAAATGGCTGAAATATTAGATGCTAGAGAGAATAGACTGATGGAAGTGAGTAGGAACAATGCGGAGTTAGCGGAATGCAACACTAACCTGAAGAATCAGGTGGAGTCGTTGATGGCTAAGCATGAGGGAGGGGATATCAACACCATAACAGAGGACTACACTCAGAGAATGTCGGCACTGGAGAAGAAGTTCCAACAAGTAATTAGAGAAAAGGTAATTATACAATCAATTACAATTTTTATTTTATTTTATTTATACAGTATGCTGCAGAAAATAATGTACATCAACCTTTAGAAAGAGATAGCGGTTATGTAGAGCATTGTCTCTGTCGTTGAGACCAACAAAACGTCATATAAGTATGAGTGACAGAGACAACGTTCTACAAAGCTGAAATCTCGTTCTAAAGGTTGATGTACATTATTTTCTGCTGCATACTGCAGTTTCATCCAGTTTATCTGTCTGTCTGTGTCACTGTGTTTTTAAAAATGTGCTATAAGTGCTCTTGGGTTGTTTAATACAATTATAGAAACTTGTTACTGAATGCAAATGAAAAAATAATTTGAGCACAAATTTTGAAAAATCAAAAAGAATGTTACTTTTCCACCTTATGTTATGTTCAATTCAATTCCCAATTATTGGCTTTTAGGTGTGCCAGCTGGGCACAGAGTTTATGTTATGTTATGTTTCTCAGATTGGAAAAAAAAACTATTGTTTAGGAAATAATGAAAATTTTTCCAAACTCTGTAACAGCTACATACACAGCTGATACACACTTGACCAATATTTAAATAAGTAAGTATGGTTAGTTATTAACCGACTTCAAAAAAGGAGGAGGTTCTCAATTCGTCAGAATCTTTTGTTTTTTTATTGCAAGAATTGCTAATCAAAGAATAATACAACTTCTTTTAATGTAGCTATATAAATAGTTAATTGGTTTATTGATTAATTTCTCTTTTACTTCCGGCTCATTCTATTTGTGGTAGATATTTTTTTTAAATAGCACATACGTATTACTAAAAATTTATCAGTGTCTTCTATATTCAAGGATTTTAATGACGAATCGGACATCCTTTTGATGACAAAATCATGTAACATAATATTTGTTATCATAGCACCATTAGTATTTTTATCTTATCTCAATTATTTCTAGTTGTATGTATTATTTCCAAAAAATATGAAAAAGCTTTCAAAGAATTAGTAATACTTAGCATTTTAGATTGGAAAGAACATCAACTAGTGAAAACAAATCCTACATCATCTAACTTTATTTTTGTACTCAAAAGTGTAGTTAATGATCTTGTAAGGCTGATGATTTTTGACCATCAATGTTTTTGTCAGCCTGCGGTCTTTTGGGCTGCAAATAATTGCAAACACCAGTCTTAGTTTTTATCTAGTGCTTTGGTCTACAAAGTGTGGTCTAAAATGTTCACTTTTCATTAAGTCTATAAATAAATACAAAGAATAAAAATAAATAATGGTCTGCTACCTAATTTTAAAAAATCGCTTACCCAGATGTAGGATATAACAGAGTTCTAGAAATTAGAATACAAAACTTGAGAAGTGGAAAGTTAAAATAAGAAGTATGCAAAATTAACATGCAAAAAAATCTAAAACACCTATTATGGCCAATCCTCAGGATCAGTTAAGGAAACAACTAGACAGTCTCAAAACAGAAGTATCCCGTAAGAACTCCTCAGAATTTGAGAGCACCTTAAAAGAGAAAGAGGAGATAATAGCTCAATTGCACGAGGAGGGAGAGAAGCTGGCGCGGCAGGAGTTGCAGCACTCCAACATCATCAAGAAGCTGAGGGCCAAAGAGAAGGACAACGAGCAGGTCATCAAGGGGCTGAGGTAAGAAGTAAGAACTCCTTAGAATCTGTAAGCATCTTAAAGGAAACCGAAGAGAATAAGAAGCTGCTGAAGGAGAACAATGCCTTTCTACCGAGAAGAGCCAGCAAGAAACTCTGCGGTTGCTCTTTTCAAAGATTCAATTTACAAGATTATGCCATGGATAAAAGTAATTGCAGATTCGTTCGCGCATTGCTGAACTAAAACAAAGCTGTGATAGCCGAGTGGTTAGGACGTCCGCCTTCTAATCGGAGGTCGGCGGTTCGATCCCGGGCACGCACCTCTAACTTTTCGGAATTATGTGTTAATTAATTAAATATCACTTGCTTTAACGGTGAAAGAAAACATCGTGAGGAAACCTGCATGCCTGAGAGTTCTCCATAATGTTCTCAAAGGTGTGTGAAGTCTACCAATCCGCACATGGCCTGCGTGGTAGACTATGGCCAAAACCCTTCTCACTCTGAGAGGAGACCCGTGCTCTGTAGTGAGCCGGCGATGGGTTGTTCATGATGATGATGACTGATGGTCAAAATTGTTAATTTGTAAGATGATATAGTGGTGATAATTGACACGTACTTAAAACTAAAGCTACGAGGGTTCCATACGCGCCCAGGTTATGCGTTTATAGTCCGCGACAGGTTAAGACGTCACGCGCGCTCGCCGGCAACGGGTTAGCGCGGGAGCTGTGCGGGTATGCTGCGGGGCGTTCCCTTCCCGATTGCCCGTCGCGTACTAGACTTTGTAAAAATGTAAAACTTGACACAATTTGCAGGGATAAAGTGGCAGAGCTGACGTCTGAGCTGGACCGCGTGAAGCGATCAATGGCCGCCAAGGAGGAGGTGGAGGTGAACCAGATCGAGGCGGTGTACCGGCTCACCACCGCCAACAAGAAACTGGAGACCGAACTCATGGAGGTTAGTACCACCATTGGACTTAGGCCTTCCCTTTATAGAGTTCCATACCTCATGAGAAAAAATCGGTCAAGTGTGAGTCGCACCATCCGTTCCTTACCATCGTACAAGATCTAACACTTTTTAATTTTCATGGTGGCCATGTTGAAATTTTTAGTATTTGTTGTTATAGCAGCAATCATTATCACCATCATCATCATCAACCGATAGACGTCCACTGCTGGACATAGGTCTCTTGTAGGGACTTCTACACGCCACGGTCTTGTGCCGCCTTAATCCAGCGGCTCCCTGCGACTCGTCTGGTGTCGTCTCGATCCCTAGTAAGGGGTCTTCCAACGCTGCGCCTGCCGGTGCGAGGTTGCCATTCCAGCACCTTGAGACCCCAACGTCTATCGGTTTCCCGCCATTGCTACTTCAGCTTCGCAACCCGTTGAGCTATGTCGGAATAGAAATACACATTCTGTAAAAGTTTTAACTCACTACCTATTACGGTTTATGAGATAAAGCCCGCTGACAGATGACCGATGGTTGGACGAACGGACGAACGGAAAAATTATACTGGTTGGAGATTTTTTGTACAGTGGTACAGATCTCCTAGTGTGCGGGCCTGACTCGCACTTTACCGGTTTTTGGGAGCCCGTTTCTCAAAAAAAATTCAGTCAGTTACTGATCAGGTTTTAGATATTTGTCTTATACTGTACTTAGGTTACTGACTGACTGACTGATCTATCAATGCACAGCTCTAACTACTGGACAGTTCGGGCTGAAATTTGGCATGCAGATAGCTACTATGACGTAGGCATCCACTAAGAAGGTATTTTTGAAAAATCAACTTCTTAGGGGGTGAAATAGGGTTTTGAAACTTGTGTAGTCCACGCTGACTAAGTCACGAGCATAAGCTAGTTGATAGTTTTTATTATGAATCTCAGACGACTAAGATAATCTTTATCATATTATATCTGTTTACTGTGATATTATTTTGTTATCTAATCAGATTTAGATATTAAACACAGGCAAGTAATTGTGAAGCTGGCGCAACTCTTTGTTTGAAGTGTCTTTAACTGATTGAAAAGTTATGTCCGACACGGTCGTTACAAAATGTAAACATTCAGCCATATTTCGTACATTGGAAACAATTCTCTTGTTTGTATCAGGGAATGAGCGGGAATGTAATGTAACATTCCAGGCCTGAAAAAAAGCGATTACTGGCCCAGTATTATTGGAAGGCCGAGGCGTAGTCGAGGACTTCTGAAGTGATGAAACTTGTGTTGTTAATTTCTGCTACGTTTCACAGACTAAGAGTGCCCTAGATGACACAACACAGAAGCTAGAAGGCGCGCGCACGTCACTAGAAGCGGTGAAGCGTGAGCTGAGCGAGCTGCAGCGGAGCACTGTGGAGCTGCAGAGGCACAGGTCCGCGCACGCGCAGCTGCAAGCCGGCTGCGCGCGCGCCGAGAGGGAGGCGGAGATGTTGCGACACGAGCTGCGCCAGCTGAGGGCCGAGCGAGCTAAAGGTAACATTGGGATCGCGGCAGTCGCGACCCGGCAGTCAACACCCGGCAGTCGCGATCCGGCAGTCGACACCCGGCAGTCGCGACCCGGCAGTCGACACCCGGCAGTCGCGGCAAACTGCTTTTTTTTTTTTTTTTTTTTTTTTCTTTTATTTGACTAACCAACAACATTTACACATACACAAGTATTTACATACAAAAGGATTTATAACTAAAGGACACATAGCATAAACGTTAACAACTGGCTAGTACAAAAGATTTAGGTACAATGATGTTATGACTTTAAAAGGAAGTAAAGTAAAGCAAAATGTAATAAGGAATTAGCACGTTAAATCGGTTACGTCTCATTACAAACTGATTAATTAGCTCCCTTTCGTAGGGAGATAATGACGTTACGACGAAAGCAGGTTGTCGTAGAATTAAAAATATTTAGCTGTCGATCTTTCTGATGAAACGTATTAAATTGATGACAGATGCGATTGAGGAAAGAGTGCGTCGCAAAAACAGTGCGGCAGGGCTTAGTTGGAAATACGTTGTAAGTGCGAGTTGCTCGCTTTATACAGAGACTAGCCGATGTCCGCGTGGATTTAGGCTTTTTCAAATCCCGTGGGAACTCTTTGATTTTCCGGAATAAAAAGTAGCCTGTGTCACTCCCCAGGTCTTAACCTATTCCCATGCAAAAAATCACGTCGATCTGTTGCTCCGTTGCGACGTGATTAAAGGATAAACCAACGAACAAACACACTTTCGCATTTATAATGTGGGTGGTCATGACAGTCTCTATCCGTGAGGCGGCGGCAGTGGGTGGCGGCTGCCGTCATCCGAGTGCTAGCTTAAGGGTGAGATCACTTACAGGGTTGTATGCATGGGCGGGGGAGCTTAGGTTTAGTCTTGGATACTAGTTTTACTTTCTCTTAATATGCCCAGCATTTTCTCAGTCCTCGTAGCTTAGTGCAGTAACGTGCAGAATCAGAATTAATCATGAAGTTATCATCGTTTATGCACCCTCTAATTACAGCTATCTCCGCCACCGCTCCAAATTTTTCGTAAGTCCGTTTAGTCGCACGGTAGCGCGCTCCGGTCAGTGGTCACCCATACCGCGCACTTTGGCTGCGCTCAACGCGCTGCTGAAGGAGTCCCCTCGCTGTGACATATTTGCTGACAAATGGGCTGACCTCATGGGTCAGATCTTGCACTTTTGTGAAAATTTATAATTTTAAATATAATAATAATAATAATAAAGAAGTCGATGCTTGATATATATAATATCAATTCACCATCAAAAGTTCCTAAATCCCCACAGCTTGAGTGCCAACCCTGATGATGCAGGAGTACCCTTCAGCGTCAGAGTTTCAGTTCAGTTGACCTTAGTGCAGTACCCTACATGATCACGAGTTGTTGCTGCTTCAGAGGAGCAGCGCTGGCTCGCGCGCGAAGAGGCGCTGCGGCGGGAGGCAGTGGAGGCGCGCGAGGCGAGCGAGGCGCGGGCGGCGGGCGAGGCCGAGGCGCCCGCGGCCTTGCTGCAGCAGCTGGCGGCCTTGCAGCGCGGCGCCTTGGAGCGCGAGAGGGCGCACAGTGCCGTCGCACAGGGCCTGGCTGCACAGTTGGGTAAGTGGTCCTTCACGACCTTGCTCCTCCTTCAGCGTTCCACCACTTTTAGGGTTCCGTTCAAAAGGAAAAACGGAACCCTTATTGGATCACTTTGTTGCGTCTGTCTGTCTGTCTGTCAAGAAACCTACAGGATGCTTTCCGTTGACCTAGAATCATGAAATTTGACAGAATTTGTGTCTTATAGCACACGTAAGGGGAAAAATCCGAAAACCGCGAATTTGAGGTTACATCACGAAAAAAAATAATTTAATTGTGTTCATGAACAAATAATTAGTATTTTCAACTTTCAAAATAAGATAACTATATCAAGTGGGATATTATATGAAAGGACTTCACCGTATCATAAATTAGCCAACATAAAATAAAGATAATTAAAATTGTCCATAGCGCAAGCGGAAACGCAAGCTACCAAAGCGCAAGAACGCGAGCGACTGGCGCGTGACGAAGCGGCAACCCTGGCGGAGCAACTCGCGGCCGCACACCGCGACTTATTAGAAGCCAACCATACCCTGCGACAACTGAGCGAGCGATGCCAGACCGCTGAACAGGCGAAGACGCGATGCCAGGAACTACTCGACTGGTAACAACTTTTTGCGTATTAATTTCAAAGGGAAAAGATAGATGGCCCTATTCGGAATAACATCACGCTGACGCTTCTTCTGTATGCTTATAGTATACAGGGTGTAACCAGAAAGCTGGCAATGATATGAAACCACAATAAAAACGCGAAAAAATATATGTTATATTTTGTAAAATTTCACGATACATTGCAAATAAAACATCTTACTGACGCTAGAGGTCAACGAACGTTCGGTAAGTAGGCCAGTCGGAGTCAATACCGCGTCTTAGGCGGGACATTGAACCGAGTTTTGCACGCTACATAGCAGGTTTGAATAATACCAAATCACTAAAAATACAAAATGAGGCAAATGGTTATTGGTATTGGATTGTGTTTAAGTAGTATAACAATAACACTAAGTTTTTGCTAGCGTTTTGGTTACTCCCGGTATTAATATCTGTCATTTTGGTGCGTTCGGCAAAATGCCGAGCGGCCACTGTGCATGCATGCAGAGACGCTCCATAGACATATTAGAGCCTGAATAGTCGAGTCCAGGATAATAACATCTTCAGAATAATGTTGGGACTGCCTCGGTACTGTAGCGCGTCCGGTATGTTTGCGGATAACTGTGTAGACGGCTTCTTCGCAATCATACGGAAAAGGATCGCCTCAATCAAAAGTAGGTTGGAGAGAAGTCCCAACATTATCCTGAAGGTGATAGCAGACAGACAGGACAGCGCTCTCAAAGCGCACTGGATGTCTGATTTAGTTAATAAGTATATTAATTATATTAACTAACATAGAATAAGTTTCTTACTAACATACATTATATTATAATATAGTTACTAACATAGGTTAAGATGGTTACTAACATAATATTGTGGGCCTTTGATGTCTGAGGAAATAAAGATTATTTATTATTATTATTATAGCTCAACCGGTAAAGGAGTGGACTGAAAACCGAAAGGTCGTTAAAACCCCGCCCGTTGCACTATTGTCGTACCTACTCCTAGCACAAGCTTGACGCTTAGTTGGAGAGGAAAGGGGAATATTAGTCATTTAACATGGCTAATATTCTTAAGCCTTAATGATTGCCAACCTCCGGTAGGAGATGGCACTTGAAGAAGAAGAAGAATATTCTTTAAAAATATATATATATATATATGTATGGCGCTCGGTAAGCTTTCGGTGCCGCGTATACCGAGCGTGCTGATGCCGCACCGGTGCTGAAATCAGAAAAGGTAAGTAGGTACTTATAAAATTCTTGACGTGGTTTAACTTTCAACCGTTAATATTGGTTTCAGTAAAACTGAAGAGTTGGAACGCTTGAGACAAGAATGCGAGAAAGAGATAACGGCGCTCAGGACGAGAGTGAGCGAGATGGAAACACAACTGGCGGACACTCAGAATGTTTTGGAGACAGAAAGGAAACGAAACGCTATATTACAAGTAACTATCTTTATTTTTAATCAAACTTAGTTTATTTGTTACTCAACTGCACTGACGGAGGTTAATAGTGTTTTTTCCATATTTTTAGGGTACCTTAAAAGTAAAAAAGAAACCCTTATAGGATCACTTCGTTATCTGTCTATCCGTCTGTCGTGTCTGTCAAAAATACCTAAAAGGTACATCCCGTTGACTGTTCTCTTATAGCACAATTAAAGGAAAAATCCGAAAATCATAAATTTGTGGTTAATTCACAAAAAATCACTACCCCTATTATAAACGTGAAAGTGTGTTTGTTTGTTGGTTTATTGGTTTGTCCTTCAATCACGTCGCAACGGACTAACGGGTCGACGTGATTTTTTGCATGGGTGTCTTAAACTATTTAAGACCTGGAGAGGCACATAGGCTGCTTTTTATTCCGGAAAATTAAAGAGTTCCCATGGGGTTTCAAACATCTGAGTCCATGCGGACGAAGTCGCGGGCGTCGAGCAAAAAGAAACCAATATTGTAAGTGTTTTTTTTTTTGTGTAAATAAATGAAAAAATATATAAAAAAAATCAGCTAGTGTTTGATAAGTTTGCATTATAAGTTATAATG
Organism: Maniola hyperantus; assembly: GCF_902806685.2. Classification (NCBI taxonomy): domain Eukaryota; kingdom Metazoa; phylum Arthropoda; class Insecta; order Lepidoptera; family Nymphalidae; genus Maniola; species Maniola hyperantus. The sequence goes on from NC_048549.1 coordinate 520,984, forward strand.
CGTGTTTCAGGAGCAGGTTTCGACGCGGGGCGACGTCTCGCCGTCCCAGTCGGTCGCCTCCGACACTTTCTCTACGTCGTTCTGGCAAACGGTACGTCATTCTGTTGGACGCGACCAGCTAGGTGATTCGCTAACTCAGTGTCTAACACTACATGATAGCCACCGAGGTTGGTTGGTTCTACATTGCTGCTTCACTGGGTGATATCTAAATATTTTTTCGTAGAAAACCTTCAACGGATTAAAAAATGAGCCAGGTGGTTATGATTCAGTGTTAGAAACTGATGGATGTGCCACACATGACATGGTTTATTCCGGCGCTTCTTCTACTTGAGGTTTTTTGACTTTACTACTCAAGTATAAGAGGCGCCGGGATAACCTAACCTAATAATGGTAATGTGTGGTACAGCCTTAAAAAAATAAACGTTTTTCTTTCTTTCTTTCTTTCTTTCTTTCTATGTATCGAATCACCCCGCTGTAACCTAAGTTAAAATAACGGGTCTGAAACGGGTAATAAGGATGGTGCCTATTAGTCAAATCAGCAACTTTTATCAAAGTTTAAAACGTTCGCTTTATAAGGAAGCATGTATAAAATCACTACCCCTATTATAAAAGCGAAAGTGTGTCTATCTGTTTGTCTACTAGCTTTTAACAGCCCAATAGTTTAACCGGTTTTGATGAATTTTGGTACAGAGTTAGCTTGAATCCCGGGGAAGGACATATGCTTTTACTTATTAACCCGGAGAATTAAAGAGTTCCCACAGGATTTTTAGAAAACCTAAATCCACGCGGACGAAGTTGCGGGCATCATCTAGTTTTGATATAAATTTGTCTCTTTTTAACTGAAACTTAAGTCTGATCAGTCAAAGTACGCTGTAGAGACCTCGGTCTGAGATCTCGCTTCGACTGGTCAATTACTATCAGACTATAATTTTAATCATAAAAAAGGCAAGCAAACGAGCAGGTAGGTCACCTGATGTTAAGTGATTACCGCCGCCCATGAACATTTGCAGTACCAGAGGAATCACCAATGCGTTGCCGGCCTTTCAGGAATTTGTTAGTCCGCCCCTTGAATAACCTTTTCCCCTATATCAGGAGGAAGGCGCCAGCGTGGTGGGGGTGGGTGCAGTGTCCGGGGGAGGGGGTTTATCGGCCGCGGGGGTGGAGGAGGCACTCGCGGCCCTCACGCGGAAGGAGGGTGAGAGGCGAGGACTGGCGGCCGCGCTAGCTTCTATGAGAGAGGAACGAGCCGCTATGACTGACCAGCTCGCGAGCTTGCAGGGCAAACTGCAAGACTACCAGGTATTATTGCTATCTTACTGATTCTGTAGGAGGAGGATTTTGAACTGATGATAAATATAAATGACTGCTTTAATCGTAAGAATTTTGTGTCCCTGGGTAGGGTCAATCAATCAATCAATCAATCAGCCTGTATGCATCCACTGCTGGACATTGGCCTTCCCAAGGGTAGGATATCAGAGGGTAGGAACTTATATAATAAAATGTTCCAGAACTTGCAAGAGCAATACGACGCGTTGCTCCAGATGTACGGCGAGAAAGAGGAACAGCTCAACGAGCTACGGCTGGACCTGCATGACGTCACGCAGCTCTACAAGGCTCAGCTGGACGAGCTGGTGTCGCTCAAGCAGCCCGCGTCGCGATAGCACACCGCGCGGCAAGTGACCACCGACACTGGCCACCGACACACCAGTGACGCGAGCCAACACACTACCAGTGAAAGACAATTGTTGCAAGAGGATGTATGCTGCAAAAGTATACTGAACTTTTAGTGTTCCTACTTCAAGTCGCGAAGACTCATCGCTGAAGGTCGTTACCACTTTCCATGGCGACGTAATCATGTAATTACTCATCACACCCCTCCCGCACCGCTGCACTACCGCAGGAACCTATTCAGTTATCCGTTATGTTTATTAACCGACTTCAAAAAAAGGAGGAGGAACTATATTAACTCTTGTATACATAATATATTCGGTAATAAATTAAATTATTTTTCAATTTTTAGTGTTTGTGTAACGAAGTCGGTTTTTATTTTTTTTTAACAACAAGATTTTGTATAGATCTTAGTTAAGCCTACTGTAGTTCCTTGTAGTGATTTCAGTAGAAATTAAATCTTAAAAACGTTTCAATAATATAAAGACAAAATAATTTTATTATTACTTACCAAATATTGTGGCTAATTCTGTTGTACACAATCTCGAAAGTCAAAGTCAAATAATTTATTCAAGACTAGCCTATGCCCGCGACTTCGTCCGCGTGGACAACACAAATTTCGAACCCCTATTTTACCCCTTTAGGGGTTGAATTTTCAAAATACCTTAGCGATGTTTACGTCATAACTAATAAGAGCTATCTGCATGCCAAATTTCAACCCGATCCGTCCAGTAGTTTGAGCTGTGCGTTGATAGATCAGTCAGTCAGTCAGTTACCTTTTCGTTTTATATATTTAGATAGGTGTGATGATAATTTATTACGTGAACTTAAAACTAAAACTACGAGGGTTCCAAACTAAACTAAATTGACAGATTCTAAGTGATCTAGTGCTATCCCTTTCATAATGCTCTCTGTGAAAAAGGATAGCACTGGTTGTAGAGATGTCAATTTAGTTTAGTTTAGAGATTAACATTAACATTAACGGACAACAGGATTAGCCACAATATAATTTTTAAACATTCTAAATAAATTCAATACACACACACAAAAATTCTAAATAAATTCAATATTGCTTTTAATTATATTGTAATAATATGAAGATAAAATTAAATAATTTATTAAATAATTAAATTAAAAATTGTAATAATATGCCATTAATATAAATATTGACAGATCTTTATTATTTTTGTTTTTAAGTTATTTTATTTCTTATTTTTAGGGTTCCGTACCTCAAAAGGAAAAACGGAACCCTTATAGGATCACTTTGTTGTCTGTCTGTCAAGAAGCCTACAGGGTATTTCCCGTTGACCTAGAATCATGAAATTTGGCAGGTAGGTAGGTCTTATAGCTGGCATTAGGGGAAAAATCTGAAAACCGTGAATTTGTGGTTATATCATACAAAAAAAATTAAATTGTGGTCATGAACTAATAATTAGTATTTTCAATTTTGAAGTAAGATAACTACGCCAAGTGGGGTATCATATGAAAGGTCTTCACTTGTGCATTCTAAAACAGATTTTTATTTATTTTTATGCTTTATAGTTTTTGAATTATCGTGCAAAATGTCGAAAAATACGACTTTAATACGGAACCCTCGTTGCGCGAGCCTGACTCGCACTTGGCCGGTTTTATTAATTTAAATTTAACAAAATCCTTAGAATGTACAGTACAACAACGCCCTTTCATATGATACCCCACTTGATATCTTATATCAGTTTTAGTGATGTAACCACAAAGTACGGGTTTTTAGGATTTATTCCTTTACTTGTGCTATAAGACCTACCTAACTACCAAATTTCATGATTCTAGGTCAAGTGCCCTATATGTTTTCTTGACAGACACGACAGACAGACAAACTGATCCTATACTTGATTATAATATACTATACTTGATCATATATGTACGTGATTCCGTAGGTACGGAACCTAAAAAAGATTTTATGGAAGCATATGTTTATTGTAAATAGCTTTTATTGTGATATAGCATATTATTACCATTAAGTATTTAGTATCCTAGGCGCTGTTCATACTGAGGCGAGGGCAAGACGACCAAAGATCTATAGGTCATCGGCAGTCGTGTAAAAAGATACTGCGTCTCAGCTTCACTTCACTCTGCAGGTGTGCGTAGCGCCCTAGATTTAACTCGGCAAATTCATGGGCAATAAATTTGACTAGGTCAATTATATTATTTTAACTTTAAATAGGTACTTACTATGCAGTCTTAAACTAGGTATCCCCTTTTCTGGACCCTTATTTTTATCGTTATGCGTCATATTATAATACTTGTTTACTTATAAAAATTAATATTTTGTGTAAAATATTATTTTTGTTGGTGTTATTTTATACTATTTTGTCATATTATCAGCAAATTCCTGTAGTGTTTATTGCCACAGGCCGCTAGCCTAAGAATTGTATTTTTGAAAATAAAATACAATCGATATTAAATTAATGCTTTATTTCTATCACTTCCTGTTCCTTGAGCGTCGCTGTGAACTCTCATCTATCTATACTTATAAAAAACAGACAAAGTGTGAGTCAGGCTCGCGCCACGAGGGTTCCGTATTAGTCGTATTTTTTCGACATTTTGCACGATAATTCAAAAACTATGATGCATAAAAATAAAGTTCAAATAACCATATGAGCTTAAGGTGGTTTGACACATCCGGCCGCGAAAATTCAAATTTCAAGTTTAGGTGGTTATTGTATTTTGATTTCTGAACTGACAAAGAAAACAATAGTTTTGTAATTTCATAGGATTTCTGATTCTGAGACTGGTTTAAATTGTGGTCCAAGAAGTTATGACAGTATATTGAATATCTGTGGAAATTTCAACCCTCTACCTATGACGATTCACGAGATACAGAGTAGAGACGGACGGACAGAGGAGGCTTGTTGGCACCCTTCGGGTACGGAATCCTAAAAACCTAAATCCACGGACGAACTCGCGGGCGCCATCTAGTTTGTACATTTAAGTAAAACAACATGTTGACATACACCATTTATTATAAAATATATGAAGCGACACAGACATACAAACAGAGAATGCATTGTTTTTACCAGCTATTGAATAAGTTATATTAATATTATAGAAACAATTTTTCATTATATCAACAATTATTGAACATTATTTATTTTTTACGTAAGATCACCCTGCCAACACAACAATTCATCAAATTAAACCTCCATAACAAATGTAATAAATAATAATAAAAATTTAGCAACTTACTTTTCAACCACCCTAATGTTGTAATAACAATTTAAAACAATGTAAATTTTTGCAAATCTAATGACAATACAAAAAACTTTTGAACCGACTTCAAAAGCACTAAAAAGCTTAATTTTAAATTTGTTTCAAACCTATTTATTCTAAATCAATGATCAAAAAATCAAAATGAATATTGTAGGTAGTTTTGGAAGTCGGCGTAAACTTCATGGTCAGTAAATAGTTTGATGCTATTGAGATGATGAAGGGAGGATGATGACTCCTACGACACTTTCATGACTGAAAGTAGAGTTTGTGCTCATTAGACTTATCTTGGCGAGACATCCAAATATATAAAAGAAAAAGGTGACTGACTGACTGACTGATCTATCAACGCACAGCTCAAACTACTGGATACGGATCGCACTGAAATTTAGCATGCAGATAGCTATTATGACGTAGGTATCCTCTAAGAAAGGAGTTTTCAAAATTCAACTGCTAAGGGGGTGAAATAGGGATTTGAAATTTGTGTAGCCCACGCGGACGAAGTCGCAAGCATAAGCTAATTGTTAATAATTATAATATAGTTACCTCTACCTGGAAGAGATCCCTGGTAGTGATAAGGTCGCCCTTTGATTTTAAGCATATATTTGTCTTTGTCATAGTATTAAGCAATAAAGATGTTTTAAATTAAATTAAATTAAATAGTTTTGATTATTAGGGTCTTATGACGGACAATAGAGATTTCATGGAACTATCTATAGTCTAACTATCACTGCCCATATTATAAAGTGTTTGTATGTTGGTTTGTCTTTCAAAGTTTCAATCGCGTCCCAACGGAGCGACAGATCGATATGATTTTTAACAGACTTCCAAAAAGGAGGTGGATCTCTGCCTCTCATCTCGACTTGTCGCGTACTTTACTATGCATAAGACGTATACCAAGCAAACATATTTGCGAGGTGCAACTCGCTTTTGCTTATGGTGCGCTTACATGGGCAATTTTTTTGAGCAATTGTCGCTCAGCAACACGTATGTATCAATCATTTCGCATATCATTGCTGAAATTTTCAGGTAGTGTTGGGTATTGCAGTAAATTGCTTCATGTGGTCGAGTTGTGACGTCATGGTTTACCAAATTGCCTGGAATAGAGGAACTACAATTGCCCGTGTAAGCGTACCTTTACAACATGGTGCCCAGTGTCATACTATTTTGACAGCTTCATACAAGTATAGTTCTTGAATTTCACAAAGGCCACTGACTCATGCTTGTGTTTACGTCGTATCGGTATACGTAAGGTACACTAAATGTGTGCGTTTGACAGCGCTTGCTCGCGACTGATTGGTCCGACATGCACGCACACATACGCAATGATTATGTAAACTACGTCACCATAAGTAAAGTTCACTAGTATTTTTGTTTGAGAAATAGGTCTTCTATAGATACTAATTTAGTTAAATGATACAAGTACATTCCCCGCGACACACACACAACTCTAGTAATGAATATAGGAAGCATTACATTTATTAGCGTTGAACATTCACACAGACAAACACACAATATGATATTGAATGCATACTAATAATAAAGAGCTTATTTTCCGTACATCATTGGAATTACTTTTGCTGTCTTAACTGATAATAATTATTTTAAGAAAAGTTTTTGGGAATGTGTTCGCAATCATATAATAATTTGAGAGAAACACTAATGTGTGAACTAAATTTGAATTTTATGAATATTGGTATTTTCAACTGTATTTTAAACAAACCTTTGAGCATTTGACGGGTTTAAAAAAATAATTAAAAGTGCCTGTGTAGCTGTAACAGAATTTTAGATAATTGAGCTGAATTTCAACTTTACAGTTATTAGGGTTCCGTACCTCAAAAGGAAAAACGGAACCCTTATAGGATCACTTTGTTGTCTGTCTGTCTGTCTGTCTGTCCGTCTGTCTGTCTGTCTGTCTGTCCGTCTGTCTGTCAAGAAACCTACAGGGTACTTCCCGTTGACCTAGAATCATGAAATCTGGCAGGTAGATCTTGTAGCTGACATTTGGGGAAAAAATCTGAAAACCGCAAATTTAGGGTTAGATCACACAAAAAAAAATTGATTGTGGTCATGAACTAATAATTAGTATTTTCAACTTTCGAAGTGAGTGACTATATCAAGTGGGGTATCATATGAAAGGTCTTCACCTGGACATTCTAAAACAGATTTTTATTTATTTTTATGCATCATAGTTTTTGCATTATCGTGCAAAATGTCGATAAAATACGATTGTACTACGGAACCCTCAGTGCGCAAATCTGATTCGCACTTGGCCGGTTTTTTTAATGTAGCAATTTTGAAGGGTTCCCCCGAGGCCCGAAAGTAGCATTGTCAAAATGTTTGTAATTTCCAATGTAACAATTTCACAGAAGGGCCCACGGGTATCCCATTTCTACTCCACGGGTTTCCCGAATTATAAATAATAATAATAACTTTCAATATCCAATGAATTACAGAAAATAAGCTCTCGCCTAAATACGATAACATCAAAATACGCGTGTACATACATATTGAATATATAGTTAAATTGTTATATTAAATTTACTTTAACATCGACATGTCATTATAATGAAAATGATGTTTTGACGATCAACGTGATTCAATGGAGTCCAATATTTTGAATATTTTTCGTCAAAAATTGTGGAGTTTTAGTGAAGATTTTTTTTTTAATTTTCTTTTATTTTGTTTTATATAATAATATTATGCTGTCCACAATTTCAACGTCTACGTTCTGTTGTTCTACAAGTTCGTAAGTAGATGTTGGATGCTAGATACAGTAATATTTCGTAAGCCGTACTTATAAAAACAATAAATCTAACACTAAATACTTCGGCCAGCCGTCTGGGGGTAACCTTCCGTTTAGATTTTGATATCAACTTGTGTTTATTTATGAAAATCTCTCTAACTCAAAGGAACGTTGACAAAATTTCATACATTGTGTTGAAATTGTAATGATCTATTATATTAATTATCATTAGAACAGAACTGTAACCAAAAACTTTAAAATAGGAGTTATTGATAATAATATTAAGTGACAGCTGATGACTATCAAAAAAGAACATTTTCATGAAAATATATTTTATATTGCGAATTTTAAAAGTGATTTGTTTGCACGGCCGAAAGTTTACCCCGGAAAAGAATCGAGATAAAAAGTATCTCTCATCTATTCACAGATATTCGTGCGTGTACGCATCCCGGTGTAAAGCTGAATATATAACGAGATGCCTCTCGTGTACGTTTGTACTCAACATCGCCAGGCTGTACGTGTAGCCGTGGGACGGCGGCCGAGTGACAAAAGAAGGGCGTAAAGTCGAGTGTATTATTGATTACTTTGAAACTTTCTGCCGTCATCGTCGGAGATTCCGCCCCGGGCCGGAGGGTCGGGCCGGGCCGGGCCGCGGGGGGCGCACGGGCCGAGGGGCGCGGGCGGCCCCGCTGCGGGCGAGGGGCGTGGGCCGCGGGCGGAGGGCCGGAGGGCCGGAAGGGCCGCAGGGCCGCGCTCAGACCCACGCCATCCAACCTTCGTACATCAGGCACAGGTTCTCTGCGCTAGTCGCTTCCGTTATTATGTAGTCCACCTGAAAATGTTTCAGGAAAATACGTCAAACACATGTTTTCCATTTTTCGAGTGCTTTTAGTGATTAATTGTCAATGTCATTAAAGTTTATTTTGCAAAACTGACGTTATATTATGATTTGTGTGTATAGGTCCTATCAAACAAAATTGACAGAGCGAGCTGGCGTCGTTTGAGTGACATTTTAGAAAATCTTATCTTAAGGGGACTCAGTTCGGTGCTTTCTTCATACAAACGTAGGAGGGAAATTACAACAATATTCGATATTGTACGCACAAAACTAAGAATTATATCGATTTATCTCGTCATTATCTAGGTTTATTGATATATAAAACATTGAAAAAAATATTGATTTAAAAGTTACGAGGCTCAAAAGATTCCTATTTTAACACTAAATTAATGACAACTTTGGGCGTAAATAAATAAGATTAGGGATATGAAAATTCTAAAACAATTTATCATTAGACGTAGTTTATTTATTCATTAGTTGAAATAACTTTACTTTGCAAACATAAATTCAGTAGTTTTTTCTCAAAAATACTTTTCCTAAACCCTTTTCGCGCGCTAGATTTCGGTGAAAATCATCGTGCCTCTCAACTTTCTCATACAATGTCAAGTGAAAAGCAAACATGTTACCCACGTGCGCTGCCAATTTCGGTCGAGCGTCCTGCGTCACCTTAATGGAGGATCTACATTACAGACAGTACCTGCATACAAAATCTCAGTTTGTAACAGTCTGGTTGTAGGTGAATGTCATGTAAGCATTTCCGATGTAACTTAATTTATTATTACTTTGTAACTACAATTTTTGGTACATGAATAATAAAAAAAAAAAAAAAAAATGTCAGTCAGTTTGCGGGGTACCTGGTCTTGCGGCTGCGGGCGGCGCGCGGGGGGGTCGCGGCCCTCCAGCTTGAGCCGCACGCGCTTCCACACCCCCGCCCCCGTGGCGCTCCGCTGCTCGCCCACTGTGGGAAACACACACACGTTATAGCGAGAGCCGTGACAGCATAGTGGTCAAGACGTCTATTCGGGAGGTCGGGGTTCGATCCCGGGCACGCAACTCTTAACTTTTCAGAGTTATTATGTGCGTGCGTTCATCACTTGCTTTAACGGTGAAGGAAAATATCGTGAGGAAACCTGCTTGCCTGAGAGTTCTTCATAATGTTCGCAAAGATGTATGAAGTCTGCAAATCCTCACTTGGCCAGCGTGATGGACTATGGCCAAACCCTTCTCATACTGAAAGGAGACCCGTACTCAGTAGTGTGGCGGCAATGGGTTGATCATGATGATTCATTTACAACCAGTAGCGTGCAGGTCATAAAGGCATAAAAGCACTGCTTACCCAAGTTGAAATGGCTCAATGGTCATTTTTCATCATGACAGCCTCTAAATACGTAACCTAACTGACTAATGCCTACCCTAGCTTAGAACCCTATGCACGCCACTGTTTACAACAATGCCGAACTCTCTCTCATACATCATTTAATTTGAGAGTTTCAAAATAAAATTATTTTTGCTGTGAAGGTTTAAAAAGTTTTGAATAACAAGTGTAACAACAAAAAAAAAAAAAAAAAAAAAATAAGTGTTATTTCTTGTAAGATGATACGGAACCTTCGTCTGACTCGCACTTGACCGGTTTTTTTCATACTACACAAACGTCCGTACAAATCCTCACCGTGTCTAGCGGAAGGGCGGGCGGAGAGCGCGGCTTGTCGCATCAGCTTCCGGCTGCCGTCCGTCGCGCCGCCCGGCAAGCTGACGTGAGATACATTCATACATAAACACGTGGAAATTAAACATTTCAATCACCCCGACCTGTCCAACTTAGCATCATATCCCAGCAGCTCTTGTTCAAGTGTTCAGTGGGCATGGCGGGTTTTCGGAGTACCTGCACAGGTTCAAGTGCAAGGAAGGTCCTGGCTGTGTCTGCGATGACAGTGTCGATGAGTCGATTTTACATCTACTCATCGACTGTCCGCAGCACAGCAGAATACGTGAGGACCTACACCAGCAAATACAAATAGAACTGTGCAGGGGCTCTATCCCCGCCATACTGGAGAGCACTGCAAGCCGGAAAATATTCTTATCATTCTGCTTGAGAATAGCGGGCTCCACTATAGAAAGGTTCACCACTATTTATTCACGAATATTATACTATATAGGTATAGCGGTAATATTCAGTATAAAGAGGTTCATTTGCACTTTACATATCTGTAATTTCAAGTTTCGGAGACACGTATTTATAGACATTTATACAATTTTAAAATGATTAACATTATAAATAGAAAACACGATTACTACATAGATTTCGTTAATATTCACTGGAAAGATATTAATTTGCACTGATCTTTACGTAATTTCTTAATTTCAAGACACGTAATCGCGTATTTTATACAGATTTATGTAAATAAAATGAAATTAATTAGGTCCCTAGCATTTTTAGAAACACAAAACCGCAAAGTATGAACTACGAACACATATAAAGATTACCATAACATAAACCTATAATACTTTTTTTTTTAACTGGTTTTACGGCTCTGGGATCTATAATAATCTTGCTGGGAACCAAAGACCAATAAAGTAAACTTAGCAAGATACTTTCTTTTTTAACTGGTTTTACGGCTCTGGGTTCTAATCTATACCTCCCCCCCGCTCCCACCATCAAGAGCGAGCGAAGCGAGCTCGGGACTTGGGGCACTCCGACTCGGAAGGGTTAGGTTAGAAGGGGATGGCGGGGCTCCGTCGACGGGCCCCGGTCGACGAGAAGAGACCACCAATATGGTGGGGGGTCTCTTTCCTCCCCCCCGCTCCCACCATCAAGAGCGAGCGAAGCGAGCTCGGGACTTGGGGCACTCCGACTCGGAACGGTTAGGTTAACCCACGAAGGGGATGGCGGGGTCTTACAGACCCCGCCATCCCCTTCGTGGGTTATTTCTTTTTTTACCACCCAGAAAAAAGTAGCCCCGCGAAGCGGGGCTCCGTCGACGGGCCCCGGTCGACGAGAAGAGACCACCAATATGGTGGGGGGTCTCTTTCCTCCCCCCCGCTCCCACCATCAAGAGCGAGCGAAGCGAGCTCGGGACTTGGGGCACTCCGACTCGGAACGGTTAGGTTAGAAGGGGATGGCGGGGTCTGTAAGACCCCGCCATCCCCTTCGTGGGTTATTTCTTTTTTACCACCCAGAAAAAAGGAGCCCCGCGAAGCGGGGCTCCGTCGACGGGCCCCGGTCGACGAGAAGAGACCACCACTATGGTGGGGGGTCTCTTTTCTCCCCCCCGCTCCCACCATCAAGAGCGAGCGAAGCGAGCTCGGGACTTGGGGCACTCCGACTCGGAATGGTTAGGTTAGAAGGGGATAAACCCCCCCCCCCCCCCCCCCTAACCTACCCAATCCTTAAGTTTTTTAAAACAGGCTACGCCAGAAGACTCGCTTTAAAGCCGTTTAGAAAAAAAAAGTTTACTTTACTGGTCTGTAGTCTGTACAGCAGTAGCAAAAGTATTATAGATTAGAACCCAGAGCCGTAAAATCAGTAAAAAAAAAAGTATTACAGGTGTTAACGGTGGTAACCTATGACAGTATCTATTGTATTTTGCGATTTTGTATTGTGTTTGTTTAGTTTATTCTAAAAATGCTAATTGTGATTAAAGTGATTAATTTTATTTAAAAAAATGATTTTCGAGCTCTGAAATTTTAACTTAGAGTTTCAGGAGCACCCCCTTTACTGCCCCCTATCCCAATGGATGGTATTGTACTCTATAGCAACCCCGAATAGCGAGAATAGTCATTGAAAGGAACAGAACCAGATAATAAAGGTCCAATGTTGTTTTCTATTATAAGAATACATAAATTAACATGGACAGAAATTGCATGGTTCTGTTCCTTTCACCTTGCACAAAATGACACTTCCGTCAACAAATTAGCAATAATTAATTATACGGAATAAAATTAAGTAAATTAAATAAATCATTGTAATTCTGTATTTAATAAAGCCTGAATAAAGAATAAAATAAAGTCTGAAAAAGTCTCTGACATCTTGTCAGGGGTGCGGTGACACTTGTCATAGCGACAAGTAAAAAAAAAAAAAAAAAAAAACTTAGCATCATATCGGTACTGATTCTGAGCACAACTAAATTTTAGAGTATTCGTTCTCTTCTTACTATTTGTACAGTGCGACAAGGCTCTTTTAGCGCGTGGCGAAAATCGGAACTAACGGTGCCGTCAAGTGTCCCCTTTGTTCTTGTTTGAATAGTCTAAGTCTTTGTTCTCCAACAGCGCCCCCCTGTCAATGTCATTCAAGTGCCAAGAGAGCCTTGTCTCACCGTGATATGAAAAGGACAGATACAGTTGGAAAGTTTTATTGAACACGTCAAACCTCGTCACTTTAGCTGCTAGTCGCGAGCGTATCGTTTAAATTTGTAGCGTGCACTAAAATTTTGTGTCTTTAAATGTAAAATTCATGTTTCGTCCTTTTTTAGCAATATTAAAAAGAAAAGGATTCAGATACTCTTGTTTAGCGAAAAACAACAGAATCAGGTGGATTGTATTGTAGTCGGAATATATTCCATAAGACAAGTGCAAGTAATATAAATATCAATGGACGACTCAGATCTCTACACCAGCTGTCGCAGCAGCTTAAATCCCGTGAGAACTCTTTGATTTTCCGGGATAAATAGTAGCCTATGTCTTTCCCCGGGATGAAATTTAACTCTGTACCAAATTTCATCAAAATCGGTTAAACTGTTAGGCCGTGAAAAGCTAGCAGACAGACAATAAGACAAACTTTCGCATTTATAAGATTAAGTATGGAAGTACGGATGTATAAGCGTGTTATTTCCGAGGTTTTTGTGATGCCGTTCACGGAAATGACGTCTATTATCAATTTCAAGATGGCGGACTTGTGTGCAGATAGAATAGAATAAAATACAATCTATATATATAAAAGGAAAAGGTGACTGACTGACTGACTGACTGAATGACTGACTGACTGACTGACTGACTGATCTATCAACGCACAGCTCTACTGGACGGATCGGGCTGAAATTTGGCATGCAGATAGCTATTATGACGTAGGCATCCGCTAAGAAAGGATTTTTGAAAATTCAACTCCTGAGGGGGTGAAATAGGGTTTTGAAATTTTGTAGTCCACGCGGACGAAGTCGCGAGCATAAGCTAGTAGAATATATTTTTATTCAAGTAAACTTTTACAAGTGCTTTTGAATCATCAACTAGTAGAAGAACCAGCAAGAATGCTGCTTTGGTTTAAATGTTTTTATATATATACTATCTAGCTAACTAATTGTAACTGTTTGTCTCTACAAATTAAAATAAAAAAAAAAATAAAAAAAAAAGAATATATAGATAGTAAGAATGAAATAGTATCTCTCACTCTAGCAGCAGTTGCAGCAGCAGCGGCAACTCGGCGTCCAACTGCGCGGCCGCACGCGCGGCGGCGCGCACGCGCGTCTCCGCGTCGGGCTCCGCAGAGATGCAGTTGATCTTCTCCGACACGCCGCGCCACAGTGTCGAGAACTCTTGCGCCGGATTGTCACCCTCAAATATTTATATTTATATTTATTACATTTTACTCAAACAGCGATTCTATTTTTTTAAATAATGCATAAATTTTGAGAATTCGCACGCCATTTTTGTAAGTAAAGACGTCTGGCGGTGAGAGTTGAAACTTCTGTGACTCGAATCTTTCTCTTCTTTACCGGCTTTGACAATACTCCTGTGCACAACGACGAGCCCACCGCCTTAAGTACGGGCGCCCTGGACCCAACACAGAACCGAGACCTCGAGGCCCTAAGCCAAGAAGGCAGGCCTTAGCCGACAACGGCTTAAAGGACGTTACGTTGACGTTAAGGCGCCACACCTGGGCAAGGAGGCCATGCCTCGAGGCCCGTACCTCCGTCTTGGCTTAGGTCAAACGGAGAAGACCCCGCTACTGTTCTCTTCTTCGATTAGCAACAGCTACTTGTCAATAGATGGCGTTTTAAAATATTTTACTTTATTTTTCTTTTTTTTTTTTTTTGAAATTTTTATTTTTTGTTGTCATAGCGGCAATAGAAATACACAATCTGGTTACACTTACATCGTTGAGCTGCAGCAAGGCTTGCAGCGGCCCCTTCAGCTCTTGCAGCAGGTTGTCGCGCGCCAGGGCCGCGTGGGCCAGCTTGTCCGCCGCGGCCCTCAGGGCGGTCGCGGCTCTCTCCACCTTACTCAGAGCCGCTGTACGTGATTCGTTGAGCGTGTTGGCCGTTTCCCGAACCAGCGCTGACACATTGCCCACCTGATAGACGTCATTAATTTTGTTACAAAATCATCACTATCATCATCGTCAACAGATAGAGGTCTACAGCTGGACATAGGTCTCTTGTATAAACTTTTACACGCCCAGCCTTGGGCCAGCTGAATCCGACGGCTCCCTGCGACTCGTTAAAAATGTTTCTTAGTAAATGTTGATGATGATGATTTGATGTTTTCTACGTAGATTTAAATTATTTTTTTAAATCCCGTGAGAATTCTTTGACTTTGACTGTTCTAGTTGGCGGCCATTTTAAATACGGACGGAAGTACCGCGAATGTTAACACTGACATTCATAAATCGTAGTCAAGATAGGGGCTTCTTTAGGGGATTCAGATGACATGTATCATATTCAACTATAATGCATTGCGTAAAGGTTGCATAATTTCGTGTGAATGGTCAACTAGAGAAGCCCCTACCTTGACTATGAGTTCCATCACTTCCAGTGTAAAAGAGCTGAGTTACTCTCAACAAGTTCTACTTCAAAAGTTTATTACCCCAGCTAGTTTTTCAGCATTGTTTTTTTTTTGTAAGATTTTTTGGTTTGATTTTTACTTAAAGTTATTCGGGAACAGAATAGAATATATTTCTATTCAAGGTAGACTTATTACAAGTGCTTTTGAATCGTTACAGTTTAATTTACCACTGGTTCGGAATGCCGTTCCTACCGAGAAGAACCAGCAAGAAACTCGGCGGTTGCTCTTTTCAAGTGATCAATTTACAATATTATTATGCCATACTGTACAAGCAATTGCAGCCCCGTGCATTGCTGGAGCGAGTCAAATCCAAGCTTTCTTATCATTTACATAGTCTTCCACTGTATGTATGGACGATATTCACTTACCCATTGTGAGTCGATGTTTCCCTCGGGGTGCAACATCTCCATCAGCGACTCCTCCACTGCCGACACTTGGAGGGAGTACTTTAGTGCCAGTGTGCAAGCCTGGAACCGGCAGACACACAATATAAAGGAAACTTGTTATCAGTTTGGTTATTGCTAGACTCACTGACGTTAGGACGGTGATCATTTCCAAAACATACCTTCTCCCAATGCGCGAGTGCAGTCTTAGCGGTCTTGGCGGCTTTAGCGGCCCTAGCGGCGCGCGCGGCCCTGGCGGCCGGCGCGGCGCTGAGTGCGGCAGCGACACGCGCGTGCGGCGCCAGGGCCGCAGCGGCTGCGCTCAGGCGACGCGCGTGCGCGCTTCGCGCTGCCCAACCCCCCTCCAGCGCGCGCACTATCGAGCGCAGCGCGGGGTTAGCTCCTGCACCCCACTTCACCCTGAAATTTTTATTGAAGCGAAACTTCATTAGGCGCAACTTACAATTAACTCCGATCTTTTCTAACAGCTTTTTATTTTATTTTATTTTCTGTAGTCATTCGGTCTAAATTGCCAAGAGATTTTCGAATGTAAGTCCCGCAAATTGCTATTGCGCTGAAGCCATGTCTCATTAACATCGAAATGAACTCTTCAAAATGGCTCATGGCCTGTAACACCTGCAAGATGGCACGACGATATCCAATGGATGCAGCTCCCCAAGAGCAGAGTGCTAATGAAGAGGCCTCACTCCTCAGCCCTGCAGTGGACTGCAAGAGGCTCTGGATGATGATTGGTTGAGTTACCTCTGATGTGCCGCGGTGACAAGGGTCTGCGTTTTAGCCGTAGCGTTGTCGAGGCGCTCCACGGCGCTGCAGAGCTCGCGCGCGCGCCGCGACAGCAGCGGGCTGGGATCTTGACTGCTGTTGAGGACCTGGAACATTACACCATGACGTCTGACTGTTCGTTCCGTACCATCGTTCGTAAATAATTTTTAATATTTTTATTTTTCATGGCAGCCATTTTAATTTTTTTAATATTTGTGGTTATTGTGGTGTGGAACCGTAATAGTGCGATTCATGAGATACAGGCTGTTGACTGACAGATGGTCGGACGGACGGACGGAACGGGTCTTCGGGTACAGACGCCAAAACGCTAAGTTGTAATGCAAAGTGTGTATCCTGACCTCTGCGTGTAGATGCGCGTGCGCAGCGGCCCTGAGGCGGGACGCGCGAGCCACGGCCCGGGCGCGCTCGGCGGCGCGGCTCGCCAGCGCGGCGCGGTGCGCGCGCGCGCGGCCCGCCTGCAGCGCGGCGGACAGTGCAGAGGCGCGAGCGCGCGCGCGCGGCGTGCCCACCACGGCGGCCTTCTCGCACAGAGACTCCAAGGATACGCTCCAGGAGGCGCCTGATCACAATAATTATGATGCTTATTCACAATCTCAAACTAGTAATCCCCCCCAAATAAGTATTGACACGTACCTTAAAACTAATTATTATAAAATTCTTACCAAAACAATACTGTGCACCTGTTTTCCGAACTAGTAGAAACTGTGTCTCGGAAAACAGGGCCTTCAGCTCGGTGAATACAAAGCTAACTACATACTAACTAACATACTAACTAAACTAAAGAGCTAAACAAAATAATATGTGCGTGGAAGTCCATGTTATCTGTGTTTGTGTGTGCGTGAGTGCGTGTGTGTGTGTGGGGGTGTAAGTGAATGAGCATGTATAATTTGCATATGTGAGTGTCTTTGTATATGTGTGTGTAAGTCCTTTTGAGTTTGGACCTACTTCGAATTGCCGCTGTTCCATCTATCAGAACAATTGTTAAGCTTTGGCTACATTAAGCATGGAAATAACGACCAGACTCTCGCAGAGCAAATTGTATTAATTTAATTTTTATTTGATACCTTAATTATTTTAAGAAAAACAAATGTAGCAAAAATAATGAAAAAACCCATTGATTTGCATGTTGTTTTATGGAGTAATTATGTACCGTGATTAAACTTATTCATATAAGATATTAATCTCGTTACCAATCTCTTTTTGTTCCACCTCAGCGTGCAAGTCCAACCGCGCGCGGCGCAGCAACAGGCACAGCACGGACGCCAGGGCTTTGGAGTGCACACCCAACACGCAGCGAGATACGTATTCTGCAGTGAACCTGAAACCATTCAAACCATCGAGCAGCGTAAGATCTCGTACCTGGGCCATATTTTGCGACACGATAGGTACCGTCTGCTGCAGACAATTATGATGGGTAAAATACCTGGAAAAAAAGGGGCGGGAAGAAGGCAGACGTCATGGCTACCTAACATCAGGGACTGGCATAAAAACAGTCGGAGAACTATTCCGCCTAGATTTGGATGAAATTTGGAATGGAGATAGATTATAACCTGGATTAACACACATAGGCTACTTTTTATCCCGGAAAATCAAAGAGTTCCCGCGGGATTTTGAAAAATGTAAATCCACGCGGACGAAGTCACGAGCAACAACTAGTATAAGTACCTATAACAAAATAACCACAATATATACATTGCACCCGTGCGAAGCCGGGGCGGTTCTCTAGTATCATATACAATTATTACTGTTAATACAGCATATAAGTATACATACCGCAAAATATTTTCAAATAAGATTTGAAATGAATGATTTTTCGAAATTTTTCTTTCATTTGTGCCACGAGACCTCTCTTCGTGCCAAATTTTAAGTCAACTACAGTCCTTGCAATTCACGAAGGCGAGTGAACTTTAGTTGTGGTTACATCGTTTACACGGACATTGCGTAAATGTGCGTGCATGTCGGACCAATCAGTCGCGAGCAAGCGCTTGCAATATACCGATACGACTCACACAAGCATGACCCACTCGCCCTCGTGAAATGCAACAACTATAGTCTGTTTAAGTTTCATGACGCATATTTTTATATGAAAATATATTTTGAAAAGCTGTAACTTTTTATTAAAATAGCCCTCACCGTCTAACAGGCTTGCAGAGCGCGGCGTCATCCAGCATCATGGCCGAAGCAGGGTGCATCTGATGTGAGTTAGGATTGGCGGGCGCGCCGCGGAACGCGCACGCCAGTTGCGCGCATAACGAGAACACCTCCGCCACGGTCTGGATACGACGGACTATGAAGATATCCTCTAGCACAGAGCGCAGGGCCGGACTTTGCATTGCCGCCTGAAAAAGACGATAAATACTTGCTAAAACCATCGAACTCTCTCAACTCAACTTTATTTCATTTGGCATAGCGGCGGCTACTCGCGGCGCGCTCTTATTGTACTTTTAACTTATTGAGTAATTAATTTAATTGTTATAGATTTTAAGTACGCAAAGAATGTCTTAGTTTAAGTTTTACTATTTAGAAGTTCTAGTTAAGCATGTTGAGTTAGCCTGTAAGTGAGTATACATTGATAGTCCTAAGTTTATATAAGTTTTCTTTGTATACTGTTGGCTTCCTATTAAATAAAATAAAATAAAATGAAATGAAATGAAATGAAATAAAATAAAATAAAATAAAAATAAAATACCCTCTCAGCACGATATTTTGAGCACAGTCACCTCTGATTGGCTGATTCTTACTTTTGGCAAAATTTTACTGCTGCAGCAAGAATAAATTAAATTCATTGTGATTTAAGCATGTGATAATTACAGGGGTGTTGAGTAGCCCTAGTCAGAATCATAAACTCACCGACATATGCATAGCATCATTGATATGATCGATCTTCCTCCACGCGGGCGGCGTGGGCGCGGCCAGGTGGTCCGCCAGCTCCCGACTACGGAGTTCTACAGCAGCGAATAGCCCGTTAAAGCCCATCAGCAGCATGCGCCCTGCAGACTGGTTCTCCCCTTCAGTTGTTGAGGATAGCAGGGCTTCGTATCTGGACCGCAGTTCTGCTGCTATGATTTGGGCACTGGCTGCTGGAGACTGCAAACAAACCATTCATTAGATAAGACATGTCTCGTCTAATGAAAGTCTAAAAGAGACTTTCGTCGTCTGTCAATTATATTTACCTCCATGTCCATCACAAGATATCTGAAATGCATTTCAAGATCTGTCAATAGATCATTCAAAGGAACTGGTGAATTCATGATCACGTTGTTCAGTTCGTTTATCATCAAAAGTGCAGATGGATCTTCAGAGTGCACTTTTTTGAGAGCTTCAGGTAATATGATGGTGCTAAAATTGTAGTTCAACTGTACCAAGTCTGCTAGAAGTAAGTTAGCGTTTCTTACGCATTCAACAGCCACTGGTAAAGAAGCATCTTCCACTGATGCAGATTGTAAAGGTAGAAGTGACAGCAGTTCCACGGCTTGCATAGATAACGAGCTCATGTCGTCAAGGAACCATTCTCCTTCCATTGAAGTCAAGTCTACGAGACAGTCTCCTGCGCTTTGTGCTCCAGTTTCCAACATCAAATATCTCCTGTTTAAATTGCATAGCATTCCAATCACAACACTTTCTAAAGCCGCTGCAGCCCCGTCCTCAGCTCTTACCCAATTGCTGATATTGTTCTTGGCCTCCATGTAAGCTTCCTGTGCTATAGCGATAGCATCAGGGCCACCTTCTTGCTGCAACCTTTCAAGACATTTGTTCAAATTCGCAGTGGCTTCAGCATTCATTTGTTGCAAACGGTAGTTGTAAGCGACGATTTGTTGTGAATCGCCACAGTTTGAATCGGAGTTGACTAATGCTGTGACTTGATTGGATACTTCGCGGCACACTTCGGGAGATTTGCTCTCTAAGGCTGCTGCGAGATATTTGCGGAACATCATTATACGGTGGTATTCTGTCTGACTTTGAGGGTAGTACTGCGAAACTGCGACATATTGCGTAAGAAGCTCAAGGCAGGATCTGACAAGGAGATTGGTTTGCTTTATGCTTTGGTTCAATTCTAATTCAGCTTGTTCGCACTGAGATATCATTGAGCTCTGTCCTGCATTAGTTAAGAACTCTTTTATGTGTTCAAATATTTGATTTTCTTCTTCTTCTTGTGGGCCAGAGAATTCTTGTACCCATGCCATTAATTGAGGTCCGTTTAGTACCTCATTGGTAGTGGCAAAACTTTCGATTTGTGTGTCAAAATCGTTAAGAATTTTTACGAGAGCTTTCATAGAATCCTCGACAGCATTCTTGGCTTGTTTGTAGGACGTGTACTTTTGTGAAATGGCGTACAACGGATGGTTGTTTAGATTGTTACCGTAGGCTTCAATCTCTTTTATTAGCGCCATTTGTTGGTGGCACAGCTGAAGTTTCGATTCAACAGCTTTGAACTCGTCGTTTTCCTCGAGCCATTTTTCAGCGCTTTGTTTCACTTCAGGAAGTATAGCCAAAAGTTGTTCCCTGAAATTACATAAACAAGAATTAAGCTCGGGATGAGATTTTGTGAATATTTAAAAGCGGATATCATTCGTGAGCTCACTAATAATTCAAGGTATGCTCGGCAAAGTTTTAATCAGAAACCTCATTAGCAAAAATAAATTATTTACAGTATAATTTCGTCCTCGGTCATGTGCGGTTACATAATACGTGTATATGGGATCAAGTTGAAGACAGCTAGCGAAAATTGTTGAATCATGTTAAAAAAATTAGATACTAATCCCAGTATTAATATTGTATGATGGTTTACAAACATAATATATAAGCGTATTAATTTGTGTGCCAAGAATCTTAACTGACAATATGCAAGACAACAGCTTTTCATATGGCCCGATAAGTAGGTCATCTGACCTGGAATCATATCGGAAAATGTGAAAAGGCAGTTTAACGGCTTGTAAGGGCACAGAAGGCTTTTTTTTTATCACAAAGGATCAAGTAAAATCGCCTTAAAATACTTACTGTAACAGTTATGTAAAAGCGCTATAAATAGTTTTAGTACTGGTGCTCATAAAATATTAAGCCTCAAGTTACGTAAAAGGTACGGTATTGTTGTAACAAAGAGTGGAAATTGGTGAGTCTAGGCGGGTGTCATAACAGAGGGTATAAATATTTGTGTCGAGAACTCGTCAGGGCATTATCTTCGTACAGTACACGCGTGTTACCGCTCGAGTAGGGTTACTACATGCAAGGATTTGTCAGGATTCTGGTCCAACTGTCTTTCGGGTTTTCGAGTATTGAATGAAAAACTGTCTGTATTTATTTTGAGGAGTCGGATTTAAATGACATTTTTAAATCAACATACAGAGTTACTTTGAGAGCGGTCAGTAAGGCGAGAACTGAATCTATTAGAAATAAGAGTTTGGTCTGAGAAACCATGGCGTAGATTTTAGAGAAGAGGCAAATTATATTAAAATACTCAAAAATCTTGTGCCCAGGCAGTTAAAGAATAAAATAATTTTATTGCAGCGATCGATAATAACTACTAAAATGTTACAACTTTTTAGTATGAATCAAGCTATCAGGAGTTTTCAGTAAAAAACAGACTTTGTCTGTGGAAGTTCCAGAGAAATCAGGCTTTGTCAGGACTTTTCTATTTTACGCATGGTAACCCTACACGCGAGTGGCAGCTCGTAAAGATATGCCCTTTGTATTTATTGCTTCCCGAATGGTTGCGAGTGAGAATACAGAATATTTTCTTCGGCGACCATTATCTTCTGCAATAACTACACTGTCATGTCGGTCGGTGGAGCGGAAACTTGTAGACGGACTGTTTATCAGCCTGGTTTCAATATATTGTATATGCGATGTCAATGTTATCGCAGTTATTCTTTTTATCGTCTTGTGAAATAAAAAGAGAAATCGTTTCTTTAGTTCATTTTGTTTTGAATGAATAGAAGATATTTCGGTAAATCTACACTATAATGTCTGTCTATCTGTCTGTCTGTTTAAACGGGCTAATCTTCGGAACGGCTGAACCTGTTTTGACGGCACTTTCACATACTAGAGGATTAATCAAGGAGTAAGATAGGTTAATTTTGTCACCGAAATCTCCCAGATTTCTTAACCGGTTTAAGTATTGTTTTTTAATCGATAGTGAAACTTTGCGATATTGTCCAATAATTTTTTTTTAATTCTAAATTCCAATATGGGCCCTGTCCACAAAAATTGATGGGATTTTTGTCTGGTATAAATTGATATTGGAGTTACGTACAATGTAAAGACTTTTTGAACTCGAGGATCCAACTCCTCAGCCCTGATGCTGTAAGGAATTGCATTTTTAAATCGTGGTGATGCCACGGGATTTTTAAAAAAGAAAATCCACGCGGACGAAGTCGCGGGCATCAGCTACTAGTAAATATTTTAGTTTGTAACGATGGGGCTGGCATATAGATTATCTGTAAAAGCCCCTTACAAAATATCAGATAAAAAAAAATGTAGTAAATATAAGTAGGTATAGCGCGTAACTGAGTAGGCTCCTGCGGCGGTGAAGCGGAGCGGGAGGGCGACAGTCACTGAGTTCACGTCATCACAGTACCCGTAGTACAAGATTTTACGTCTCACCAAACGAAACCAAATTCGAGAGTCGAAATACTTCCGCGTTACAGTAAAATGGACCTAAACAGCCTTGAATTGAAGTCAAATATTCAATGCCACTGATTTTAATTTCGCAATGTTTCCGCTTGGAGCGCTGGCTGTAGAAGTGTAGACAAACTTGAGCTTTAAAACAAGGCATTTAAGATCCAGTTTACTGTAACGCGGAAGTATTTCGACTCTCGAATTTGGTTTGGTTTGGTGAGACGTAAAATCTTGTACTACGGGTACAGCCCTCCCGCAACGCTCTACTACCTGGCACTTGAATGACATTGACAGGGGGGCGCTGTTGGAGAACTAAGGCTATTCAAACAAGAACAAAGGAAACACTTGACAGCAACCTATTTTCGCCACGCGCCAAGGTAGCCTTGTCGCACTGTATGCGTTATGCCTATAAGTTACATGCCTTCACCCGCACGTAGACCATGCGCAACGCGGCAGGCGCACAGGGTACTACCTACTATTCTCCAGTACCCGTAGTACAAGATTTTACGTCTCACCAAACCAAACCAAATTCGAGAGTCGAAATACTTCCGCGTTACAGTAAACTGGATCTTAAACGCCTTGTTTTAAAGCTCAAGTTTGTCTACACTTCTACAGCCAGCGCTCCAAGCGGAAACATTGCGAAATTAAAATCAGTGGCATTGAATATTTGACTTCAATTCAAGGCTGTTTAGGTCCATTTTACTGTAACGCGGAAGTATTTCGACTCTCGAATTTGGTTTGGTTTGGTGAGACGTAAAATCTTGTACTACGGGTACTGCTCACTGTACCAGGGGAGCATATCAACAGACAACAACTCACGTGACTTCGGCGGCGGTGTGCTTGAGCTCGCGCACGCGCACGGCGAGCATGGCGCGCGCGGCGCGCACGTGGCGGGCGCCGCGCCGCCGCCGCCCGCCGCCCCACTCCACCAGCGGGTCGTACACGAAGGCCTCCAGCAGCGTCAGCAGCGTCTCGCGCCCGCGCCGCATCGTGCGGATCACGTGCTCGCACGCCAGCCGGAAGATGCCCTGCGGACGAAATAAACTATTACTCATCATGAACATTGTCACTCAGCTTTTTCTAAATATACAGGAAGATTTTTTTGATTTTGCACAAATTTTTTTTGGTGGTTCTGTATCGTTAATAGAACACATTTCCATTCATAATTTTGTACCTTTTTTGAAATAATTTTTTTACCTTAAAATAAGCAAATCATGGTCATACTATTCGTATACAAAGCACGCTATAAGCATGCTAGCTGACTCTATTAGCATCTCAGATATTAAAGCGCGCAGAGGTCAACGGCCGCCACGCGCGTCATCGAGTGTGAGTGCGTGTATTTTAATAAACAGCTGAAGCACACGAGTAGGTAAAATAAAAAAATAAAAAATACGTGTTAATTAAAATTCGTTTCTATACAACATAAAAAAATGTGCAGAACCAAAAAAATCTAAATATATAAAAGGAAAAGGTGACTGACTGATCTATCAACGTACAGCTCAAACTACTGGACGGATCGGGCTGAAATTTGGCATGCAAATAGCTATTATGACGTAGGCATCCGCTAAGAAAGGATTTTTGATATTGAATTATCAAAAATCAATCATTGAAATTTGTGTAGTCCACGCGGACGAAGTCGCGAGCATAAGCTAGTCCTTTTATATATTTAGAAGACTATTCGTAATTAGATCCGCGCCCCTACTTTTGTCTACGTAAAGTGAGATATTATTTTATCTTAGAAAGACTAATAATGATAACGTTTGAAAACGGATATTAGGGCCTAATTTAGAGTTGAGAGCACTAGAGCGCGCTAATATACCCTGCTCTCTAGTCTCTACAGCACTGTAATGGTAGTAGTAGGCGTCCAATAGACGATAGGTTCTGCTTCAGTCAATGCCGCCAAACAAGAGTAATGAAAAATTGATGGAGCAGAGAATTATCGAGATAGTAGCGTGTGTTCGATGGGATTTCACATTATCCCCTATTTCAGTCTCTAGAGTTAATTCACATTGAGAGCGAATCCAGCGCAATTCTAAGATTGTTCATAGCATACTAGCTTATGCTCGCGACTTCATCCGCGTGGACTACATCAAACCCCCATTTAACACACTTAGCGGTGGAATTTCAAAAAATCCTTTCTTAGTGGATTGTTTACAAAGAACATATCCTCCAAATTTCATGTCTCTATAAGACCAGCGGTTTAGGCTTTGCGTTGATACCTATCAGTCAGTCAGTCAGGAGTTCAAATTTTTCATATAGGTACAGATTAATATTTATTTCACAAGAGTCTGAAAGCATATAATTAGGACGCCGCGCCGCGTGGAGGGAAGGGGTAAGACTGGGGGCACACGATGCGTTGCGGCGCCGCACCGCAAAGATTTCACCGTATCAGCGGGCACACGAGCGGTGCGGCGCCGCAACGTTGTTATGTCGCAGCGGCGCCGTAGCATCGTTGGACAGTCAGATAAAAGTGCGGCACCGGAGCGGTGTCGCTGCGTCGTCTTACATAGAAATATCTGTGCCATGTCACTCGATGCGCTCCGGCGCCGCACCGGACTTACAACCACCGAGACGAGGCGGGGAGGAGTGAATGCGTTGCGACGTCGGAGCGGCACCGCTCAGTTGTTTATGCGTCACAAGGTAGGACCATAGAGCAGAAACAAAGAGGAGATGTTGTATTAAGATTTCCCTATGAAATATCGAGTGACATTTTGCGGGGTGAGGGGTTGTGGAACGCCGCCCACTTCTCAATTTTCCATCTGCGGGTTAGTAGCAAAACTACTCGCTTAGCGACCTAACATCGATATATTGATGTCACTACATAGTTCAGCTATCTCACACTAGATGTCATTTTCTAGAACTATTTTAATAATTACGTATAAAATTACTTACAAATGAAATGTGATACCATTCATAGAATCAGAACGTCTGTCTGAATAACTTTGACACGATAAAACACAACACTTCATCCTTTTGTTCTTAAAAACGCGAAAACACACCGATAATACGAGTCTCAATATATGTGAACCTGACGAACGCAGACAGCATACTAACTAAGGCCCCGCCCACAGTGATGACGTCAGGACCTAGTTGAAAATCACAGTGCACAGTTGCTTAGGCCAACTCCTCTTTGTTTCTGCTCTATGGGTAGGACACTATGTCCAACGCTGCTACGGCGCCTCTGCGACATAACAACGTGCACGGTGAAATCCTTGCGCTGCGGCGCCGCAACGCATCGTGTGCCCCCGCTCTTAGTGTAGCAAAGTTTGCAACTCGTTACCTTACATTGTTGACGCGAGATTGTTCGTTAACAAATATAAACTTAGATGAGATAAACACTGGAGCTGTATAATGTATCTAACATGGCGGTGGTAAATATTAAATCTGTAATCTTCTACAATATATGTATATAGGACTTCTAAATTAGGTACATATAATATACCTACTCACTATGTGTTTCAAGTTTCGGAGCGATCTTGGTTGCGTATCAAAGTTTAATTTTTGCCAAAAAGATAACTGAATTCGGGGTTTAAACCAGGGGTGTTACGGATATTCGCATCCACATCCTCAAATGCGGAACATCCGCATTTATTCAGACATCAACATCCGCATCATTAATGCGGAGCTTTTAAAGAAGTGGGCGGGGCCAGAGTGGCGCGTGCTTTACGCGTGTTTGCTAGTTGATATCTTCGTATGCTAACAAAACCAACCAAAAAGTGTACAATGACACCCAACAAGGGTGTTAAATTATTGGCTTCCGCAACAACCCTGGTTTAAACTTTAAAGCTTCCAGAGGCCCTAGAGTAGCTTCCAAATTAATGTTAACTGTGCTTTTTAGGATTCCGTACTCCAAAGGGTGCCAACGGGACCCTATTACCCAGCCTCCGCTGTCCGTCTATCCATCTGTCCGTCCTTCCGTCCGTCCATCAGTCCATCCGTCTGTCTATTAGCGGGTTGTATCTCGTGAACTGTAATAGGTAGAGTTGAAATGTTCACATATTTTGACAGAATTGCCGCTATAAGAATCTATACTAATAAATAATCAAATAATAAAAATTACTAAACAGACGCGATTCAAAATTAAAATAAAATAATAAGTGTTACTTCTTGTAAGATGGTACGAAACCCTTCGTGTACGAGTCCAAATCGCACTTGGCCGATACGGGAGAGAAACAAAAAACTTTTCGTCGCTTTTCCGTCCATACTAAACGGCAGATTTATAACTGGAGAATTTTCGCTAGGGCCCCTGTGCGACAGTAAACTTAAACAACTAAGTTAAAGTAAGGTCAACTATTTTGGGTAACTTAGTCTACTCCACAGACCCACTTAAGAAGTTATTTTCGCTTTATTATTTAAGCAATTTAATATATAAATAGACGTCCTCGAAGCCGTAAACGCTCAGAACAAACTAAATGTCTGAGGACATTCTTAGCCGAGGCAATTCTCGCCGCAAACTCGCAGGCTGAGAGGAATGAAGCCTGCATGCCGGGCGGTTGGAACTAACAAGATATAGTCCGCGACAGGTTGAAATGCCAATCGGGGTATGAGACGGGGGGGGGGGGGGGGGGGGGGCGCACTCCCACACGACACCCGCGCTCGCCCGCACCGTGTCAGTGCGGGAGTTGTGCGGGTGTGCGGGGCGTCCCCTCTGATTGCCAATGTCAATGTTATCGCAGTTATTCTTTTTATCATCTTGTGAAATAAAAAGAGAAATCGTTTCTTTAGTTCATTTTGTTTTGAATAGAAGTTATTTTCGGTAAATTTATACTATAGTATCTGTCTGTCTGTCTATCTGTCTGTCTGTTTAAACGGGCTAATCTTCGGAACGGCTGAACCTGTTTTGACGGCACTTTCACAGCCAAGTAGAGGATTAATCAAGGAGTAAGATAGGTTAATTTTTTCACCGAAATATCCCAGATTTCTGAACCGATTTGAGTAATTTTTTTTAGCGTTTAAACTACCGTGAGTGATTTCCATTATAAATAATATCTGTCCCGGCTGACGTCGACTAAACACGTGAGTACAGCCGGGACAGATAGGTCATATTTATAATTTTATAGATAGGTATTATTTAAAGGTTTTTTTTATTTTATTTTTTAAATCGATAGATAAACTTTTTGACCTGTCATACATTTTATTTTATTTTATTTTATTTATTAGGAACACACACAATACATTAATTTAACACAAACTACGACACTTATAGACAAACACAGGCTGTTAAATGTATCTATAAAATGTGTACACAGCATTTGCAAAATATCTAGACAAATAAAAAGAACTTAACCGACTACTTAACTAAACAAATAACTAAGTTACTTAGGAGATGAACCCACCGTAAAATAATAAGAGCTTTTTTTTGAATTCAGTAGCTGAGTCATGAAATATGTCGATGCCAGGTATCTTTTTTGATATTTCGTTATATTTTGCACATATACGCATAATTGGGGCTTGATTTCCTAGATGAGATTTGGTGAAAGGTATATGGAAGATTTTTGGGGATATAAAACTGCGGGAGTGTCTATGTGGACAGTGGAACAGATAAGGATATTCGATTGAGAAGGTTATTACATTTAACTTTATTTCGTAAAATTTTATGTAGAAAGCACAAGTCAAGTATTTCGCGACTATTTCGAAGAGATGTCATGTTAAACTCAGCCAGTCGCAGATAATATGGCTGTCTGTGTGAGATGCCACTGACGTTAAAAGCTAAGTGTCGAGTAAAGGCGCGTTGTATACTTACATATATGCCATCTACCTACAAGCTTCAAGTTCCTACAATCTAGAGTGGCTTTGTTTTAATTCTGTTAAAAGTTAGCCCTTGACTGCGATCTCACCTGGTGGTAAGTGATGATGCAGTCTAAAACGGAAGCGGGCTATCTTGAAAGAGGTATGGCAGTTTCGTTAAAGCCCTTATCGGTTTCTGTGCGACATAGTACCGGAACGCTAAATCGCATGGAGGTGGGAACTGGCCACGGCTGAAGCCTCCCAGCATGTTCGATTCTTAACAAATTTTTAGTTCTATTTTCTTTCATTATAGTATAGTGAGTAGTGACATGTCCGTTACTTACTTACTATAAAAAAAAAAGGGTTCTGTACCTCAAAAGGAAAAACGGAACCCTTATAGGATCACTTTGTTGTCTGCCTGTCTGTCTGTCAAGAAACCTAGAGGGTACTTCCCGTTGTCCTAGAATCATGAAATTCGACAGGTAGGTAGGTCTTATATCAGACATTAGGGGAAAAATCTGAAAACTGTAATTTTGTGGTTACATCACAAGAAAAAATATATAAATTGTGTTCATGAACAAATATTGCGATTTTCAACTTTCAAAGTAAGATTACTATACCAAGTGGGGTATCATATGAAAGGTCTTCACCTGTACATTCTAAAACAGATTTTTATTTATTTTTACGCATCATAGTTTTTGAATTCTCGTGCAAATTGTCGAAAAAATACGACTGTAATACGGAACCCTCGTCGCGCAAGCCTGACTCGCACTTGGCCAGTTTTTTTTTGGAGAGTGACTAGTTTTATAAGTCATGGCTTGTGTTACTCAGTTATTATTGTCATAATCTGTTTTGTGATTGAAATTGCCCCTGCCAGGAATCGAACCCGGGACCTCCCACTTGTACACCACACCGCGGTGCTCACCACTGCGCCAGGGATGTTATAATATTTAGAAAAGAATAATTTGATAGCCCATTACGTAACATTAGTATCTATTACAAGTTATTGTAATTAATTTAATCGTCATTTATATAATAAATACTTAATTAACATACTAATTAACTTATCATTTATCCGACGCGATTATTAATAAATAATAACCCTTTGCCTACAGTCAATTGCGAACTAATATCACAAACATAGACTAATATATTCACAAATTAATAAAGTAATGAGATACCTAATTATAATTAGGCAGGTACTTAGGTACCTTATTAATTACAAACCAATTTAGGTGATGTTAAAATCACAGATAACAATATAAACAGCAGAAAGTATTGCACATCGAACTTTAAAAAGAGATTTCGGCTTCGTAGAGCGTCGTCTCTGTCACTCACACCTATGTGACATTTTGTCGGTCTCAATAACAGAGACAATGCTCTATGAAACTGTTATCTCTTTCTAAAGTTCGATGTGCAATATTTCCTGCCGGGTACTGTAATAGCGTTGATATTGTTATTATCATTGATTGTTTTGAACTATATTTAACAACTATAATATATATTGTTATGAACTAAGAATATAATATACATTGTTATGATCTAATATATAATTCGAAATATTATTTTCTACGGTGCCATGCGTATGGCATGCATACCGTTTTACGAACTACGTGCTCTGCCCATTGCCACTTCAGCTTCGCAACCCGTTGAGCTATGTCGGTTACTGTAGTTCTCCTACGGATCTCTTCATTTCTGATTTGATCACGTAGAGAAACTT
Organism: Maniola hyperantus; assembly: GCF_902806685.2. Taxonomy (NCBI): domain Eukaryota; kingdom Metazoa; phylum Arthropoda; class Insecta; order Lepidoptera; family Nymphalidae; genus Maniola; species Maniola hyperantus. The sequence goes on from NC_048549.1 coordinate 551,505, forward strand.
CAAACATAGCTCTCTCCATCGCCCGCTGAGTGATTCAGCTGAGGGCACATAGTTCGTAAAACCGAATACCGATAGACGTTGGGGTCCTAAGGTGCTGGAATGGCGACCTTGCACCGGAGGAGGAGGAGGAGTCGCAAAGAGCCGCTGGATTCAGGCGGCGCAAGACCGTGGCTTGTGGAAGTTCCTACAAGAGACCTACTCGTATGTTCAGCAGTGGACGTCTATCGGTTGATGATGATGATGACATGGCATCGTACAGAAACTACATGCGTTTACTCTGTGCTGAAACGCTAAATTGTTCGGCGGTACTGCCGAGAATCGAACCCGAATCCTTACCACTGCGCCACGGAGGTGAACGCTATTGTTGTGTAAGCGATAATTGCATATCACAGAACCGCAGAATAGCGCTGATGCTTGTTAGTAGTACCAATAAACAACAATGGCTGACGGGACGAGATAATTGCTGGAATAAATTATAGCTAACCACACTGCACTAAAGCATAACTACGTCAACAATCATCATCATCGTCATGATCATCATGACCAACCCATCACCGGCTCACTACAGAGCACGGGTCTCCGCTCACAGTGAGAAGGGTTTTGGCCATAGTCTACCACGCTGGCCATGTGCGGATTGGTAGACTTCACACATCTTTGAGAACATTATGGAGAACTCTCAGGCATGCAGGTTTCCTCACGACGTTTTCCTTCACCGTTAAAGCAAGTGATATTTAATTACTTAAAACGCACATAACTCCGAAAAGTTAGAGGTGCGTGCCCGGGATCGAACCCTTATCTTATGCTCTCAGAAAGAGAAAGGTTTGGCCATAGTCTACCACGCTGGCCAAGTGCGGATTGAAGACTCACAAGTCACACGCCTTTGACAAGGCATGCAGGTTTCCTCTCGTACATTGAATGTACATACTAACAAACTAGCTAATGCCCGCTGCTTCGCCTGCGTGGATTTATAATACGTTCAGCCGTTCCGAAGATTAGTCCGTTCAAACAGACAGACAGACAAAAATTTTAAAAACGCGTGATTTAGTTCAAATAACCATATGAGCTTAATATGAGGTAGTCATTTTGATATTACAGACAGACAGTTCAATATTATTTATTAGTATATAGAGTATAGATATATTCAACTTTCAACGAAAAATTAATATTTCAACAATTTCTGAAACAAAAGTACAAGAATATTATGAACGTTCTTTTATGTGTTGTTAGAAACGTTTGTAAAAGGCTTTATTGAAGCGTGTCTAGACTTCAACCTCCTACAACTACTAGTAGGTGCACTACGACACAGGCTGCAAATATTTTAGGTCTATCCCTAAGGGACGTGGGACGTGCTCGCCGTTCCAGTAAAGGTGGTTACCCACGGTGCATGCGTGATAGTGCAAACTTGAGCTCATACGGTACGGTATACCTACCTACAGTAATAACTTCATTTGTAAACAAAGATTTTGAACTTTTTTAGGATTCCATACCTCAAAAGGAAAAAAGGAACCCTTATAAAATCACTTCGTTGTCTGTCTGTCTGTCTGACCATGTCCGTCGTGTCTGTCAAGTAAACCTATAGGGTACTTCCCGTTGATCTAGAATCATGAAACTTGGTAGGTAGGTCTTATAGCACAAGTAAAGGAATAAATCCGAAAACCGTGAATTTGTGATTACATCACAAAAAAAAATTAAAATGTATTTTCAATTTTCAAAGTGAGATAACTGTACCAAGTGGAGTATCATACGAAAGGGCTTCACCTGCACATTCTAAAACATTTTTATTTATTTTTATGCATAATAGGTCTTGATTTATCGTGCAAAATGTCGAAAATACAACTGTAATCTCGGTGCGCGAGTCTGACTCGCACTTGGCCGGTTTTTACTACTTTAATTAATTTTTTTTTGTTATCCACCAAAGCCCTCAGACAAATCTGGCGATGCTATTCTTCGGGATTCTATTACATACTTATATCTACTATTTTTCATTGAGGGAGAGGAGATTCCAATCAATTAAGTACGTGTAATGAAAAGCCACACCCTTATTTCTGAGTGGTTCAGAATAAGGAAAACGACGCAGAGATTCTAATTTTCTGATGCGGTAGGTGTATAGTAGGTACCTACTTCATATTAAACAAAAAAAAAATGAATCCATGAAACAGCAATGCACGCAAAGACCTAGAGGCAACCTAAGGGTATGTTTCAATCTCGAACGATATAATATATCGATATAATATTATAGCCTTAGCAATACACACGAATCAGTACAAAAATGCCGCTCACGATCTCACGCGTCGTGAGAAACCAGCTTTACGCAGATAGACCTTAATATGATATTCATGGACACTTACACTTGGATCCGGAAGCAAAAGTAATAATGCCAAAAGTCGGGATAAACCCTAGGATTCTATGGGAATATCAAATTGCCGCGACTGGGGTGTTTAAATATTGACAGCATCACTTTTCTATTTCGTATCTGTTTTCAGCTGCTTTAGCAATTTGCGGGACTTATATGGAGCCCTAGAAAGGTAATAGTTCATGAGTCACCACGTCGTCTCTAATGAAGGATTTGTTCATGTTAAGTCGAGCGTGATAGATCGACGCTGTGATTGTATCTTCGTAGTTCGTGTCGCACAACATCACGCAAGTCATTGACTCGCGTCTTGCGACCTTACCTATTGGCTTCACATGAATTGCTAATGAGGAGGCGCTGCTGTGTTGATTGAATTGATAGATGATAACATTCTGTAGGAGAAATAGGAGAAAGCTGGAATATCTGGGCCATGTTATGCGCAACCCAAAATACGATCTACTGCAGCTTATAATACAGGGCAAGATAAAAGGCAGACGTAGACCTGGCCGTAGACGAATATCCTGGCTCAAGAACCTTCGCCAGTGGTTCAATATGAGTACAAGACCACTGTTTAGGGCAGCAGTAACCAAGATCCAGTTAGTCTTAATGATTGCCAACCTCCTCCGGTAGGAGATGGCACTTGAAGAAGAAGAAGAAGATAACATTCTGTTCCTCAGAAATTCATTAGTTTTTTATTGATTTAAGACTGCGATCTTATCTGGTGGTTAGTGTGTGTCTTAATAATGATGCAGTATAGGTCCTCTTTATGCAATAACATTATGGTAGATTCAGAAAAAGGTACTTTCAGAATAACATTTGCCATACAAGATACAACCTATTCGTATAACTTCTTAAAACTTCTAAGTGGTGGATGTAACTACAACTTTCACCACGTTTGGAAAATTTCACGAAAAATCTTCATAGTATGTATACAAAAAAATCCTGAAAGGCCGGCAACGCATCGGCAGTTCCTCTGGTGCTGCAAATGTTCATGGGCGGCGGTAATCACTTAACATCAGGTGACCCGCCTGCTCGTTTGCTCGCTATCTCTATTAAAAAAATACATTTAGCCTTTAGAATACGCAAGCTCACATTTCAATACAAGTTTGTAACATTGAAAACTGTATATACTTTGTACTGTTCGAAAACCAATACCCGAGAGAAATCTAGATATATCGGAGCACATTTACATACAATATAGAGTATGTCCGTCCGTAGCTTGCTATGCATACTGTAACAAGTTTTGAGGCAAAACTTTAAGCTAGTTAGGTGCAGTGTAATTGAGGCTAAAGTGCTATTAGTGTCCATCCCGCGTTGCTAAGACAGTTTGCTACTTGGACACTAACTAATGTCTGCGTCAGGCTACTAGGGCTGGCTTCACATTAATGATAACTACTAGTCAAAATCAGCGACTTTTTATCAAACGTCAACATGCTTGTTTGGTAGCACGACAGGGAGCTTGTATAAAAAACACAGATGTGACGTTATAAACGATTAACCGCACGCCCGGTAGAGTCACATAATATTATACGTACCTACTTCAATTTTGATTTTACTTTCTAATATACTTGAAGAACTTCAAGACTTTCAACCTATGACTTTAAAGTTAAGGCTGAATGAGACAGGAGAAAAATGCAAGTAGTTACGATAACAACTTTATTGCAAGCTAAACGAACATTAAATGTTAACATCAAATAAATAATTAATTACTAAATAATAATGTCTAAGCTAAACTAAATCTAAAAACAAGTAGGTACTAGTTTACAACCATATCACTACCCACATTATTAATGCGAAAGTGTGTTATTTTGTTGGTTTGTCCTTCAATCACGGTGCAACGGAGCAACGGATTGGCGTATTTTTATGCATCGGTATAGTCAAATACCTGGAGAGCGACCACAGATTAGAGAAGTAGAGCCTTTCTCTAATCTGTGAGAGTGACATAGGCTACATTTTATTCCGGAAAACAAAAGAGTTCCCACGGGATTTTTAAAAACTAAATCCACGCGTACAAAGTCGCGGGCGTCAGCTAGTAGGTAATAAATATTTAACTAAGCTTCTACGATCTTCTAGAATTTTCTCTTTACAAATGTGACAGTTCTATTCTTAATGTGCTTAAAGATCTTAGGCGCATGCCATTTCTTTTGCACACCATTAGAATGTTCTAGAACTCTTGATGTAGACGGTCTAACTGGACTAGAATCATCATCAGAAAAATCGTTCAAGTGATCACAGGAACCCCCATATCCACTGCTGCATGGACTATTTGTTCTTACAGAATCCGTGGAACTTATTGAATCTAAATCACTTTTGGACGGTATTCTTGATATGGAGATATTGGAAAAGGAATCCACCCTCTCCGTTTTACACCTTCTATTTTCCATATTAAACGTCTTCTGTTCTTTTCTAGTAGTCTTCGAAAACTCATCAGAAGAAAAATGAGATTCATTCGAGTCTTTATTAGCTGGTATATAATTTATGGCCTCGAAAGACTTTTCTACAACTTTAGACGTCTCCAAATTGGACATGGAAGCAGTTCTCTCTTTCACACACTTGCTGTTTTCTATAAAACGTTTCTTCGGTACTCTTCTAATAGTCTTCAAAAACTCGTCAGAGCAAAAAGTAGATTTATCGATGTCTATAACAGCTGGTATGCAGGGTGCTGAATCGAATGACGTATCCGATACGTCCAAATCTACAGGAGGACCCCACTTGCGATCCAAAGCGCGGAAAGCGACTGATAAATGTAAATGGAGATCCATTTCGTTTGATAACAAAATAATTAATGATATAATTTCATTGATGTTAGCTGTTTTATTATAATTTTGCTATCCCCACTCTTTAAATTAATGTTTAATGCCTCTCGTCAACTTACCAATGTATGTATTAAAATTAATTGCGCAATAATTAACGTAATAGCTTGGTGAAGGGTTAATTGATTTTGGATTAATGAGTAATTAATTAAACCAAATGATTAATTATTTAACAATGTGGAATATAATCCTTTATAATGGGTACATGCCATATTGCTGGTTAATTAAAATCTGTTAAATAAGGGCTCAAATAAAATATATTTTTTAAACGGTTTGTTCTAAAGTACAACTTGTAGTGCAGTATCTAATGTTGTTCTTAAATATATGATACAAGGACAAAAAACTGGGCAAGTACGAGTCAGACTCGTGCACCGAGGGTTCCGTACTCGGGTATTTTTTTTTCGACATTTTGCGCGATAAGTAAATGAAAAATTATTATGCATAAAAATAAATAAAAATCAGTTTTAGAATATACAGGTAAAGCCCTTTTATATGATACCCCACTTGGTATAGTTATCTACCTTTGGAAATTGATAATACTAATTATTTGTTAATTAAAACATTTAAATTTTTTTGTGTGATGTAACCACAAATCCACGGTTTTCGGATTTAGTTCTTTACTTGTACTATAAGACCTACCTACCTCCCAAATTTCATGATTCTAGGTCCACGGGAAGCACCCTATACTTTTCCTTGACAGACAGACAGACATACAACGAAGTGATCCTACAAGGGTTCCTATTTCCTTTTGAGGTACGGAACCCTAAAAAGATAAAAACACATACTTCTCATTACATTCATGCATTTTATATTGACCTAACAACCTTCTGCAGTTTCAGACTTTCAGGGTAAATTGTGAAGGCTAAGAAATTAACAAGTTCTACCTGTAAGCGCAACACTTCACTAAAGACATTTTGTTCCGAAACTTTTATTCAAGACCTCTATTCGCTATGACATTGAAATCGTATCTTGTAACTGCAATGGCGATGATAAATGTCAAAAACATAAATTATTTATTAGTAATTATTAATTAGAGGGTCTTCCAAAATTAGAAAATCCACATCCACTGCTAGTTTTAAGTTTACTAACCATTTTAAATTATTGATTTAACTAAAACAGTACGCTAAATTACGTGAAATATATATGACGTCACATCTGTGTATTTCATACAAGCTCCCTAAGCGAGCGTTTTGACGTTTGATACAAACTAGCTGATTAATGTGGACTTTAGGTTATCTTTTATTCGTGTTTTATGTGCTTTTATACACTTACCTACTTCTATCAAAGCGGGAATTGTTGAGTTTTCAACTGAAACATTTCATACCAATTCTTTTGTTTTAATATTAAGTTTTCAATTGAATATTTTCTCTTCAGATAACGAAATATATCATCTTCCCTATCTATATTGGTGACGCCGTTAATTTTTTTTTATCCATACAACTACACAATGCGGTAAAGCGACTTTTAGTCGACCGACACGTCGCTAGTATAGTTTTAGCCCTAAACGTGTAAAAGCTAAAGGTGACGCAACTAGGGCACAGAGGGCACGTCCGAACTTTGCCGTACGATGGAAACTTGTTTACTTAGATGCGAGCAAAAATGTAATGACTTGACATAAGTTTGTTAACACAGAAACTTCACACAAGGCTCCGTAGTTGAAAACACACTCGTAAGTCGTACGAGACTGTAATATTTTATCTTTAAACCACACGGGGTATATTATAGTAACGTTGAGAAAGCATTTTTGAAAATTCAATCTCTAAAGGAGTAAAATAGGGGTTTGAAATTTTTGTAGTCGTAAAAATAAACGTTTTTTCTTCTTCTTCTTCTAGTCCACACGGGCGAAGTCGCGAGCATAAGCTAGTCTCTACATAGTATAAAATAAAGTCGATTCCCACTGTCTGTCTGTATGTATGAACGCGTAGATCTTTTAAACTACGCAAAGGATTTTAATGCGGTTTTCACCAATAGATAGAGTAATTCAAGAGGAAGGTTAATAGTTATAGTTTATTATAAAAATTAGAGATTCCTAGAGAAATTGAAATAATGTGAATCAGGTCGGAAAAAAATCCTCTCATTTGTGAGTTTCCGAGGCAATGACACCTCAATGACACCACATTAGTATCTACATTGCACCCATGCGAAGCCGGGGCGGGTCGCTAGTAAGGCTAAAAATATATCACGTTGACGACGCGACCACGCGACGTCGCGAGCAAAACAACGGTCGTGCATGGAGTACTGCAGACACCTCTATGATGGCTCCGCTAAGTACCAACTAGAGGCTCTGGATGCCGTTGATCATCGAGCTAGGAGACTCATAGGCGAAGCCTCTCCGTTACTGGTGAAACTTCAAAGTCTTGATCACCGCCGCAAAGTTGCCGGCTTATCGGTGTTTTATCTCTATATATAAAAATGAATCGCTGACCGTGTTGCTGATCGCAAATCTCGAGAACAGCTGAACCGATTCCGCTAATTCTTTTTTTATAATATTCCTTGAAGTACGAGGATGGTTCTTACGGAGAGAAAAATTTAAAAAATCGTCTGAAAAAAATCGACTGTGGCGGTACAAAGTTCGCCGGGGCAGCTAGTAATGAATAAAAAGAAACCTAGGAAGTAGGTTACCACATACAATAATCAAACAATGTAACCACAAAGCAATTAAAGACAAACGAAGCATAAAGCATAAACGACTTTCCTACGCTCAAGTTCCCTCCAGGAAATGTACGGCGACTTTTCAAGGTGGTCCCTATCTGCTTCACTTGCACGTGGACTTTTTACTCAGACAAAATTAAAAAGGTTCAGTTAAAAAGAAAAAGACGGTGTCATGTGCCAGGTTTTCACTGAACTATTTTCTCGACTTTATCGGTAATTTCCACGATAATTTTTTTTATCTTTTTTTGTTAATTATTCAGATACAAGCTAGCCCATGCCTGAAATCTTACCTGGTGATAAGTGATGATGTAGTCTAAGGTGGAAGCGGGCTAACCTGGAAGAGGCATGGCAATTTTTATTAAACCCACAGCTCCTAATACCACACAACCCACAAAAACCACACACACACATACACATTTTTATAAAACCCACAGATACTTGCTAATTATTTATTCATGAACAAATAATTAGTATTTTACGGAATAGTCCAGCAGCCGCCAAGGTATTTTTTTTCTGATTAATTACAACCTGGATTTTCGTGAGAAGATTCCGTTTAACAAGACGCCCAAGTTTTGTTCTGTGAAAATCTGGATACAGGTAGCTATTGTACTGCGCAGGTGCTTCACATGTCGATTTGGTGGGTAGTTGGAATTGTCTGAATAACAGTAAGTATTTTTTTGAACATTGAGATAATAATAATTGGATAATAAACTCGGTAAAACAATTGTCCTACAAAATTAGTGGTATGACTGGAGGGTCCTCCACTCCGAATATGTCAAATAACGAGGTCATAAAAATTATGAATAACTGATTTTTTTGTATGCAGCTTAGTAAATATTTGTACAATGAAATGGCATAGTCCTACAAATTTAGTGGCATGTTTTCCCAGTCGTTTAGAAGTTGTCCATTTTATGGTAGCAATGCGAATGTGTGTTTGTTTGTTGGTTTATTGGTTTGTTGGTTTGTCCTTCAATCACCTCGCAAGGGTGCAACGGATTGACGTGATTTTTTGCATGAGTATAGATAAAGACCTGGAGAGTGACATAGGCTACTTTTTATCCCGGAAAATCAAAGAGTTCCCACGTCATATTGTGCCGACCCAATATGGCAAAATACATTGACATAAATTAGTTCGTATGGACAGGGTTATTGAACAAACAAAATGGCACCGACTCAGTGGTGCTATAGCACCAATGCAACCTCAGTGACGTCTGGATTACAAACGGGTCGTTCATTAGTATATCTAAGAGGTGGAGCTGATTTATTTGGTTTCTAAACCGTGAAAAATTTTGTTTGCTTGACGATCTTGTCATTTATATCGATGGGCAAAATATTATAATAATTTCGCTGTGAATTTGGAAAATTACCTATATTTATTTGCAGACTTTTATATAATCAAAGTTCACTTATTTTAAATCAACATTGTATTTTGCTCATTACCATAATATTACAATCATTTGAATTGCAAATATATTCGGCCCAATTTGAACATTTTGTCAAACATTTTATTTTCGTATTTTGATTAACTTTCTACAATATTTAGGGTAGAAACATACTTTTGAAAGCGACGCGACCTGGTGAAACGCTACGTGTATCAAGTCACAAGTGTCAGTATCCCGAAAAATCAAAGAGTTCCTACGGTATTTTTAAAAAACCTAATTCCACGTGAACGAAGTCGCGGGTGTCATCTAGTGTTTTATAATTTGAAACTAAAACCGGAGGCAAACTTCGCGAGGAATAAAGCCTTAATTAGAAAAGTATAATTATGAAAATAGAGTAATTAAAGTTAGGACCAAAGTTTTGACTTTGTTAACACAGCGGGCGTATAACAAAAATAACAAAAATCCCTATGAATGTAACGGCGAAGCTTTTAAATCAAATAATGCCTTCGACTTACCTCAACAAATATACGGTTGGCACAACATGTAATAATAATAATATTAATAAATAATAAATACACTTTATTTGCACAACCACAAGAGGGATTACATTAAAGAATAAAAAACACAGACAGAAGGAAGATACAAAAGGCGGCCATATCGCTAATTAGCGATCTCTACCAGGCAACCTTAAAGATTGGAAAGTAAAAGGAAAATTAGCCTGCAGGTGGTGTGTAATACACTAATAAACATACATTCAAATAACTGATACATACTAATACATAAACCACCACAACATGTGTTCTTCTTCCACTCACTTCTGTCATCCGTCAACGTATTGTCCACCCCTTTTAAGGCTATCCACCCCTTATACGGTTGATTTGATATGAAAATAAGAGGTCAAAGATTTTAAAGGTATATTTAACAGTTTGCCTGGATTGTCAAGGTTAGGTACAGGTTACGTGTCTTACCCCAAAAGGAGAGCAAGAGTAAGGGCCGCCGCATATTATATTATCAGAAAAATATCTGTCAGAAAAATCTGACGCACGCCCGTAGCTAGGTATATCTACTCTGCTCAAACATTTTGTAGACCCCGCAGACAATCAGAATTTTGCCGGAAACTAAAGTTATTTTTTTACTTTGTGGTGGTTTTGGAAGTCGGTTTTTTTAATATTTTTTTATGTCACTCAAGTTCTATCCACGTTGCATTGGTAAGATGTAAAATCTCAAAATTATGTGCGAGATGTGCGGACGGTCGTCCAGCGTGCGTCAGAAAGTTTTCCGATAATGTGCAGCGGTCTAAAGTGGAAGGCGAACTCAGCGCGGCAAGTTTTAATGAAGTGTCGCCGACAAATAACAGCTGACTTTACCAAGTTCAAGTGTTGCGAACTCGCCCCCGCTGTAACTGAATCCGCGATGGATTATAAACGATAATACCTACGATAAACTAGGTTTTAAGTACGGCTTCCTAAGCGATTTTCTTTCAATCTAATAATAGAAGCTGACAGAAGAATTCAGCTGGGCTGGGCAGCATTTTCAAAGCTACGACAGGTCTTAGAACTGTCGATACCGCAAAGCCTTAAGACTAAGGTCTTCAACGAGTGTGTCCTACCTGTGATGACGTATGGAGCGGAAACGTGGACACTGACAGTTGGCCTCGTCCACAAACTAAAAGTCGCTCAGCGTGCTATGGAGCGAGCTATGTTGGGTATCACTGAGGGATAAAATCCGGAACGAGCAAATTCGCAGAAGAACAAAAGCGACCGACATAGCTCAAAGGATTAGCGGGCTGAAGTGGCAATGGGCAGGTCATGTCTGTCGCAGAACCGACGGCCGATGGGGCAGACGTGTGCTGGAGTGGAGACCGCGTACCGGTAAGCGCAGTGTGGGACGACCCCCAGCCCGCTGTACCGATGACCTGAAGAAGGTGGTGGGGATCGGATGGCTCCGCACGTAGCTCTCTCCATCGCCATTGATGTCACCAGTCACATGTTATGTCGGATCCACTGAACCAATATGGGTTTTGTCACAGAATACTCACGTTCATTTAAACCTGACATCGTTTTTGTTGGAGCGATTAACGTTACGTAAGGGATCCAAACGTTTTAATCTCCAAATTAAAAGGTGACCTTTATTAAGGGCAGGTTATATCATTCCAGTTGTATAATTGGAGTTTCTCTACGTGATCAAATCAGGAATGAGGAGATCCTACCTCAACGGGTTGCGAAGCTGAAGTGGCAATGGGCAGGGCACATAGTTCGTACAACCGATAGACGTTTGGGTGCCAAGATGCTGGAATGGCGACCTCACACCTCGAAGACGCAGTGTTGGAAGACCCCCCACTAGGTGGACGGACGACATCAGACGAGTCGCAGGGAGCCGCAGGATGGGTGCGGCGCAAGACCGTGGCACGTGGAACTCCCTAACAAAGACCTATGCCCAGCTGTGGACGTCTATCGGTTGATGATGATGATGATTCGTCTGGGAGTATCCTACCAGAGAGCAACGGAGACCGATTAAATTTTATTGAAACCGATTAAATTAGATTGCACTGGAATAAAACTATGCTACATAATTCCAGGCGGTGATAGTCTAGTGGTGAAGTCGTCGGCCTATTCGGGAGATCGTGGGTTCCATCTCGGGTTAACCTTTAACTTTTTGGAGTTATGTGCGTTTTGAGAATCTAAATATCACTTACTTTAACGGTGAAGGAAAATATAGTGAAGTAACCTGCATGCCTGAGAGGTCTACAAATGTGTGAAGTCTGCCAATCAGCACTTTGCCAGCGTGTAAACCTTTCTCATTCTGAAGGGAGACCCGTGCTCAAGTGAGCCGGCGATGAGTTGATCCTGATGATGATGATGATGATATAATTCCAGTAGCAATACAGCGCTGGTCTGGTTCGCTGGAAGTTGATGAAATAATGTGAACGTCGTTTGGAACCGAAATTCCGTTATTTTAACGCAAATCCCGAGGCAGGTAACAACAAAGGGTATATTTTAGTTTTCATTTTAGACAGTTTCCACAAAGGGCACTTTCCTGCGTTATTTAGTGAAGGCCTCTTCCCGGGATATTACAACTTTTACGGAGGCACGAAAATCTCGATGAGTATTTTGTATTTTAGTTAATTGTATTAAGTACAATTTTTTTTAAATTTTCATTCATAGGCCTTCCCAAGAGCACGCCACCACACACAATCCTCCGACTTCCTCATCCACCCACTTGCCGCTATCTTCCTAAGGTCGTCAGTCCAGCGGGTTGGAGGTCGTCCCACACTGCGCTTGCTGATACAATTAAGAAATAGCTGATATGTTTAAGTACAATACCTACCCGATTTATAGAATAGAATAGAATGTTTTTTTATTCATGTAAACTTTTTAAAAGTGCTTATGAATAGTCAGGTAGTTTTAATTTACCACTGGTTCGGAATGCCGTATAGTATTGGATTATAGTTTATAGCTCCAGTGTTGGAAATTCATATTGGGCGACTTCGTCCGCGTGGTTTACACAATCAAACCTCTATTTTACCCCCTTAGCGGTTGAATGTTCAAAAATCTTTTCTTAGCGGATGCCTACTCACAATAGCTATTCTCAGTCAGTCAGTCAGCTTTTCCTTTTGATGATACACTACCACGTATTATAACTTGTATAAGTAAAGTTCGCTATATAAACGGATGACTATACAGTATGGAGTATACATACAAATATACTCCGACGGAAATTGTGTCATTTTCAAAAATAAAAAAATAATCCGTTTAGAAGTTTAGAGATTTTTTGTGCTTTTCTAACAATAATTTTATTTGCACTTGGAATCCGATGAAATGAAATGAAAAAAGAAAAAATCTTGTAAATGACAAATGAATTCCAATAGAACTACTAACAAAAGAGACGAGAAGGCTTTTATTCCAAGCTTCTCTTTATGCAGTAAAAATTGGCCTTCGAATGTAGATTTACATTAATTACATTTCTGTACTACGAGAGATGTTATATTACCGGAACAGCAAAACCATATCCGTCTGAAAAATTCTCCACTGAATCAGTACCCATATTAAATGCGAAAGTGTGTTTGTTTGTTGGTTTGTCCTTCAATCACGTCGTAACGGTGCAACGGATTGACGTGATTTTTTGCATGGGTATAGATAAAGACCTGGAGAGTGACATAGGCTACTTTTCATCCCGGAAAATAAAAGAGTTCCCACGGGATTTTTAAAAACCTAATTTCACGCGGACGAAGTCGCGGGCATTAGCTAGTATTTAATAAGGGCCAGCACATACTGACGGAGTGAAGTATTTTTGATGCACTTTGAAATACGGTTGAAGGTGGTACGTACCTATACTAAACACGAAACACGGAGCACACTTGGGCGAGTCGCGCCACCTTTACGAATACCTGTAACTTTCAAAATGGCCGCCGTGGAAAAAAAATATTATTTCTTGCATAATGGTACGGAACCCTTCAGCTTATCAATTTTTTTAGGCTCGCGACCTATTTCGTCGCACGCTCTAATAAAATGACATCTCAATGTGTTTACTCAGGTAAATAGCTAGAAATGTGAAATGAATGAATAAATAAATAATTCATCGGCGCGCGGCGCCACTTTACATGTAAACAAGATCTGTCTGTGGGGCTCTGGAGACAATTATATTATATTAATACATAGTAATGAAGGTACAGTACGATTCAAACGTAAATGCGCCCCTGAAGTTTGCGTACGACGCGTTGCGCAGAACACATATTTTGGGTGTCCGAGGTCGGGGAGGTAGCGGGGAGGGTAACAGCGCACGTCTCGCTCCTACATTCCCGCCAGTTCCTTGATGCGTCTCTCTCTCGCTATACGTGTCTTGTCTGTTTGTACAGTCGAGTTGAGAAGTCACTTTGTTTAAGCTTGCTTAAGCTGAGGTGGAACATGCGCAAGATCGCAAAGCTAACTTCACGCAGACGCATTTAAGTTTGAATCGTACTATACTGTATTTAATGCAGTGTCATATTATATTAATTTTGCAACGCATGACACATTAGGCCAAAGTAATTCGGTTTAAGCAATAGGCTGTTCGGCGATCGTGAACATGGCCGTCCATATACCACATGCAGCTTGCACATTTATGATGTTTTAATTTTGTATAAACAAACAATTGAAGTCCTACAAGGGATAAATTGAAACTTTTCCACTTTTAAAACGAACGTTGTACGTTTAGGTACAGATGTCGAGAACATTTTCCATACAGAATTTTCTATTTTCTCCATATCATTACCATATGTTTAAAGCAGATCGCTTTATGGCCTCACAATGCTGCCATTCCTTCAGAAACCGACTTAGAATGATAAAATCTCGAGTCCAAAGCCGTGGAAAATGAAGTCTATTTTGGAACTATGTTTACGCTGCTTTAATAAGATCAAGGAGTAAGATTTTCAGATATAAAATTCTATAGGAACTTCGTTATCTTCAATTGACCTTTATACTTGCCATGCGTTCGTCGCAAGCTAATACAAATATAATAGAATAGCATACATTTTTATTCTGTTTTTATTCAAATAAACTTTACAACTTTACAATCCGGTTGTTTGACAACTAGTCAAATCAGTATCTTTATCAAACGTCAAAATATGCGCTTAGTATGTGAGCTTCTATGAAATACTGGCATGTGACTTCACAGTGATTTGACATGCTTTTTTAGTTTAATCGATTTTTTAAAATGGTTATTACACTTAAAACAAACAAAGGACGTGGATTTTACGTATTTTGGAAGACCCTCTATTTAATAATCGTTGAGAATCAATTTATTTTTTACTACGTAAATGTCAATCACTGTCAATATGCTATGCAAAAACCATATTGTTTTGAATCGTCGAAAGAACTGCTTCGGAATGCCATTCTTACCAAGACCAGCAAAAAAACTCGCCGGTCGCTCTTGTCAAATGTCCAATTTACAACAATATTACGCCATGTTGTATAAGCAACTAGCTGCCCTGGCGAACTTCGTTCCGCCTAACAGTCGATTCTTTTTTAGGCAATTTTTTAAATTTTTCTCTCCGTAAGAACCGAATATTATAAAAAAAGAATTAGCGAAATCGGTTCAGCTGTTCTCGAGATTTGCGATGAGCAACACATTTAGTGATTCATTTTAGATTATAGAAGATTACAGCTCCGTGCATTGCTGGGACGAGCCAAAACAACTCACTCACATGTATGCACCTATTGTCAAACTTGGTATACTACAACAGTACACGGAGGGCGCACTTCGCTCTCGCTGTAGAGCCGCCGCGCGCCGCCGCTATGCTTAGACATAAAAGCTTTGTTTGGGTTGTTATGTTAAGAAAGTCTACCTGTGCGTTGAACTTTACTCTGCATCTACAACCAGATGTGTTATCTCTTTCAATTTTACAGTTCGTACGTACCCATTACGTACAAATTGGTACAGACACATTTGTACACTTCAAAGAAAAATTCAATTACCAAGCATAAAGCGTCTTTGTGAAGAGAATAAACCTCATTACAAGACCCCGGCTTCACAAAAGAGATCACATTTCTTAGGAAATTTGTTGAAATATTCAAAAACACGAGGCTATGGGCACATACCATTGACTTATATATTACTTCGTATGGACAGGGTTATTGAACAAACAAAATGGCACCGACTCATTGGTGCTTATGCATCAATGCAACCTCAGTGACGTCTGGATTTCAAACGGGTCGTTTATTAGTATCTATGAGGTGGTGCTGATTTATTTGGTTTCTAATCCGTGAAAAGTTTTGTCCGCTTGACCATATTTTTTCATTTATATCGATGTCACATACTAATTTTCACCGTTGCGTTTTTTCGTACGAAAATACGTCCATATTATAAAGCTAATGAGTAATATAATGACGTTATTTTTGCGTGTGATTTTTAAATTGCCTTTTGGTTAACAAAATAAAAATTCATCGATGCAAAATATCTAAATTTTTTTGATATTTATGACGGCGCAGCCTAGCCCTAAAATCTAACAATGGAAAGATAACAATTGAATTAAGAATATTTATTTACAAAAGGTAACCACAAGGCAACAATAGAAATACAAATATAGGGTAAGGATACGTTACAAAAAACAATATTGGTCTTTCCGATCCATCTCATTGTATTAGAAAAACCAATAAGTATTCTATAATAAATTATATTTATCAGGATTCCTTTTTGATAAAGATTTTTTTTAGAAATTTTAAAGAATTTGCAGTGAATTTCTCAATTTTGCAAAGTTAGTACAATCCAACAAGTTTGGCAACAAGTGTCTGCTATTGCCAACACGAATATTTGCAACCAAGTCTTAAACCGCCACCGTAAGGAATTTCACCCTCACCACCTGGGTGTCTGGTGCACTTCGACCGTCCGCTGTGCCAGATCCTTCTTTCCACGTACATGCAAACTGTGGAACCAACTCCCCTCGGCGGTGTTCCCACTAGATTACAACATGGGGTTATTCAAGGGGCGGACCAACAAATTCCTAAAAGGCCGGCAACAACGCATCGGCGGCTCTTCTGGTGCTGCAAATGTTCATGGGCGGCGGTAATCACTTAACATCAGGTGACCCGCCTGCTCGTTTGCTCGCTATATCTATTAAAAAAAAAAAAAGTTCTCTCCGTCATACGTGATAATATCTCGGACGTGCCAAATCGGACGTATAACGTAGAATGTCAAAGATGTCCACTGATAGCATAGATTTAGATCAGAAATCGAATTAGTGCGTAAGCAATATCCGAGATCGGTCCGAGTTTTTTAATATCCGTATTTTCACTGACTCAGATCGGATGAGTGCGTAAACGTTCGAACAACGATTCGAACGGACTCTATACGACTCGATGTACACTGAAAATGTAATGATAATAATATTAAAACATCGACAAAGCTACGTCGTAGACCCGCTACAGATACTACGAGCTTTGTAGCCGCGCTACGAACTCGTGATATGTTACGACTTTGAAATATTACGAGAACACGAAATTGCCTGCATAGTGCATATTATATGAAAAGCATTGCAGAGCACAAAGATAGAAAACACTAAGCGATAATAAATACGTTTGTGTTGCAGAGGTATTTGTATATCAGGAGTATATCAGGAGAGGATATTGTGTATCAGGAGTATTTTGGTCAGGATATATCGCGCTATAAGTTTTGCGTTAGAAACAAACGTTAGAAATATAAACAGACTTTAAATTATTACAAGTTACTCTAAAGTAATACAAGTTTTTCGTCAAGCAGTCAATTCACAAAAAACAAATCACAAAGTTTCATTCCACAAACAACGTTTGGCAAAATGAGGATTCATTTAATCATCCTTAACACTTCTGGATCTACAAATAATACACTAATACATTTGACAAAACAAATCACCAGACAATTGACATTTCATAAAATATCATTTGACAAACAATTGATTTTATAATCGTGCTAATTAGTAAAACCCATCGATGTGTAAAACCACAAATATTTTTTTTTGATAAAATGCTCTCCCCCCATAAATTAAGTTTATGATTTACAGGCGTAGAGAACTTAAGAATGCAATAGCGAGCGAAGTGAGCTCGGGACACGGGGCACACCGACTCGGATGGGTTAGGTTAGAAGGGGATGGCGGGGTCTGTAGGTTATTATTTGAAAATCGCGAATTTGGAAAACAAGTTATTAAATAAATAAATAATCTTTATTTTGTCAGACAACAAAGGCCCACAATATTATGTTAGTAACCATCTTAACCTATGTTAGTAACTATATTATAATATAATGTATGTTAGTAAGAAACTTATTCTATGTTAGTTAATATAATTAATATACTTATTAACTAATGCAGACATCCAGTGTCTTGTCTGTCTGTGTGACTGTCCTGTCTGTCTGCTATCACCTTCAGGATAATGTTGGGACTTCTCTCCAACCTACTTTTGATTGAGGCGATCCTTTTCCGTATGATTGCGAAGAAGCCGTCTACACAGTTATCCGCAAACATACCGGACGCGCTACAGTACCGAGGCAGTCCCAACATTATTCCGAAGATGTTATTATACTGGACTCGGAGCTTATTTGGTGAAATAATAAAATAAATGATATTTTAAAATTTAGCACATTTGCAAAGTAAAACGTTTGTTAATAGAATATTTGTTGTATAGAAGCAGGCGTTACTTTGCGGAAGTCCATGATATACAATGAACCGAAAGCTTAATTTGCAATAATCCGCTGAAACAGTTCGAATCTGTATGGTGCAACATGCAGCATGCGAAATGCACCGCCCGCCCTCCCACTGCTAACCATGCAGGAAAAAGCAGCCACCAGCACGCAGCACCACACAAATCCCAAAACACACTCGACGCACGGTTTGTTGTGGGCTCTTCTCAGACCTGGGCGCGTTTGGAACCCTCGTAGCTTTAGTTTTAAGTTTGCGTAATAATTATCACCACTATATCTTACAAATCTAACACCATACCAGACCATCAATACCAGTAATTTATTACCTATTTTGAATAAATCATTTGACTTTGACTTTGACTTTGCACGTTTCGCCACGACACCGGAGCATCCTCAGGAGATGTAGATTGTAGACCTTACAATGCACAATTGCAAAATAGAATATTTGTCAAACGATGTTTTGTTCAATGATGTTTGCGGAATACGACGTACGTGATCTGATTAGTTTTTAAAAAGCTTTTGGTGAAATGATTTGAACTTCAAACTTATAAAAATTCTTAGATAAAGAGAAACTGAAGCATCAAACAAAACCCATTTATTCGTAAGATTACCTATTTCATTTTTTCTTTTTGAATTAAGGAAAATAATTTTCAATTTGGAAAAAAATACGTCGTGTAAAGTAGAAGTGTAAAGAATCCGTTTAATCTTAATAAAGGAGCAAGGAAACTGGATCCGGTTCGGTCGAGTGAGTGGAGTAGAGAGGAAATTAGAAATGGTATTTTTGCTTTTCTTAGTTGGAAATAGAAACCAGGTGGCGTAAGTTGTGATTTCATCTGAGATGATTGGACGTTTTGTTGTTCAATATCAAACGTTTTTCATTTATATACAGGTCATTAATATAATGTTAGCGTAACGAACTTAACTACCGCTTTAGAAATTTCCTCAGGCTGTTATGTAGACAGTCTGCCTTGTCGCTTAAACCCAAGCCACCGACTCAGGCACCGCGCGACGGTGCCTGAGTTCTGACTCGCACTTGGGCGGTTTTTAAATGTGAAAAATTTACTTTTTACTTCGTTTCCGTTTTTTCTTTAGGCTACCTTGTGATTCTTGTGACATGTCAAGACTCTATTATTGGTTCGGAAAGAACGCCGACAAGAACTCAACAAAACATTTTATTACAACGTACACATTATTTACGTGGACAAGTAAAATATTTCTATTTCAACAAGAGGTAACGTAGAGGCAACGTCGTGAAGGAGGTCACCCGGACCCATATCAGGCGACAATTCAAAACATACGTCACCTTAACGTAACGACCATCCTTAGGGCGTTTGTCCACGGACCACCACACGACACGTGTTGCGGTCACGATACTGGACGCACGACGAACTGCCAGACTCGCAGGGTGATTACGTAAAACGTTGCAGTAGCGACAGCAGTAGCAATGCGACAGTTCATTTGCTGTCTCTCTTCTTCTTCTTATTTTGCTTTGTGGCTATTGCTGTCTCTCTGTAGCCACTGTCACGTGTGACGTTTGACAGCAATGATCGCGAGATTTACGCCTGTCGCAAGCCTGTCGCGAGATCGATTTTGACGACCTCCCTGGCGCAGTGGTGAGCGCTGTGGTCTTATTAGTGGGAGGTCCTGGGTTCGATTCCTGGCAGGGGTTTGGAATTTTATAATTTCTAAATTTCTGGTCTGGTCTGGCGATTTAGCGTTACGGTACGATGCCGTGTAGAAACCAAAGGGGTATGGGTTTAATAAAAACTGCCATACCCCTTCCAGGTTTGCCCGCTATCATCTTAGACTGCATCATCACTTACCATCAGGTGAGATTGCAGTCAAGGGCTAACTTGTAACTGAATAAAAAAAAAAGATACGTAATCACCCCGCGGGCTTACTTGGTCACGATATCTGAGAAATATAGGTACCTACGGTAGCGCGTCTTTTGTTGGCTTACGTAAAAGCGAATATGTGTGTGAGAGAGAGAGAGGTAAGAGAGTTTACGCGATAGAGAAGCGTCTATTCAATGTTACCCCGCAGTGCAGTACCTACAAGCTGAATTTCACTTTATTGCGTCGTAACAAGAGTCCATATTTATTTAAACTTCTTTGTAGAGTCAGCTTTTTGTACCTAGAAATTACTATTAGTACTCTGTGGTGCTGCACACGATCTTTCATACGATTTATTTAGCACGAGTTTACTTTTTCAAACAACAACGGCTGTATCGTCATTGTAAACCTACTGTACATAGGATAAACTGACTACAGTACGAGAAAGAGTTCATAGAGCATTTGTCTATGTCGTTGAGACCAACAAAACATCACATACATAGGTATGAGTGACAGAGACGACACTCTACAAAGCCGAAATCTCATTCTAAAGGCCGATGTACAATATTTCTTGCCGGCTACTGTAAATGATATACTACTGTTAAAACCGGGGCAGGTCAGCTAGTATAAGACGCTCGGAGTCGTCACGGAATATAGTCGTGTCGTGCGGCGAATCGTGGAGGATCACCTTTAACTCGAGGCTTCGGGCGTCTTACAGTTGTAACGGAGAAAATAAAACTGCTGCTGCACTGGCTGTTCTACTAACAACACGCCATTTGCGAGAAGTTATCTAGATGTTTTCTATCTATTACGAGCGAGACAGAGTGAACTAGAGTGAGGGAACTCTCGGTATGATGCTGAATCGACGATATCTTCTTAAATATATAAAAGGAAAAGGTGACTGATTGATTTATTAACGCGCAGCTCAAACTACTGGACGGATCGGGCTGAAAGTTATGCAGACAGCTATTATGACGTACCTTGACATCCGCAACGAAAGGATTTTTGAAATTTCAACCCCTGAGGGGGTAAAATAGGGGTTTGAAATTTTTGTAGTCCACGCGGACGAAGTCGTGGGTATAAGCTACTGCCAAATATTAGGCTATGGTGGCGTAAGATCAAAGAAAGAGGGCTACTTAAGGACTGTCTTCGTCAAATGTACAAGCATTTGACGCCTGAAAGTGACGTCGAAGCCTCGACGTTTTTATCAGAAGTTCCCTAATTATCGTGAACCGTGCCGATCGAACTGGCTACACTTTTATTCGCTCCATCCATCTTTTCCTTTTAGTCTGAGGCCTTTATAATTACACAGTTCACACAAGCGCCTCAAGCGCTGGTCGCTCTCAGAAATGTATTAAACTTTTGCGAGAGCAAAGTTGATTCCTTTCTCTAGCAATCTAGACTCCATTTAGTTTTGAATTGTACTGTCATTTGACAAAATATATCACGTACAGAAACTACAAGTACCTATAGCTCTCCGTCGTCCGCTGAGTAACTCCGAGTTTTCTTTTGAGTTTCTTATTAATATACTACAAGCCGCCTATTGGCACCGATTCCGTTGTCCTTCTCTAAACTAAATTTAGAGTATCTGCATCCTTTTCTTTTCAACAATGCTAAAAGGAACAGAACATGAACTTTACATTTAAAGACTCTAAATTTTAGTGCACGCTACAAATTTAAACAGTAGGCCTCGCGAATGTGCGCTAAAATCACGGGTTTTACCATCTAAAAATTGAATTTAAAACTGTCAAACTGCG
Organism: Maniola hyperantus; assembly: GCF_902806685.2. Lineage (NCBI taxonomy): Eukaryota > Metazoa > Arthropoda > Insecta > Lepidoptera > Nymphalidae > Maniola > Maniola hyperantus. The sequence goes on from NC_048549.1 coordinate 573,438, forward strand.
TCTGCCCTTTTCATATTACATTAGTAAGAAGAGGATGCGAATACTCTAAAATTAGATTGTGCTCAGAAACTGTACCAATGTCTTCGTCAAAGATAGCTCAGAGTCACACAGCAGTGAGCGAGCGATGGAGAGAGAGCTTCATTTACATTATTTAATAGAACTTTAGTATGGATGAGGAGAGAATATTTAGTCACATTAAGTCCATTAATATTAATTTCCATATCGTTGAGTTTTTGTGTAAACATACGAGTGTGCGTAAACAATGACGTCACGTCCTAAACGCGTCCTTGTAATGGAAGGCTGTACTCAGTAGTCAGTGGGCAAACAACTTGATGGATGTGTTTAACTTTGCCTATCCAAGCATTACGTCTTACCTATTGCGTGACGTCACACCACATTTGTTATATCTTGCTTTTATGACAACTACCCGCGATATCAAAATTCCAAACAATGTCTGTTCGTTCTACACTGGTTCTTCAGAATCTATATCTACTACTACAAGCTGATGCCCACGACTTCGTACGCGCGCGTTTAGGAAAAATACGGGAATATCGAAAAACTGATATTCCTTAAAAAAATAATACTGCGTAGGTAATACCAATGTGTTAAGTTATAGTAAATTTTACTAATTTCCATGTTTTAGCGTTAACACCAGTAGTTAGTCGCTTTTTATATAGCAATAGGACGGCAGACATTAGCAGTAAACCCGGCTAAGTGCAATGTAATCAGCTTAGCGGCAGAGCGTTCGCCTCTAATTACAAATAGTGTCCTACAGTAACTTTTCTCCTAGATTTTAGACCTGTTTCGAGCTGGGCAACTATTTACAGGCGACGTATCTATATATATAGTTTTAGGATTCCATCCCTCAAAAGGAAAAAAGGAACCCTTATAGGATCACTTCGTTGTCTGTCTGTCAAGAAACCTATAGGGTACTTCTCGTTGACCTAGAATCATAAAATTTGGCAGGTAGGTAAGTCTTATAGCACACATAGAACGAAAAATCAGAAAACCTTGAAATTGTGGTTACATCACAAAAAAAAATTAAAGTGTGTTCATGAACAAATATTAGTATTTTCAACTTTCAAAGTAAGATTAATATACCAAGTGGGGTATCATATAAAAGAGGAAGTAAATAAAGCACTTGAAACCGCTTAAGACATTAATAGCCTGTTGATTTATTGTATACGACACTGTTGCTCGCACGAGCGCGCCGCGCTTTGGCTCGTTAGTGCAGTGCTCTTGACCCGCTCGAGAGGGTCGGGGTCGCGCTGAGGGCTAGTCTTGTAAACAGCCCTATTGCGCCTCCGTACAAGGCAAAGATCCGGTGAGATTATGCATTTAACATATTGTTTAGAACATTTTTAGAGTTCCGCGCCTGTCTGTCTGTCGGTCTGACAAAAAACCTACAGGGTACTTCCCGTTGACTTAGAATCATGAAATTTGGCAGGTAAGTAGGTCTTATAGCAGACATAAGGGGAAAAATCTGGAAAGCATAAATTTAGGGTTACATCACACAAAAAAAAATTAAATTGTGGTCATGAACTAATAATTAGTATTTTCAACTTTCGGAGTAAGATAACTAACTATATCAAATGGGGTATCATATGAAAGGGCTTCACTTGTGCATTCTAAAACAGATTTTTATTTATTTTTATGCATCACAGTTTTTGATGTATCATGCAAAATGTCGAAAAAATACGACTGTAGTACGGAACCCTCGGTGCTCGAGCTTGACCCGCACTTGGCCGGTTTTTTATTTAATTCTCAATTTAAAATCGTAGTATTTGCGTTTTACGATACATTCGTACGCGGTAGTAACCTGAGAGTACCTGAGAGTTACGACGAGTACGGTAGTTACCTGAGAGTTACGACGAGTACGGTAGTTACCTGAGAGTACCTGAGAGTTACGACGAGTACGGTATTTACCTGAGTGTAGCTACTTGCACTTCGGTGGCCCGGCTACATTGGGACACTAGACCTTTCGATCTACGAAAACGATGTTATACACTTCGAAATTAGGCAATAACAGTATAATGCACGTACGTACCTTGAACTGCTGATTGCACTCGTTGGTATTCCACCTGGATCCAGGGATTTTTGGTATTGATGACGTTGATTGTCGATAGAAAAGATGCGCGCGCGATGGTTTTCGCACCAGCGTTAAAGGTGTATTGATTACGTTGACCGTTGAGTGGGCGGTGACAGCTGACCGTACGACATGCATGACAGCTGATTGAGCTGCGTGCTGTCATTGCACTAATTCGAAGTGTCAGTGTCTATGATCTGATGGCGCGAAATTTAAAATAGAAGAAAGCACGTTACGGTAACGGAACATCCCGCCCACCAAAATGCCTATGGTATTTTCTGGTTAAACAGACAAACAAACTCTTTATGAAAGTATCAGCTAATAAATAATGATATGATTACACTTAAAACTAAGTTAGACTACGGTACGATCTAAGAAACAAAAAAAAACGTATATACAATGATTTGGGTTAGTCCTCTGTTGGTAAGGGACACAATTTAACCAACGGTCGTTGTAACTGACTATTTGTCGCGGTTTTTAGAGTTGCGATCCTAGTGACTCCATCTGGACCAGGAATAAGATTTGTAACACGACCTAGAGACCATTGCAATGGAACACGATTGTCATCTTTAATGATTACCATCGACCCTATCTGCAACGGTTTGCAATCCTTGGTCCATTTGGCGCGTTGTGTAAGCGAATGTAGATATTCATGTTTCCATCTAGACCAAAAATTCTGATGAAACGCCTGTAACAGTTGCCATCGACTAAGCCGGTTTTTATTGATATTTGTGAGATCCTCGTCGGGGACAGCTGTTAGAGGTTCTAGCGTTAAGAAATGTCCAGGAGTTAAGACCGATAGATCATTAGGATCAGAACTAATTGGACATAGAGGTCGTGAATTTAAGACGGCTTCGATTTGACTAAAAAATGTTGTGAGCTCCTCGAATGTCAAGACCTGATCGCCAACGACACGATATAAGTGAGTTTTAGCTGCTTTTATTTGTATTTCCCACACCCCCCCAAAGTGGGGAGAAGAAGGTGGATTGAATTTAAAATCCATTTTTTCTGCGTTAGAAGCTTGATGCATAAGAGACGATAGTTGGGTTTGTGCACCGGTGAAGTTCGTTCCTCGGTCAGCATGAATAACACTACACCGGCCTCGGCGAGCAACAAAACGTCGGAGAGCAGCGATGAATCCATCCGCTGACAATGTCGAAACGACTTCCAAATGGACTGCTTTAGTTGCTAGGCAGACAAATAAGCATAAATATGCTTTGTCAATTTTCGCACCACGGTGTTGCCCAAGTTTGATGCGGAACGGTCCTCCAAAATCAACGCCTACAACTGAAAACGCCTTCACTTGGTTGACACGATAAGAGGGTAGATCACTCATAAACGGCTGTAAAGGCTGAGGATTCGTTCGGTAGCATTGTAAACATTTGGATAAAACACGACGAATAACGCGTTTGGCGGATATAATCCAAAATTGTTGTAACAATAGGAAGTGTGTGGTGTTTATGCCTGGATGACAATACTGACGGTGAATGAAATCGATAACCAACACGGTAATTCGGTGGTCAGACGGTAAGAAAGCAGGATGTTTTTGCTCGTATCCTAAACCTGATCGCGAAATCCTACCGCCCACCCTGAGAATACCCCGCTCATCCAGAAAAGGATTCAGTTTACGAAATGGTTTAAGTAATGGTTGTTTAGTTTTAATGGTTGAGATTTCCTCAGCGAATGTTTGGCCTTGAACGTGCTTGACGATTTGCATTAGCGAATTATGTCGCTCAACATTATTGAGAAACTTATTATGATTAGCATCAAGTGGATTTCGAGAATTATTGATAAAGCGGTTGATGTACGTCAAAACATTAATAATCTTTTGTAACGAAGAGTGACGAGTAAGTAACTCATCGATTACGGTAATTTTACGTGTTTCATTGTCTTGAACCTGTTCGGTAACTAAAGAAATAGCGTTGCGTATTTCCGCGTTTACAATTTTTTCTTCTTCTGGAGTTATCGTCCCTCGATTTAAAGGCCAGGTGTCGTGATCTTGAGATAGCCAAGGAGGTCCCGTCCACCATAACGTATTGTGAAGGATCTCACTTGGAAATTGCCCTCGCGAACAGATGTCGGCAGGATTGTCAGTCGATGAAATATGATGCCAGCATTCAATAGGTGTAAGATCTTGAATATGACTGACGCGGTTGGCAACAAATGTTGCCCATCGGGTGGAGGGAGAACGCAACCACGATAGAGTTACTGTCGAATCTGACCACAAGTAGACTGCGTCAAATGCAATACGAGTAAGGTACGTGTCGCGAACGAATAGGTATAGATCCGATAGGAGCACAGCCGCACAGAGTTCCAATCGAGGGAGTGAAATGCGTCTTAACGGTGCCACTCTCGCCTTCGAACACACCAGAAACACATTAACCTGACCATTTTCACCTGTTACGCGCAAGTAAATGACGGCCCCGTATGCAATTTCGGAACTGTCGGCAAAGCCATGTAATTCGTATGATCTGGCATTTTCACGAGTGAGCTTACGCGGAACTCGAAGTTGTGATAATTGCGTTAGTTGAATTCGATGAGTACTCCACGCGTGTATTATCTCGTGCGGCGGAGTTTGATCCCAGCCAACACCGAGTATCCAGAGTCTCTGTATGAGAGATTTAGCTTGAATGGTTACTGGGGACAAGAAACCGAGAGGATCGAATATCCTCGCGAGTTCACTCAAAATTGATCGTTTGGTGCAAGTTTGATCTAACGATTTGATTTCGAAAAGGAAAGTGTCGGATGTTGGGTCCCATTTTAGCCCGAGAACTTTTAAAATTGCTGGTTCTGAATCATCAAGGGAGATAGAGCCCGTTAAGCAATTTTCTGCAGGAAGATCATGCAAGAGTCTAGAATCGTTACTAACCCACTTCCTAAGTTGAAAACCTCCCTGATTGAAAAGAGCTATTATTTGTGATTTTGCCACTTGTGCGTTCTCCAACGAGTCACATCCTGTTACTACGTCATCAACATAAACATCCGATAACATCATTTTGTTTAGCGATCGGATAGGATTCTCCTTCATCTTCACTGAGTCGTTGTAATGTACGACAAGCTAGAAAAGGAGATGAAGCTACGCCGTATGTTACCGTATTGAGCCGATATTCCTTGAGAGATTCATGTGGTGAGGCTCTCCAAAAGATGCGTTGATAATCGCGATGATCTGGAGAAATTAAAATTTGCCGGTACATTTGACGGACATCAGCCATGAAAACTATGTTATGTTCCCGAAAATGCAAGAGAATTTCGACGATGTTGGGTTGCAATTTCGAGCCGATCAATTGCGTATCGTTTAACGAACGCGAATTGAGATCCTTGGCTGACGCATCAAATACAACGCGCAACCGAGTGGTGGCAGATTCAGGGCGCAGAACGCAATGGTGCGGAATGTAATATTTTCCCCTTCCCATTTCATCACTGGGAACTAACGACATGTGTCCAGCCTTGATGTAATCAGACATAAAATCTGCATATTGCTTGTATAAGCTTGGATCGCGCGATAGTCTACGTTCTATTGCGTGAAATCGTCGTAGAGCAACTTCACGCGATCCAACAAATGTAGGCTCTGAGTCTTCCTTAAATGGTAAGCGTAATATGTATCGTCCTCTATCATCACGTGAGTGATCAGAAATAAATTTCTTCTCACACAAAGATTCGTCGGGAGTGAGCAGTCGAGCCTTTGGTAAGGACTCTAAATCCCAAAAACGCTGCACTAGTGAGTTTAATTCAGTGTCTGATTCTGATGCCTTTAATAGCGTGGTCGATGCTAAGCGGGTTTTGCCTAAAAGAAGCCAACCGAAAATTGATTTGAAGGCAGTGGGTTGATTTGATTTTCCTTTTATGTGTTCGTCCAACAAAGAATCAGCAAAGACATCCGCAGCGAACAAAATATCGATGGGTCCGGGAATATCGAAACCAGGATCGGCCAATGGCAACGCTTTGATATGTGACCATCCTGATGTGCTTAAATTTGCGATAGGTTGATCGCCACATATTTTCGATAGCACGTGCAAATCTAATTCAAATAACGTTTTATCATTAATACCGATGCTACAAGTGACATCTCCTAGAATTGAAGCGGCTGCTTCGCCAAGTCCGCTAACACTTGCAGCCGTCTGTGATCGTTTTAAGTTTAAGCGTTTGACTGCCGATTCGGTTATAAAGTTGCTTTGGCTACCGGTGTCAAACAAGGCACGGAAAGATTGCATGCTTCCCGACGCATCTCTGACCTGCACAATAGCAGTCGCTAACAGCACAGTTGTGTTCAGTGGTGACCTTGAAACTAACGCCGATGTAGTTTCACTAGGCTCATTTGACGTATGTCGATGGAGCAAGGAATGGTGCTTGCGCTTACAGGTACGGCAAGAAAAGATACTGTTGCAGTTCCTTAACTGGTGAGAAGACCTTAAGCAGTTGTAACACCAGCTTTTTTCAGTTGCTATGTTCATCCGTTCGTCAACTGATTTTTTTAGGAATTCCGGACATGATGAGATGCTGTGCGATTCGTTACAAAAGGAGCAAGTGACAGGACGCGTCACAGGTGTCGGACTATGCACTTCAGCTAGACTCTCCTCCGCTGCTATGAGAACATGTGATGCAGGTACACGCTTAGCTTGAGCAGGTTGAAAAGAAACCTTTTGAGTAGGTTTAATTTGCTTAGCTTGTTCGGTAAAATGTGTATCGCGTAAGAGAGCTTCGCATTTAGAATGTAAAAATTCTTTGAGTTGTGTATAAGAAGGTAGTTCAGTATCTGAATGCTTCTCTTCAAAATCACGGCGCAAGTTCGTGTCCAATTTCGATAAAATATTATATACTAACACGAAATCCCAATGATCAACTGGCAAATGCACTGATTTTAAAATACATAAATTTTCTTCGAATAGGTCAAGTGACTTCCGAAACTCGTGAGCATCCTTGACGTTGAAGTTCATATTAAGAATCTCCTTCCAACACGTAAAAGCTAATTCTCGCTTACATTTATAGCGTGCGATAAGCGCAGCGTACGCATCGCGATAATATTCGCTGCTAAGTGGAAACGTTTTCACTACCGTTAACGCATCACCATTGAGAGAAGAAATTAGGTAATGAAATTTCTCAGTGTCGCTAAGAGAAGCCGAGTTATGTATCAATGCATTAAAAGTATCGAAATACTCAGGAAAACGTTTAATGTCTCCAGTGAAGGTAGGAAGTTGTATTTTCGGTAACCGAACATTCGACATCGAACTACATTGCGGCTGAGGTGTGCAAGATTCATTTTTAGTTAAGCTGCGATAAATTGATATAACCTTATAATACATTTCGTCAAAACGTTCTTGCATTTCAGTATCATCCTTTTCCGTATCGTCCTGAATTTCCAGGATCGTAAAGTGTGCGTCTTCAAAATTAGAAGCGATTTTCTTAATATCCTGATGATATGAGAAAAACATTTCCCGCTGAGCGTGATCATTCACAGCTGAAACCCCGATTTCCAATGCCTTACACATCCGTTTATAAGCGATCGTTCGTTGCCTCCGTAATGAGGATAAGTCATGTATCGTGTACTCAGCTTCCTGTGATTTCGAACGCGACTTCTTAAGAATGCTTGATTTGCGAGAGGAATGCTTTTTTACAACAGACATTTTTGTAAATATATGATTTAAGCCTTAACATATAACTAGAACACCACGATAAAATAGCATTCAATACGACTTATAAGCAAAACAGGTACGTAACTAGGTTCTAAAACGAATTAATTTTAGTATGAGGTATAGTGCAGCACACAAGTTCTGTTACACAATAATATGAAAATATATGCAAGCTACGCGTAAACTTGTTGGGTGAACTGTACGCACTGCTATAACTATTCCAATCTGTATGAAATACAGTGCAGCACACAAGTTTTGTTACAAAATATATGAAAATGTATGTAAGCTGCGCGCAAACTTGTGGGTGAACTGTACACTGCAATAACTCTTTATCGAAAACTTGAACACAGAAACATGGACCTTATTTCTTCAATAATAAGGTTGATACTAGAAAAGATTAGGTTTATTAAAATGTTGAACCTACCCTGTAATTTTGTTACGAAAACAATTATTGCAATTTAAGAACTTAAATATTGTTAATTGTAGAACATTAAAACATGCGTTAATATTGTGATAGAATCATTGCTGTTATAACATAACGAATTAAAGTTTGAATAACTGAAAGCAGTTTAGAAAATAAACACCGATAGGTTGAAGTGATTGTTCATTTGAACTTCAGTAATTCAATGCTTTTACGTTAAATACGCTAAAATCCCTGTTCGAGCTGGTTCAATCTATGTAGGTACTAACGAATGTAGGTAAGTTGGGTTGGAAAAGGAGCAACTTAGACCGCGAGAACAAAGAAAGTATCGATTTTGACCGAATTGACCTAAGTTACGACGTTACGAATTACAATTAACCAGAAATACCATACACAAATTGATCGTTATAAACTAGGTGGAAGTTCCCGAGGGTTTCGGCACCAAATAATGTAGCTACTTGCACTTCGGTGGCCCGGCTACATTGGGACACTAGACCTTTCGATCTACGAAAACGATGTTATACACTTCGAAATTAGGCAATAACAGTATAATGCACGTACGTACCTTGAACTGCTGATTGCACTCGTTGGTATTCCACCTGGATCCAGGGATTTTTGGTATTGATGACGTTGATTGTCGATAGAAAAGATGCGCGCGCGATGGTTTTCGCACCAGCGTTAAAGGTGTATTGATTACGTTGACCGTTGAGTGGGCGGTGACAGCTGACCGTACGACATGCATGACAGCTGATTGAGCTGCGTGCTGTCATTGCACTAATTCGAAGTGTCAGTGTCTATGATCTGATGGCGCGAAATTTAAAATAGAAGAAAGCACGTTACGGTAACGGAACACTGAGAGTACCTGAGAGTTACTACGAGTACGGTAGTTACCTGAGAGTACCTGAGAGTTACGACGAGTACGGTAGTTACCTGAGAGTTACGACGAGTACGGTAGTTACCTGAGAGTACCTGAGAGTTACGACGAGTACGGTAGTTACCTGAGAGTTACGACGAGTACGGTAGTTACCTGAGAGTACCTGAGAGTTATGACGAGTACGGTATTTACCTGAGAGTACCTGAGAGTTACTACGAGTACGGTAGTTACCTGAGAGTACCTGAGAGTTACGACGAGTACGGTAGTTACCTGAGAGTTACGACGAGTACGGTAGTTACCTGAGAGTACCTGAGAGTTACGACGAGTACGGTATTTACCTGAGAGTACCTGAGAGTTACTACGAGTACGGTAGTTACCTGAGAGTACCTGAGAGTTACGACGAGTACGGTATTTACCTGAGAGTACCTGAGAGTTACGACGAGTACGGTAGTTACCTGAGAGTACCTGAGAGTTACTACGAGTACGGTAGTTACCTGAGAGTACCTGAGAGTTACGACGAGTACGGTAGTTACCTGAGAGTTACGACGAGTACGGTAGTTACCTGAGAGTACCTGAGAGTTACGACGAGTACGGTATTTACCTGAGAGTACCTGAGAGTTACTACGAGTACGGTAGTTACCTGAGAGTACCTGAGAGTTACGACGAGTACGGTAGTTACCTGAGAGTTACGACGAGTACGGTAGTTACCTGAGAGTACCTGAGAGTTACGACGAGTACGGTATTTACCTGAGAGTACCTGAGAGTTACTACGAGTACGGTAGTTACCTGAGAGTACCTGAGAGTTACTACGAGTACGGTAGTTACCTGAGAGTACCTGAGAGTTACGACGAGTATGGTAGTTACCTGAGAGTACCTGAGAGTTACTACGAGTACGGTAGTTACCTGAGAGTACCTGAGAGTTACTACGAGTACGGTAGTTACCTGAGAGTACCTGAGAGTTACGACGAGTACGGTAGTTACCTGAGAGTACCTGAGAGTTACGACGAGTACGGTATTTACCTGAGAGTACCTGAGAGTTACTACGAGTACGGTAGTTACCTGAGAGTACCTGAGAGTTACGACGAGTACGGTATTTACCTGAGAGTACCTGAGAGTTACTACGAGTACGGTAGTTACCTGAGAGTACCTGAGAGTTACGACGAGTACGGTATTTACCTGAGAGTACCTGAGAGTTACTATGAGTACGGTAGTTACCTGAGAGTACCTGAGAGTTACGACGAGTACGGTATTTACCTGAGAGTACCTGAGAGTTACGACGAGTACGGTAGTTACCTGAGAGTACCTGAGAGTTACTACGAGTACGGTAGTTACCTGAGAGTTCTCCATAATGTTCCAAGTGATCAAAGGTGTATGAAATCTGTCAATCCACTTGCCAAATGCCAGCGTGGTGAAGTAGGATGTCCTTTCCCTTATACTCGTTATTCCGAGAGAACGTCCCCACTGCCCAGTCCACGTAGCCGACGATGGGTTTATAATATGATGACTAGCTTATGCTCGCAACTTCGTCCGCGTGGACTACACAAATTTCAACCCTCTATTTCACCCCCTTAGGGGTTGAATTTTCAAAAATCCTTTTTTAGCGTAGCGGATGCCTACGTCATAATAGCTATCTCATGCCAAATTTCAGCCCGATCCGTCCAGTAGTTTAAGCTGTGCGTTGATAGACCAGTCAGACAGTCAGTCAGTCAGTCAGTCACTTTTTCCTTTTATATATTTAGATTTTTCTATGAGAGGCATCCAAGGCATATTAGAATAGGATTTGTATAGTAAATACGTGATGTTCATAACAATAGCTTGGCAACTACATAGCAGGCGGGCGCTGGTGTGGAAACATTGATAGCTCTGAGCCGGATTGCTTTGCTTGTTGTCTTTGCGATTGAAATACACGGCCTGCATGTTCCGTAAATGATTAGCGAAAGGTCTTTAACTAACACGGGTGCTAATCTAAATTTCTCCTAGAAACCTCTTTTGAAAATTTTAAACGTCTTTATGACAAGATCTGTTGAAACGAATGCTTTAACTTATTACAACTTATCCTATCTATTTAAATTATATATCTAAACTCCGTATGCATTAACACTGTTGCACCAAATAAAATATAGTTTTAGTAATGTATGAATATATATATAGTATAGTATAAATATAGTATAGTATATAATATAACATAATATAGTATGAATGAGGTCGATGAACTTTGTCAGCCCTAGCACAGACTACGGTCTATTTGGGCTGCAAACTGCCAACACCAGTCGCGGCTTTTTGTCTAGTGCTTTGGTCTGGAAGTGTGGTGTGAATTACCCGTTTTTTTTTGTCTAAATAAAAAAAAAATAAAAAAATAAATAAAAAAAAATCTGCCAATTTGTATCACGAAACACTTAGGGTTCCCCCCTTAATAAAGCTTTTTATATTTTTAAGGACCCGGCGAACTTCGTACCGCCTAACAGTCGATTCTTTAATTTTTTTTAGTACTTTAAATTTTTCTCTCCGTAAGAACCATCCTCGTGCTTCAAGGAATATTATAAAAAAAGAATTAGCGAAATCGGTTCAGCTGTTCTCGAGATTTGCGATCAGCAACACATTCAGCGATTCATTTTTATATATAGAGATTTTTTTTTTGCAATATTTGGATGAAGGCCATCAGTTTACATGTTATGTTTAAATTTAAAGTAATTCGTTCAGTAATTCCGAAGTTATAAGGCTGTGACAGACTGACGGACGGACAGTGCAATTTCACTCAAGTAGACTCAGAGAACTCGCTTCGCTCAGTCAATAAATTGAGTCTTTCGGCTATCGAGTAGATAAACTGCACATACCTGGAACAAAAAAAAAACAAACGTTACAATTCTCATTAGTTTTTTGAATCGTGATCCATAATAATTAAATACGTTACAGAAAATAACTGTACCCGATTTGAAATGAAAAACATTTCTGTCGTCTAACTGTTAGACGCAACGCACACCAGCAGAGTTCAGTAGAGCTAAGGCGCAGCGTCTTTTTTGATAACAACTTTGCTGAGACTTTGGTGTTAAAACGAGGTAAGTATAGAGCATACTTTGACTTAGCTCAGAAAATGTCTCTGACATAAACCTGTCTCGTTTTAATTGTGTCTTAAGTCTGACTAAGTCAAAGTAATCTCTATAGATTTCGCTCTAGTCTCTTCCGTATTTTGTTTTGCTTAAATACCAATTTCCATAATTAAAGTTGTTAAAAAGTTTTGAGACGCCTCTACTCCGTGGGTATGCATCGACCCTTACTGTTTGTAAAAAAAAAGTTCACGTAGATAAATAAACTGATCATTGAAATACCAAGTTTACTCAGTCTAAGGTTTCATGCGGGTGGAGGAATATTGGAGTTTCGGTTTGTCTGTCTGTCTAACCGCACGGGAATCTACGTCTAGGCCATTGAACTATTATGTACCAACGTATCTTCGGCCTTTTGGCTAAGATCAAAGTGTAGTATGATCTAGGCTTTGGATTTCGCTTTACAATTAATGGAGCCCGTTTACCTAATTAAACCGTCGTCGCCCCATTTCGCCACGTGCTGCTAGAATCACGTTTAGATGCCACGTGCATTATCGGAGGGGATATGATCATTCAAGATTAATATCTCCACTCCGTCTTATTCGCAATATAGAAATTTAAAATTGAATTTAAATTTTAACTGCAACGTACCGCTACAATATCAAATCAACAATCACTAAGTAAAAAAAATAGTATAATTCTATAATATATAAAAATGAATCACCAAATGAGTTGCTGATCGCAAATCTCGAGAACAGCTGAACCGATTTCGCTAATTCTTTTTTTATAATATTCCTTGAAGTACGAGGATGGTTCTTACTGAGAGATTAATTTAAAAAATTTGAATCGACTGTTAGGCGGTACGAAGTATGCCAGGGCAGCTAGTTCTGAATGAAAATACATAGTAAGTATCTAGGCACGAATCGTAGCCGAGTAAGCTAAAAGGCTCTGGGGAATCGCTACGATATCCAGGGGACACGCAGGTCCAGATCCGCAATTTTCGATAAGTATGTTATCATGATCAACCCATCGCCGGCTCACTACAGAGCACGGGTCTCCTCTCAGAGTGAGAAGGGTTTGGCCATAGTCTACCACGTTGGCCATGTGCGGATTGGTAGACTTCATACACCTTTGAGAACATTATGGAGAACTCTCAGGCATGCAGGTTTCCTCACGATGTTTTCCTTCACCGTTAAAGCAAGTGATATTTAATTAAGTACTTAAAACGCACATAACTCCGAAACGTTAGAGGTGCGTGCCCGGGATCGAACCCCCGACCTCCGTTTAGAAGGCGGACGTCTTAACCATTAGGCTATCACAGCTTTTTTTAAAATCATCATCATCATCAGCCTGTGGACATCCACTGTTGGACATAGGCCTTCCCTAAAGAGCGCCACCACACCCGGTCCTCAGCCTTCCTCATCTAGCCACTTCCCGCCAGCCTCTTTATATCGTCGGTCAACCGTGCTGGAGGGCGTCCCACACTACGCTTGCTTAAACGCGGTCTCCACTCAAGCACTTTCCGGCTCCAACGGCCATCGCCTCTACGACAGGCATAACCTGCCCACTGCCACTTCAGTTTGCTAATAGTTTGGGCTATGTCAGTGACTTTGGTTTTCCTGCGGATCTCCTCATTTCGGATCTTATCTTAAATTTTTAAATGTGTATTCAAAATTATTTGGAAATCTTACAAGAGCCAAGTGGTCCCGTCACGGCTTCCGCCCCACTTTGCGCGGGGTTGTTGGCACACGCCACGTGCTGCAGCGGAGCGGAGTGGAAACTTAACTAAACTTGTTTTATTTATGGAAATTATTTCTTCATCGGAGACCGTATAATTGCACTTAGTGGACGCTTTGTTTCAGTTAACTTCAGCTAACTGATATTTATAACTTAACTTTTCTTGCGTTCACCCAAAGCGCAACGGCGTTTTTATGGCAGGCGGTCACACAGAATGCGCGCGTACATAAACTCCTTCATTCCTTGCATTTTAAATCATAAGATTTAACACCTACATAAAACGAACTAAGGTTCCCCATTCCATTACAAATAAATTCTTATAAGCCTTAAACACCTGAGTGACATTTTCACGACCGACAAACGAAACACACAAACAATGCGACTAGAGTCCGCGACAGGTTGACATGGCAATCGGGATATAAAGCGGCGGGACGGCCCGCACGTCACCCGCGCTCTCCCGCGCCGGCGCCGACCCGCGCGCGTGGGTTGTGCGGCTGTGCGGGCCGTTACCTCCCCGATTGCCATTTCAGCCTGTCGCGTACTATACGTAGGCCTTTGTACCAGATGAATTATGTAACACGTTATGTACGCGGCCGAAAGTAATGTACATCGGCCTTTAGACTGACATTTCGGTTTTGTAGAGCGTTGTCTCTGTCACTCATACTTATATGACCGTTCTGTCGGTCTCAACGACAGGGATAGCGCTCTACAAATCTGCTATATATTCTTCTAAAGGCCGATGTACATTACTTTCGGCCGCGTACTGTACCTCTTATTTATGGCTCGAACATATACAGATCTCGCTAAGTAATGGAACTCTACAATAATATATTGCGTAACTTTGATGTTACTCAGTATGTTAGAATATTAGATCTTGTTTCAATTTCCTTAGTAATTTTATGGTTCTGTATTTCCAGAGAAAAAACATCGTTGTTTTTCGGGACTCAAGACTTGTGAACGGAAACATCATGAACTCAGGTAAGAATCGTGAGGAAATCTGCACGCCTAAGAGTTCTCCAAAATGTTCTCAAAGGTGTGTAAAGTCTTCCAATCTGCACTTGGCCAGCGTGGTGGACTATGGCCAAGCGTTCGTGCCTTCGTTCGCGCGTTGATGATGATGATGATGTATCTACCGTCTTCGTCAATCTTTTGTAAGGCTCGGTTCACATTATTATTTTGGTGCATCGTATATATTCAAATGAGTATGAAGCTGCGGTAGCCTAGTGGTTTGGACGTCCGCCTTCCAATCGGAGGTCGGGGGTTCTATCCCGGGCACGCACCTCTAACTTTTCGGAGTTATGTGCGTTTTTAAGTAATTAAAATATCACTTGGTTTAACGGTGAAGGAAAACATCGTGAGGAAACCTGCATGCTTGAGAGTTCTCCATAATGTTTTCAAAGGTGTGTGAAGTCTGCCAATCCGCACTTGGCCAGCGTGGTAGACTATGGCTAAAACCCTTCACTCTGAGAGGAGACCTGTGCTCTGTAGTGAGCCGGTGATGGGTTGATCATGATGATGAAGCATTCTAATGATTTTCCACGAGGTAGACGTCAGTCCGTTGTAGCGACGAAGATGTGATACACACCAAACCGCTAACCAGAACGATAGCAAAAACTTAGCAATATTGTTAGGTATTACCTAAACACAATCCAATACCAATAACCATTTGCCTCATTTTGTAGTTTTAGTAATTTACTGTTTTTCAAACCCGCAATGTATAGCGTGCAAAACTCAGGTCAATGCCCCGCCTACGACGCGGCATTGACTAGTTATGCAACGTTTGTTGACCTCTAGCGTCAGTCAGCAGTTTTATTTGTAATATATCGTGAACTTATACAGAATGTAGGATTTTTTATACATTTTTTCGCATTCTTTTTTGTGGCATTCAGTAATCAGTGCGATGGAGAAAGCTATGCTTAGAGTTTCTCTATGTGATCAAATCAGGAATGAGGAGATCCGTAGGAGAACTACAGTAACCGACATAGCTCAACGGGTTGCGAAGCTGAAGTGGCAATGGGCAGGGCACATAGTTCGTACAACCGATAGACGTTGGGTCCCAAGGTGCTGGAATGGCGACCTCGCACCGGAAGACGCAGCGTTGGAAGACCCCCTAGGTGGACGGACGACATCAGACGAGTCGCAGGGAGCCGCTGGATACAGGAGGCGCAAGACCGTGCCGTGTGGAAATCCCTACAAGAGACCTATGTCCAGCAGTGGACATCTATTGGTTGATGATGATGATGATGATTCTGTTTTCGTCTTTGCTAGCGTTCTGGTTACACCCTGTATAGCTAGCCAGAACAGCGCTGCCTTCACGAGCGGGCGCCTTTTCAGTGTTTTAATGGAGTGGCAAATGGCTCCGACAACGGCCACATTAGGGTGATTTGCATTTCGATTGAAGCTTGGTCATCAGCATGGTATCAAACTATCCACATCAGAGGGTATGTATGAAACTTAATAATACCCTTTCGAAATTTTCGCCGCATAAAATGTTTATATTTTATACGCTTTTTCTTTTCTTGTTTGGCGGCTTTTGAAGTGCCAGAATAGCAATAAGCACTTTGCCAGTGTCAAGTAGCTTGAAGGAGGCTCAAAGGAATAATTAGTACCGCTCGGATTGCAGTACACATATTTAAGAGTATGGAGTATGACGTGATCTGAGAAATATACAGTACGCGACAGATCGAGATGGTAATCGGGGAGTGCACTGTGCAGGGCGTCAGCCTGCAACCTCGGACTATACCATATCTACTCGTGTGCTATATCTACAGAGGCGCGGGCGAGAGAGAGAGAGAGAGAGAGAGAGAGAGAGAGAGAGAGAGAGAGAGAGAGAGAGAGAGAGAGAGCGCAGTGTATTAACTTTCAGTACCCGTAGTACAAGATTTTACGTCTCACCAAACGAAACCAAATTCGAGAGTCGAAATACTTCCGCGTTACAGTAAAATGGACCTAAACAGCCTTGAATTGATGTCAAATATTCAATGCCACTGATTTTAATTTCGCAATGTTTCCGCTTGGAGCGCTGGCTGTAGAAGTGTAGACAACTTGAGCTTTAAAACAAGGCATTTTATATCCAGTTTACTGTAACGCGGAAGTATTTCGACTCTCGAATTTGGTTTGGTTTGGTGAGACGTAAAATCTTGTACTACGGGTACTGGTGATGTACGGTACGGGTGTGCGCAACCTCGGACTATACCATATCTACTCGTGTGCTATACCTACAGAGGCGCGGGCAACGCGACGTGTCGAGAGAGAGAGAGAGAGAGAGAGAGAGAGAGAGAGAGAGAGAGAGAGAGAGAGAGAGAGAGAGAGAGAGAGATAGAGAGAGAGCAGTGTATTAACTTTCAGGTGCGACTTGAATGATACTTTATGTCATCGAACAAGTCGCTATTTATTTAAACGACTTTGCCGAGTTATCCTTTTGCACCTGGATGGTAGAATAGAATAGAATAGATTTTTATTTAAGTAAACTTTTACAAGTGGGTTTGAATCGTCAACTAGTTTCATTTACCACTGGTTCGGAATGCCGTTCCTACTGAGAAGAACCAGCAAGAAACTCGGCGGTTGCTCTTTTCTATGAACAAGCTTTCGTGCCTTCGGGCTCAATAGCCAGCAGCGGCGCGTTGATAATGATGATGTATCTACCGTCTTCGTCAATCAGTCTACCGGCAAAGCCGTGCCGCCAAGCGATTTAGCGTTCAGGTACGATGCCGTGTAAAAACCAAAGCCGCATGGGTTTAATAAAAATTGCCATACCCTGGTTAGCCCGCTTCTATCTTAGACTGCATCATCACTTACCACCAGGTGAGATTGCAGTCAAGGGCTAACTTGTATCTGAATAATAAAGATAAAAACCATAAATAGTTGCATACAATACAAACATAGAATATTGTATCTATACATACATAGACTGTTAATCCTACTAATATTATAATTGTGAAAGTGTGGATGTTTGGATGTTTGTTACTCAATCACGCAAAAACGTCTGAACGGATTTGGATGAAATTTGGAATGGAGATAGATTATACCCTGGATTAACACATAGGCTACTTTTTATCCAGGAAAATCAAAGAGTTCCTGCGGGATTTTGAAAAATGTAAATCCACGCGTACTAAGGCGCCGCGCCGTCCTATTGTCATCGCTCGCGCAATGATGCGATGTGATTTCATCGTGCGATGAAATACAATATGAACGGATCGCATGATCGCGCGATCTTCAATAGGACATTCAGTAGAACACAGTTTGTTTGAACGCACGGGACGCGCGATCATTTTCGTCGGACGTCGTCGCATCATCGCACGGACAATAGGACGGCGCCAAGTCGCGAGCATCATATAGTATCATAATAATCCTTTATTTTGGCTTTGCTGTAGAGTGTAGACGGGGCCATAAATAAAACTTTATATTTATATTCCATTCACCGAAACAGAATATTTAGTTAAAAGTTGTCTGAACAGCTCACAGCGAGCTATTCAAGCGTAGAATGCTGTCATTAGTCGCGGCCAGTGACGGCTAATGCGTTTTAAATTCCCTCCACTAAATGAAATCTATGAATGAGCTAAATGAAAAAGCTGTGATAGCATAGTGGTTAGGACGTCCGCCTTCCAATCGGAGGTCGGGGGTTCGATTCCCGGGCACGCACCTCTAACTTTTCGGAGTTATGTGCGTTTTAAGTAATTAAATATCACTTGCTTTAACGGTGATGGAAAACATCGTGAGGAAACCTGCATGCCTGAAAGTTCTCCATATTGTTCTCAAAGGTGTGTGAAGTCTACCAATCCGCACATGGCCAGCGTGGTAGAATATGGCCAAACCCTTCTCACTCTGAGAGGAGACCCGTTCTCTGTAGTGAGCCGGCGATGGGTTGATCATGATGATGATGATGATGAAATGAAAGGGGTGGTCGAAGTATATATAGCTGCATGGCTCCATTGTGCATTTGGTTTCATAGTTTAAATTATTATAAATGTTTTATGATTTCGGAGAGAGTGTATTTGCCTTTAACTTTTTATCGTAGCTGAAAATAAGGGTGCAATTAGTTTCGTATTCAGAGCAACGAATCGATTTAATATTTTGTGTGGTTATAATTAAAAACCTGGAGAGAGAAATGGCAAGTTTATCCGGGAAAATAAGGATTTTAAAAATTTCAATTTACGTGGCAGTATAAACACTGACTAGTGCAACTCACTTCGCTATTTAGGGGTGGTCAAAGTTGAATAAACGGAAACTTTTAAACCTTTCATGCAACTGGAACTTGTCTTCCATCGTACCGCATCGTACATCCGTAGGTACGTAGTTGAAATTGCAAGGACACGTACGAAGTGATATGCTTCCTCGTTTCTTATCCTAACCGTTAGGATGTGGAACGCCCTTCCTGCATCAGTTTTCGCCTCCACTTTTAATATGGGTACCTTTAAGTTAAGAGTGAATAGCCAATAGCCATCTTCTAGGCAAGCACGTTCTATCTTAGGCTGCATCATCACTTGTCAGCGGCTCTGATTGCAGCCAAGCGCTAGTCTATAAATTTAAAAAAACCGGCCAAGTGCGAGTCAGGCTCGCGCAATGAGGGTTCCGTAGTACAGTCGTATTTTTTCGACATTTTGCACGATAATTCAAAAACTATGATGCATAAAAATAAATAAAAATCTGTTTTAGAATGTACAGGTGAAGCCCTTTCATATGATACCCCACTTGATATAGCCACTCACTTCGAAAGTGGAAAATACTAATTATTAGTTCATGACCACAATTTAATTTTTTTTGTGTGATCTAACCCTAAATTCACGGTTTTCAGATTTTTCCCCAAATGTCAGATATAAGATCTACCTACCTGCCAAATTTCATGATTCTAGGTCAACGGGAAGTACCCTGTGTGTTTCTTGACAGACAGACAGACAGACAGACAACAAAGTGATCCTATAAGGGTTCCGTTTTTCCTTTTGAGGTACGGAACCCTAAAAAAAAACCACTAGGTGAGGCGACAAAGGCTAAAAACAGGTATCAAAAAACAACACCCGCTATGTTTGTGCTCCGCTTTAACTTCCTATTTAAACCGGTTTACGTGGCAGTGTAAGGCAAACACGAGCGTTGACGTGGCCAGTTTCCCCGTTTTCCCGGCTTTTCCAGACCAGCGATATAAATGTTTCACTAGATGCGGCGCTTCATAGTAACAACTAACAACATGTTCCAACGAACACCGGTGTCCGGCGTCCGCTCTCCTGTCAATCGTGAACCGCTTTAGACGCAGTCCGTTTCGACGAACATAGATAAGTAAAGACAGACCATAGGTACTAAAGCTACCTAAGTTGTGTTAATAATAATTTAGAGTTATCGCGTAAAGTTGCTGGTTCTATTTTAGCTATGTTCGTAAAAACGCAATGCGTTTAAAGCGGATTACGATTGATTGGAGTGCCGGTCACCGATATTCGGGGAAAATATTACAGTACCCGGCAGAAAATATTGTACATCGGCCTTTAGAAAGAGATAGCGGTTTCGTAGAGCGTTGTCTCTGTCGAGACCGACAAAACGTCACAGGTATGAGTGACAGAGACAACGCTCTACAAAGCCGAAACCTCTTTTTTTTTTGCAAGCTTGTGCTAGGAGTAGGTACGACAATAGTGCAACGGGCGGGGTTTGAACCGTCGACCTTTCGGGTTTCAGTCCACTCCTTTACCTGTTGAGCTATTGAGGCTACTGTACCTACTTGAAGCGCCGCATCTAGTGGGACATTTACATATCGCTGTTCTGGACGCAGTCAGGCTGTGACGCCGCAATTAAAATGCAAATGCAGCGTCTGACTACCGCACGACGCGCTGCCGATACAAAAAGCTATTTATTACAATAATAATTTTAAAATGATCATTAAATATTCCATAGATTATAGAGTTTTTCTACAATTTCGCATTTATAATTTTCTTTCTGATATAAGTATTTCTATTTGATATAAGTATGCACTTTAAATAAGAACACAGCCATATATGAAACAAGTTGATGCCTAGTTAGTAATATTTTTATGCGTAATAGTTTTTGAATTATCGAGCAAAATGTAGAAAAAATACGACTGTAGTACGGAACTCTCGTTGCGCGAGCCCGACTCGCACTTGGCCGGTTTTTCATATACAAACACTCATAAGGCTCTTTATGAAAGCTGCTGCCCCTCCCCCGGCCCTGTTATAGCTCTCGATCGCGGCTCCTCGGGTCACTGCATTCCCATCTACAGCCGTTCACATAAACCTCTCCGCAAGTGGCGTCTAAAAATACATTTTTATATTGAGCTTATCGCACGCGACAGGTCGAGATGAACAACCGGGGAGGGCACGCCCCGCTCACCCACACAGCCCCCGCGCTAACCCGGTGCGGGCGAGCGCGGGTGTGCGGGGCATCCCCCCGCCTTAACTCTGATTGCCATCTCGTCCTGTCGCATACTACGTATAACGTAGAAAGAGAAAACCTACATGCAAAATCTCAAGTTTCTAGACCCAGTGGAAAAATTTATACCACGGTCTGCCCGCGAAATTCAAATTTAATTTGGTTTTTCGCAATTTGTAAACCAATACGACAAAGTAGGCTTACGACATTCAAATTGAGCCCCTAGCAGTATCGTCTTTACAGGCTTATACAAAAATCTTTACTTATAAGTGTCTAGTTTAGGAAATTATTCAAAATAATGAGTTTGCCGTGAGCTACTCACAAATTAGTCATTATTTTAACTAATTTCTTAAACTGGACACTTTCAAGTCCAGATTTTTATATATACCTGTGAAGATGATATTTCTAGGGGCGAAATTTGAATGCCATAAGTCTACTTTGTTTATTAGTTTACAAATTGTGAAAAACCAAATTAAATTTGAGTTTCGCGGGCAGACCCGTCTCTTGGGCCTTGCATACTTATATAGTTTACAAGAGAGCCAAACCTTTTGTAAACTATATAAGTTTTTATTACATAAGAGGCGAAATATGAAATTTCAATGAATTCTCTTTCCATCTTACAAGTGTGCCGCCTGAGGGCATCGTCTGGTTAATTTCCCAGCCGCCTTCCACGAATTATAGAGATAAAGGGCTCTTTGTTGGAATTAACCGCCGTGAAATCCTACCAGTTACCTACAGAAATAGCTCGACTGTTACAGAGTTACGTGTGCTATGCAGGGACTTGGTGACTCGCTATAGCTACTTGTAGCTTAAAGCGTAATGCGTCCCAAAAGCGGTGTTGAGAAACATTTCGGATGTTAAAAGAATCGAGTATTGGCCTCAAAAACTACAAATTATTTTTTAATATAATAAAAATTAAAGATATTCTATTCTTTAGTGAATTTCGAGAGCCAAAACACGATTGGCACATTTTGACTCGATAGAAAAAAATGTGAAATTTACAAAATACGCATTTTTTACACGACCATTAGGAGAAAAACCAGTTTTATATAAAACCAATTTCAATAAAATTTCGTACTTATTTACGTTCAACGTTTAATACACTAAGTCATTACGGTATTTTTTATACATAGAAACTTTATATAAAAATGAATCGCTAAATATGTTGCTCATCGCAAATCTCGAGAGCAGCTGAACCGATTTCGCTAATTCTTTTTTAATAATATTCCTTGAAGTACGAGGATGGTTCTTACGGAGAGAAAAAATTAATTCAACCTCCCCCTCACGAACGAAACGATGACCCTTAAACGACGTTTATCTTATAGATAACTTTATTTAACTAACAGCTGATGAGAACATAACTGACGAGTTCAGAAATCGGGTGAAAATATGAGGTAGAGAAATATTATGTAGGCATAGGACTGAATGATGAAGCCGCTTTCAACGCATCACTTCCCATTATTATAGATGCGAAGGTGTAACTGTTTATTGGTTTATTAGTTAGTTTGTTTGCTCTGCAATCACATCACAACGGAGCAACGGTTTGACGCCATTTTTCGCATGGGTATAGTTAAAGACTAGGAGAGTGGCATAGGCTACTATTTATCCCGCAAAATTACCCAATACCCATATTATAAATGCGAAAGTAGGTATAATATATTTTTGTTGATTTATTAATATTATCAGAGTTCCGTACTTCCAAAGGAAAAAAGGAACCCTTGTCTGTTTGTTGTCTGTCTGTCTGTGGTGTCTGTCAAGAAAAGGGAAGGGTACTTCCCGCTAACCAAAAATCATGAAATTTTGGCAGATTGACAAATTGGCAGGTAGATAGATTAGGCAGTGAATTTGTAGTCACATCACAAAGCATATCACACAATTGAAGATTATCTAAATGATAAAAGAGCGTGGATTTGACCTGCAGCTCGATCCAGCAACGCACAGGACTGCAAATACTTTTTTTACATGGCATAATATTGTATACAAATATTTGAAAAGAGCAACCGCCGAGTTTCTTGCTGGTTCTTCTCGGTAGGGAAGGCATTCCGAACCAGTGGTAGATGCATCCGACGATTCGAAAGTACTTGTGAAAGTTTACTTGAAAAAAAAATTTATTATTATTATTAAGTACCTAGCAAGGACAAGGTGCACAAAACATGACAGCGAAAGTAACAGCAGTCGTAGAGTAAGTCCTACAAGTTGTAGGGGGACTCCAAACAAGTGATAAGCTGAATCGATAGCAAGCTACAAGCTAGCAGCCTCGGGACTGGCAGCGCGCCAGCGCAGTCAAGGCCTCGCCTGGGGCCTTGACGCGGGCCTCGGGCCCTCACTACGCTCCCTAATAAAAAATGCTCTCCTGAACAAATTTCGGCCAAGGTAGCCAGGAAGACTAACCAACTATGTAGAAGATATTTTGTTTTTAATACACATGTTGTGCCGACCCCACGTAGCGTGGGATAAGGTAAGGAAGAAGAAGAATAGACAAGTGTGTGCGTGCACTCTCTATTCCCTCACTCTCATAGGCAATTTTTAGATTTTAGACTTCCGTACGTCCGAATGAAAAAACGGAACTTCACTCGTTTGTCTGTCTGTCATGTCTGTTAAATTGAAGTTGGTACACACATGGGTTTCACGGAACGTGAACAGACAGTGTAACGTAAATAAGTAAATGAATTTAAAATTTAGGGGTCACTTTAGGAATGTAAATTAGGAAATTTTAACAATAACTTTTGCAAACTATATGATCTATATACCTACCGTGTGTCGAATGTAGATATACCAAATGAAAGGGCTTCTTTTTAGGGTACCAAATACAATATTTAAAGCGATTTGTAAAGCGATTAAAGAAAACTTCCGAGCCTAAAATTTTGAAAAATATACAGAAAATAGTTCGTTACTTATGAATCACCTACAGGAAAACTTATAAGAAGTCTATATGGTCTTAAAATAACATGGTAAATCTCTCAATACTGAGTGTACAACTTACATAGTATTATTCATCGTACGGAACACTCTCCACGCGAGTTCAACTCGCACTTTGGAATCCATCGATATAAATGACAAGATATGGTCAAGCGAATAAAATTTTTCACGGTTTAGAAACCAAATAAATATAAATTATAAACCACAGCGCCACCTCTTAGATACTAATGAACGACCCGTTTGAAATCCAGACGTCACTGAGGTTGCATTGGTCATATAGCACCAATGAGTCGATGCCATTTTGTTTGTTCAATAACCCTGTCCATACGAAGTAATATATAAGTCAATGTTGGAATCTATTAAAGTTGCGAGAAAGGTCCTAACAAAATGTCCGCTTAGTCCAAACAAATACGAATAACAATTGGTCAAAGTAGAAATAACATCAATCTTCTCGACAAATAAGAAAGAAAGAAAAACAAAGCATAACATCGTTCGCAATGTTAGAGGGACGGATCGCTCGGCCCTTGGCAAAGGTTATGAAACTAATGCTGTTAGAAAAACTGTACTTACTCGGATATTAATCTTGGCTGCCGGGGTTAACAAAAAAGACTTATAATTAATCTTGGTAGAATTAAAAAGACACGACGTCTCTTAGATATTGTAGATATTATACTAGATTTTGCGATGGACCAAGTTATATTCTATTGAGACGACATAACCTAGATGAAACAAAAATAGTGTTTTTCCCGATTGCTTTACCTTCATCAGCATCGCAAACCTATAGCCGGCACACTACTAAGTACGGGTTTCCTCCCAGAATGAGATTAATCACAGCTCATACTTCCTATTATGGAGCACAATATTATGGAGAACTCTCAGGCATACAGTACAGGTTTCCTCACGATGTATGATATTAAATTGCTTAAACCGCACAAAACTCCGATAATTAGAGGTGCGTGTCCGGAATCGAATCCTCTTAACCTCTAGCATAATTACGTAGGTAGGTAATGCTCCTTACTGACAACAGGTCGAACAATATAACTCGCCATGTACGAGTATATGCGTATAGCACACTAAACACGTGAACCGGCAATAACAGACGAAGTTGGTGTAGGTGCGTCCAACTGTATGTCACTAATGAGCTGGAAACGTCACTATTTGTGTGTTTCACTGGTTTCAGCAGTAATTAGGCTTGTTCACTGCTCCGAAGTGACATTACATATTCAGCGCGAGTGCACATAGCGCTCGCCAAGTACGTGACTCCCACTCTATGTATGTTTATGTCAATCGCACTAATAATATTCGCTGTGATAAATAAAAAACCGGCAAGTGCGAGTCAGGCTCGCGCAACGAGGGCTCCGTACTACAGTCGTATTTTTTCGACATTTTGCACGATAATTCAAAAACTATTGTGCATAAAAATAAATAAAAATCTGCTTTAGAATGCACAAGTGAAGCCCTTTCATATGATACCCCACTTGATGTAGTTATCTTACTTCAAAAATTGAAAAAACTAATTTATAGTTCATGACATAGTTTAATTTTTTTTTGTGTGATGTAACCACAAATTCACGGTTTTCAGATTTTCCCCCTAATGTCTGCTATAAGACCTACCTATCTGCCAAATTTCATGATTATAGGTCAACGGGAAGTAACCTGTAGCTTTCTTGACAGACCGACAGGCAGACAGACAACAAAGTGATCCTATAAGGGTTACGTTTTTTCTTTTGAGGTACGAAACCCTAAACATGCAGCGGTCGCCAAATGTAGACATTAGATGACGCTTCTCACACTCATACGCGCTGAGGCAGATTATAGGCAAACTGGCACGTGCCTAGAGGCGCGGGGTTACGAAGACCATATAGATATATACGTATTATTTTTCATCTTTAGTGGTGGAAGTATTCAGCGCCATCTATGAAAATTATCTCGAACGTTGCCTGGAAACCTCCTCATTCTAAAAACTCATCAACAGAATAAAATACATTTTGCGACAGCCACTAACAAGTAAATGTAACAAAGTGAAAGTGTCAAACGGGATGGCGAATGAAGGCATTCCAGAGTGGCTTAAACCCACTTGTCTAGTACAAACATAGAACCGTGGAGGCATCAGGCACGTAACGAGTACACAGCGCCTCGACGTGAGCTGAATATCCAATGGTTATATACTTTGGAACTTTGGAGTTGCGCCACATTTAGCGAGCCTAGACTAATGCCTAATTTCACCGCACCGCACGCCACCGCAATCAATTGACTACATCAAAAATAAATTATTTCTCAGTGATTATTAAATAGAGGGTCTTCCAAAATACGTAAAATCCACTTCCTTTGTTGGTTTTAAGTGTAATAACCATTTCAAATTATCGATTAAACTAAAAAAGCACGTCAAATGATTGTGACGTCACACACCGGTATTCCATAGAATCTCGCATACTATAAGCGCGCGTTTTGACGTTTGATAAAAAGTTACTGATTTGACTAGTTGTCAAA